>NW_022900936.1:34771742-34803634 GCF_012274545.1 Fukomys damarensis
ATATATATATTTGAAAATAGGTTTGATGAAAGGGAGTAGCAAAATTTCACCATAGAATAATAACACATACCAAGAAAGTAAATTTAAAAATGAGAGTGAGAAGCTGATACATATTTCAAACAAATATTCCTGTACAAATACAAAAACATTAAGGATTTCATCGCAACTTTCATAAAAAGGGGCAATTGGCCAATCAAGTGTAGTATTACTAGGACTAAAGGAAACTGTACAATAACATATAGAAAGTGGAGGAATTTTTAGAAATTAAGAAAAGGAACTAAAATTAAAATAATTACTCAGTAGTTAATGGTTAAAACTATAGACATCAAAGATCCAACATAAGGAAATTTGATTTCTGAAGGAGAAATTCAAAGCAGTGGAGTACAAGTGCAAAGGAGTCCATCCTAGAAGAATTGTTGGATTCATAAGGAAGGACTGTTTAGCTTTTTAGTGAAAAAGAATGTGTTACTTACTTAGGAAAGTAATCAGATAGGTGAATTAAAAATACAATGCTAGATATTAGTTGATTTTAATATTCATTGGCAGAAGACAATCAAATATCCACAAAAAGACTCTAGGAATAAAAATGTGACACAAAGGACCTTGAGTCTTGCAAATTCTAAGAATAAAGTGTACAAACAGTATTCACTGTAGAGCAGTAACATATAGCTCTTTTTTTAATTAATGAAAGGTTTTTGAAGAAAAGTTATAGTCACAAAAGGAGTGACTAGAAAAATTCTGTTAAACGCTGGGGATTTCGCTCAGTGGTGCAGCTGCTTGCCCTGAAAGCGCAAGGACCCAAGTTCCCAAATTAGATCCCTGGTATTTATAAAACAAACAAACAAAAAAACAACAACAACAAAAAAAAAACTGTTAAAAAGACTGGCAGTGCAAATTTGTAATATATAATAAACGTTTTAGTATAGAAATCAAGACAGGAATTAAAATAAGAGAACATGGTATAAATATACATACTGGTGATATAAAAATTAAGTGTAGGGCTGGGGATTTGGCTCAGCGGTTTGGTGGCCTGCCTTGCAAGCAAAAAGACCCGAGTTCAATCCCCAGTACCAAAAAAAAAAAAAAAAAAAAAAATTAAGTGTGTAAGAAATGAAAAGGACACTTAATGTGAGTTCTATATTCAGACTGTCTTCTTTCCATTTTCTTTCAATTTTTTTCTGTACTTAAGACTGAATCCAGGGCTTCGCACATGAGAAACAATTACACTAGCTTTGTGCTGCACCCGTGTATTTGGAATAGTCTTCTACATTGCCCATTGCCCAAAAGCCTGAAATCAAAGGATATATTTTAAAGTGACATTTGGTGGTAAAATATACAGATGTATATAGATAAAAAACAATAAAATAATAGTATGGATTAAAATTGGCAAAGAGGAAGAAATGAGGGAAGAATGGAATATAATAATTATTTTTGTTTGCTAATCATAACTTTAAAAAGAGCAGACTAAAAGCTCTATACACACATATCAGAGGATCCACATAAAATCATAGACCAAATACCTCATATAAATAGATATGTATACATACATACACACATATATATGAGTATGTACAAAATATTAGCAAAATCTTTTACATTAGAATCAAGGAGAAGAAGGAGAAGAGGAAAATAACTCCAAAAATATAATTTGCTAGGCTTGGGCTTTGGTTAATAATAGAAAATAATTCAACACTGCATTCACTTTTTGCAACCTGGAGGGCAAGTTTTCTTTTGCAGACACAGTTAAAGGCACCTGCAGGTAAATGTAGTATTTACAACAAAATTATTAGATGTGATACAAGAGAATACTGAAGGCTATTTATCAATGATTAGTTTGAGCAATGAAATATTTTACCTCAATAGTTTCTCTAAAATTAATGATTTAATAAGTACTTAATGATGATCATAAAGGAGAAGTGCTAGGAGAAGAACAGAGAAAACAATCAGTTCTATATGATTATTAAAAGAGAATGAGTGGTAGGAAAGCGTGGAAGTATGTTTTATTTTATTTAGCATATTTGATTACAGATGCTATAATCTTTTAAATAGTATAAAATGAACTAAAATATTAGAAGCCCCACAAATGCAATTATTTTTCTTGTTCTATTTGTGTTTTATTTATAGCTTACACCTTTATCTATAACATTAAAACTATACAAATATATGGTAAACATGCATTAATAGATGTTGAATGAAAATTTGATTTAGAGAAGCACATAACATTTACTAGTCTTGATCCAAGGGAAAAAAATAAAGAACACTTCAAATTAAAACAGTTTTTTTCTAATAATCTATTCGTTAAATAAAACACAAGAAATGTGACATCAGCATACATTAGCACTTCACAAAAGTGAACACAAAGACATAAACACTTAGACATAAACAAATGAAAAAATGCAATCAACTTGTAGACATAGTAAAAAATTTTATAACATAATGAGTAATACTTTACCTAAAAGATTCGAAAAATAGCTGCAATTTTTGACAGCAGAGCATTATTTATAATAATCAAAAATTAGAAGAATATATTTTCCCATAATCTTAAGCCTTTTGATATGAATTTTAAAAATAGTTGGCTTTTTATTTATATTTCTACAAGCAGCAAATGGGTGTGCCTTCATTCTCACAGTATTTCTTCGTCAACTGCAAATTATGAGATAACTTTCAAGTTATTTGTAGCTGATAGGTAAATAAAGTCATATCTGATTTCAAGTAAGCCATGTACTTTGTTCCCTTCATTCTAAGCTCTCCTGCTCTGACTGAGGAGTAACTTGGGTGGAACCATGTGAAATATCCCTTGTGCTTTACAAAGAGTCCTCTTAGACCGCAAAAGAGGTTCTGAAGACCTAAGGGCCCAGAAACAAGATCTGCTTATTACATGACATAGAACAGAGTAAAGGGAAAGGTAAATGTAAATGAGTGGAAAGAAAATGTTCAGAAAATGAAAATTCTCAGGGGCTTTCTTGGGTCCGTCCTGGCACCTTTGGGTCCAAAGACAAAAGAACTAAAATGACCAAGAATCACCAAACTATTTGCCCACACGTATGCACAGAAAACACACCATAGCATAACAAAAGCAGAATGATTACCTTTCAAAAGACAAAACTGGAGATACACATTGGGCACTGGTCAACAGAAATTATATAATCCTTGTAAGAAGACATAGTAAATTCACTCTATCTGGAAAAATTGGAGAAAGTAACAAAACAAACACCACAGATCTAGTTATTTACACTCCTCACATCATAGTAAATGAAAAGACACTTATTCAAGAGTAACAGCATGTGGGAGATGAACCAACATGACTACCAAGTAATCTAAGGCAACATGTTGCTCTATGATGGAGATCTCTACCTGGTATTACCCTAGATTACACCTCAATTCTGATTTCTGAGAGGCCCTTCCTCTCCCTCTATTTTTATTGGTCCCTGGCTCCACCCAGTGGAAGGTTCTCTCTATTTTGTTAAACTTCCTGTCCACTGGTAGTCAGGACATTTGATAATATGACGGACTTGAGAGTTGTGGGGATTAGTCAACCTCTTCTTACACTTTAAAGGGTTAAGGATGAGCTCTTGTTTAAGTCTTGCTTTTGAGACTAGATTAAAACTTTCCTTGGCAATATGAATTTCTCAGAAACTTAGACTATTTCTCCTTTATTGGATTTACATATTTTTACTTTTTGCATTATTTTATATACTATGTTGGTGAGCCTTCCATTACTGATACATTCAACTTATCAAACTAATAGGTTTCTTTTGGATCATAGATTTGGAGGTTTTTGTCTTTTCTAATTGACTGGTGGTTTTGGGCTTGTAGCAGCAAATCATGGGAGAAACAAATGGTGGAGCAGTCATTCAGGGCAAGGGAAGAATACAAAAATTAAGGGGGAAGTGACTAAGTCCCCATATTTTCCTCAAGGTATTTCCTCATGACTTGAAGACCACCAACTAGGCCACATCCATAATGTTTCCAAAGTCAACAGTGTCACTTTGGAAAACAATTTATCAGTGCATCTACATGGAGGGCATTACAGAATAAAAGTCTAGTAACTGAATGCTTAACATGAGATCTACCATCTTAACAATTTTTTAAGTTCACAATATATTATTTTTAACTGTGAGCATAATGTTATACAAGAGATCTCTAAAACTAAATCATCTTGCATAACTGAATTTTAAAAATCACTAAGTAGCAAACTCTTGTTTTTCTGTACTCCTATCTCATGGCAACTAGCATTCCATTCTCCACTTCCATGAGTCTATTTAGATATTTCATATAAGCTGAATCACACAATATCTGTCCGGTAACTAGTTTACTTTACTAAATCTAATGTATTTTATGTACATTGTCAAATATTACAGGATTTTAATCACGTCCTTTTAACTTATTAAAATTCCACTGTGCATATGTCCATATTTTCATGTATCTATTCATCTTTCAATTGATACTGTTTGATCTAGTATCTTGGTTATTGTGAATAATACACAATGACCATGGGAATACATCTATCTCTTCAAGACATGGATTTTAATTTAATTATATGCTCACAAGTGGGTATAATATGGTTGTTCTATTTTTAATTTTTTTAGGGACTTTTACTCTCTTTGTTATACCAGCTGCACCATTATACATTCCCACTCACAGTGCACAAGGGTTCCAATTTCTCTATATCCTTAGTATATGTATCTCTTTTTTTTTGGTACCTGGGATTGGACTTGGGTCCTTGCACTTGCAAGGCAGGCCACCGAACCGCTGAGCTAAATCCCCGGCCCCTATTTATCTTTATTTTTAACATAACCACAATAACAGGTGTGAGGTAATATCACTGTCTTAGTTCATATGAACTCCTTTAACAAAATTTTAGGTAATAAATAGCATATAAAAAGCAGAAATGTATTTCTCACAATGGCTTTGAAGTCTAAGGTCAAGTCACTGGAATATTTAATTTCTGATAGAGACTCACTTCCTCATAAACACTTATCAGTTATCTTCAGATGGTAGGAAAGGTGAGGGGTCTGCCTTGAACTTTTCTCTAGGAAATAAATCCACTTTTGGGTATTTTAGGAAATGACATAATCACCACTCACAGTCCCCATTTCTTACTACCATCATCTTTTGAAGGTGAGATATCCAGGAATTTTGAAGAAACCTAAACATTCAAATGATAGTAAACCTAACTGTGGTTTTGATTTTTATTTCCTTGAAGACTAGAGATCTTAAGCATATTTCATACAAGTTTCGATCACTGGAATGCCTTCTTTAAAGAAATGTCTATTTGAGTCTTTTATCTATTTCTAAATTGTTTAGTATTACTTGGCAATTGGGAGGTTCATATGTTTTAAATATTTACATCTGATCAAATACTTGGTTTGAAAATATATTCTCCCATTTTATAGATTTCCTTTTCACTCTGTTGGTTGTTTCTTTAGCTAAGAAGAAGATGTATTTTGGTATAGTTTATAAATGTGTATTTTCTTTAGTGGATTGTGGTTTTGGTATCACATCAAAGAAGGCATTGCCACATTTCCGGATTAATAAATATATTACAGTTAGAGAGACTTTCCATACCATTGGTAAGTGCATGCCAATCCTGGGGAGCAGCTGTGTGGACCAGAGAGGTGTGGCTGCAGACTGATTTCAGCCAGGGCTCCACCCAGACCCCAGAGGCTTGGGCACACAGGCCACAGCCAAGGGTCTAGCTGGCAAAGGGATGCAAAAGTGCATAAGCAACAGCCAGAGAGCCTCACAATACCCTTGATAACTGTTGAGAGACCCTAACCAGAAGCCTGCTCAGACAACAGGAACTGGGTTGCACAGCCCCCAGCCAAAGGCCCTCCCAGATAACAGATAAATAGGGGCCCCAACCAGAGGCACGCCTAGATGCAATCCCAAGTGTGCACAGGCCACAGCCAGAAGACTACCCAGTCAACAAGTCAGCTCTGGGATCAAGAACGCCACCATTCTGAACCCAGGAACTGGTGAAATAGTGAACAGCAGAGTAAAGGCTGCTCAGTGGCTTACTGAGAACTGAAAAACCACTGGATGAGCAAAAAGTTGCCTCAACAAAGCCACAGCAGGCTGAATCTGTAGAAATGAGAAGACAAGCAAACAAGTCTCAAAACCAGACTTCCAGATCACCTAAGGCAACCCCAAAGGGCAAATAAATGGAACAATCTGATGCTTAACCACCTGGACTGCCTGAACAAGCAACTAAAGAGAATCTGGAAAAAATGAAATGAGAAATAATTTCTCAGATAATAGCAGAGATTGTGCCCATAAAGCAAGACCCAATTAATAAATCTAGAGTGGATACAGATTAAAAGAAAATAGAGGAGCTGAGGAACATGATGGAATACCAACATAGGAAGCAAACGGAATCCATAAAACAGATGCAAACAGATTTCCCGGAGATTAAAAGCTACATTGAAAGTTCACACAGCAGAATGAACCAATGAGAGGAAGGATCTTCAGATATAGGATTGAAATTAGTGATCAGGAAAAGAAAAATTTCAAAAAATAGTAAGGGACCATGAGACATCAATCAGGCAGGTATTAGATGATATAAAGAAGAATAACATAAGACTGATCAGAGAGTCAATGAAGAAATAGGGGAGAGTGCAGAAAACATAAAAAACCATTTGCAGAAGTAATGGCAGAAAATGTCCCAAGTAGGGGAAAGAAATTGACATACAGATAACTGAGGCATACAGGCAAATAGAAATGATTAAAAAAAAATCAACACATATGCATATAATAGTTAAGATTCCAGAAACCCAACAGAAAATTACAAGCAGTTAGAGAAAAGAAACAAATCACATGCAAAGGAAATCCCATCAGAATCACAGCAGACTTCTAAACATAAACCCTCAAGGCAAAAACAGCTTACAGTGATGTATTTCAAGATGTACAGGAAAACAACCTTCAACCCATATTGATGTATCCTGAAAAACTATCTTTCAAAATTGATGGAGAAATAAGATACATTCATGACAAAGAGCACTTTAGGAACTTAATAAATACAAAATCAGCACTTCAATTTTTAAAAAAAATATCCTAGGAAAAGACAATGCAAATTACAACCCCAGGAATCCCAGCAGAATGAAATTATCAGGCGCAGCAAGAAATTAAATGTATACTGGAACAACCACTGTGGAAATCAGTATGGTGATATCTTAAAGAACTAGGATTAAAGGTTCCATTTAACCCTACAATTCCCCTACTGGGTATCTTCGCCCCAAAATTACAAGAATTATACTACAGCAATATATGTTCACCCATGTTCATAGCAGCATAGTTTGTAATAGCTAAAACTTGGAAGCAGCACAATTGAGAGGCTAGATAAAGAAGATGTGGGTTTTTAATAAAATGGAGTACTACTCAGCCATAAAGAATGAGAAATTAGAGAAATTTGTAGCTATGTTTCTTTTTTATTGAGTTTATTGGTACAATCTAGGTATACAATACAGTTACATTCATTATTGGGATCCTGTACCTTTACATGAAAGGTCTTGATTCTCATTCTTTCCCCTTGTCCCTGCCTTCCTTTCACCCCCTCCACCCCTCCCTATTTACAAATACTTTATTTCCATTTTTTCATGTTCTCATATTTTTTCCTCTCCCTTATTACCTTTCCCCCACCCTTCCCACTTTCCCTACACCTTTAGCCCTTTACTTCCTATTTCACATTATTAATTATCTCATTAGGATCTTGTGTACTATTATATTTTTTCACACCAGAGAAAGTATTCGGTATTTCAGTTAAAGAAATGTCTGTATGAACATTAAAAATAAGGAATCCTAAAATAAAACTAAAAAGGAAAGTAAAAGAGAAAAGGCAATGATGTAAAATTAAAATAATCCTTAATTCTGAAGATGAAAATGGTCCCTGAACGTATTTAAATTGCTTATTGCTCTTGAAGTTTTATATTATTATTTTTTCCATTATTTAGAGAATACTTTATTAGTTTCTGTAATCAAATCCACGTAGATATGAACTTACATATTTAATACAGTCCATTACCCCTGTAAAAATGGAAAAAAATTAACATTTCTAGACCAATATGGCTGTTAATTTCTGTACAATGCCAACTCAACACAGTAACTTGGGATAAATGGAGGCACATTGAGACCATACTATTAAGTGAAATAAATAAGATGTACATGTATAAATACCAATAGTTTCTCTGATGTGAGAAACTGAAAATGTAAATAAGAATCAAAAGGCATATTAGATCATGCGAAGTAGGAAAAAAAGGTTCAAAGGGGTAGGGAAAGTGGGAACAGTTGGAGAAAGGAAAGAAGGGAATTGAATTAATATGAGAAAAGGGAAAAATGGAAACCAGGTAATTGGAAATAGGGAGGACTGGAGGGATTGAAGGGAGGACAGGAGAATGGGGAAAAATAACCATACCTGCCTATTATGTAAAGGTACAAATTTCCAATGATGAATGCCATTGTATTGTATACTTAAAATGTACCAATAAAATTAATTTTAAAAAGAAAAAGAATTTTAATTAAAAAATAAAGAATACTAAGAACTCTCCTGGCCTAGAGACTTTTCTGCTGAATTCCACCAAATTCTGTATTTGCAATAAAATAATATGAAATTGTCATAGGGCTGGGGATTTACCTCAGTGGTTCTGCCACCTGCCTTGCAAGTGCAAAGGCCCTAGTTCAATCCCCAGTACCAAAAAAAAAAAAAAAAAAAAAAAAAAAAAAAAAGAAGTTGTCACACAAATCTTTTAAAACGTAGACCAAAACAACACTTTTTAGTGGATTCTGTGTATAAAATTTTTCCCAGATTCCTAAACTAGACCAAGAAATGACTCAACAACCAGACTAGCTCTGCTTATTAATATGCCTATGAGAATATTAGCAAAATGCAAAGAAACAAAATCCAAAAACATATAAAGGATTATACATAATGACCAACTGAAATTTTCCCCCAGAAATTCAAAATGAAAATGAGTTATTGCAATTCACTATATCAATTTAATTAAAACTAAGAAAACATGATCTTTACAAAATAGATTGAAAAACTATTTGACAGAAGCCTATCACCATTAATGATAAAAATGTTAAACAAATTAAGAATGAAAGGGAACTTCCTCAAGTTAATGAAAGGTATGTACTTTAAAAACAGCTAACATAGTGAATGAAGATTCTCCTTCCTAATATAAGGATAAAAGCATAGGTGTTCATTTTTGCCTTTTCTAGTCAAGATCCTACTAGAAGTCCTTACTAGGCAAGGTAAGTAGGCAGTAAAACCATAAATACATAAATAAAATACAAAAATTTGTTAAAACTTAGATTCATAAATGAATTAATTAGTACTACATGATGTAGAATCTATTTATATATATATAAATTAGTTGAGCTTCTATTCTGAAGCAGTAAAAAATCCTAAAATTGATTTTTTTAAAATTCCATTTATAAAAAAAACACATTAAAATACATAGAGATGAATGTAAGCAAGATTATGCATTAAAAATACAAAAGATTGCTGAAAAATTAAGATAACTAGGTAAATGGCAAAGTATGACAGTTGCTTGCACAGGGAGACTTTATATTGTTAGGGTCGCCTAATTACTCTACACATACAATGCAATTTTCATCATAATATCAATGAACAAATTTTTTCAGAAAAGGGCTGATTCTAAAATTAGTATGGATTTCCAAGTGACCATGAATGGACATCAATCTTCAAAACTAAAACTAAATTTATAACACTTACAGTTCCTGATTTCAAAAGTATTTCCAAAGCTATAGTATTCAAAAGATTTGAATACTAAGATAAAAATAGACATAGTTAACTGGAATAGAATTGAGGTCCCTGCTATCAGACTCCATATGTGATCAACTAACTCTCATTTTTCTAACAGAGGGATTCACCATGTACTTCAGGCTGGACTTGAACTCACTGTTTAGCTCAGGCTGCCTTCAAATTTGAAGCAATTCTCCTGTTTCAGCCTCCTGAGTGACCCACCATACCAATCTATTGCCAACTAACTTCTAATAAGCATGTCAAGTCTATTCAATGGAAAAGAAAATGGTATCTTCAACAAATTGAACTGGTTATGTGAATAGCCATATGCAAAAGGATGAACATAGCCCTTACCTCATATCATATATAAAGATTAGCTAAAAATGAATCTGTGCTTTAATTTGACAGTAAAAGTATAAGTCTCTTAGAAGAAAGTATAAAAATAAATCTATATGGCTTATTCTTAAAGATGACATCAAGAACAAATTGACAAAAATAGTCATTAGACCTTATTAGAATTTAGGAAATTGTAGCTAAAGAAATGAGAGAAAATATTTTGCAGTCATATATATAATAAAAATTTGTATCTAAAATTTTGCAATGCAGTAATAGCAAAGACTGCAGTTATGAAATAGACAAAGCTTATAAATAACATTTTCTCCACGTAGGGTAAAAATAGCACATAAAATGCTTAACATCATTTAGTTATCAGAGAAATCAAATCCATAAGAAACTAAATCTATAAGATACCACTCCCCAAACACTAAGATGAGTGTAATAAAAAAGTAAGATAATAATAAGTGTTGGGGAGAACCTTATATCATAACCCTCATTCATCCCTGTTTAGGAAACAAAATATGGAATTCTCTTCAGTAAGTAGCCAGGCAATCTCTTAAGTACTTACCAACAAAGAGTTGATCGTATGCTTCTTATCCTAACTTTATATTAAAGAGAAATGAAAACATATGTTTATTCATGTACATTCATGTCTTATACATGCATATATATTCCTAACAGCATTATTCATAATAAAAAAAGATATAAAGATTGAAATGTCAGTTAATTAATGAATGGAAATGCATTAGTCCCTTTTTTTGTGGGACATTGTATCTGACATATACAACTCAAAGAAGAAAGGTTTCAGAGAATTCAATCCATGTCTGGCTGGCTCCAAGACAGAAAGGGCATAGGAAAAGGTCCTGGAAGGGTGCCCAAAGCATGGCAACCCAGAAGCAGAGAGCAAACAAGAAAGCAAGAGCAAGACATATAAGCTCCAAAGACAAAAGCCTCCACTCCCTCACCTCCTCCCACCAAATCCTACCTTCTAATAGCATATTCAGCTATTAACTCCTCAAAGGATTAAAATTTACTGGTGAACATAGTGCCTCAATGACCCAAACACCCTCCAAAAGCCCTAACCAGAACCCATGAGACTTTAGGAGTATATTGCAGTTCTGAATTATAACAGAATAAATAAACATAATACATCCATATAGTGGAATACTACAAAAAGGATTAAGTATCGATACCTATTACAATAGGTATAAAACTTGAAATCATCAATTGAAAAAAGGCATTGAGAAAGACACATATCATATGACTTCATTGCATAAAATGTCCAGAATGAGCACATGTATGGAAACAGAAAGTAGACTTGTAGCTTCTTGGCTCTTGAGAGGGTTATGGGATCGTGATATGTGAAAAAAAAATACACATTTCTTTTTGAAGTAAAGAAAATGTTCTAAATGTGAAGTGTACCTATGCCTGTGAATATAATAATATATAAAGTTACATAACTTAAATGAGCAAAGTACAGGAAAAGATGAATTATACTGCAATAAAACTGTTCTATAAATGCATAGGTTTGAACTGGTAAGGCTATTTCATGTGGCTGTGCTTGCAAACCATGCCACCTTACTTTGTCCAGAGAGTACACACATGCAATGTTATATAGAGATAATGTTTCCTTTCCTGCCACTGTTTGTAATTTCAGTAACTGGTCAGCGAGCAGGAACTATGTCCCCACACAGGTTAGCAATAAAAAACTCTAGTTCCTAGGCTCAGACAAGATTTCCTAGTAGACAATAGTTTACAAGCTCCCCGCACATGGTTTCTGGAAAATTTTTCTGTGTCCTGGAATCTGGGGACAATTACATGTAGTTTTTGCCACACTTTTAGCCCTTGTACCCTTTCCTTTGATGAATTTTTATTCATCCACTTGGTATAGTAGATCATAATTTGGAATCCAGTGGTCTCTGCACCCCAAGAGACCTTTGGCAAATTATTTAACTTGAGGTTGTCCTTAAAGCCCTCTGGCATTAGGCTGAAGTAAACTTTCATGTTAAAGTAAGTAGTAGAATCCACATTTATACCATGAAACATGGATGCATTAGCTCCCAAACTTCAAAGGTATGATGTGTGTAGAAAATTTCTGTCTATCTCTAACTCTCCAATGAAACTGACATGAATTTAAAAGGCAGAGCATCTTAGAAATGGCGAGTACCGATCAGACTCCTTGGTGATTGAATGCGTCTTGGTAACCAAATGCTTTTGCAATTGATAGGATATTGAAATAGATCTTCTAAAATATCTGGTATGGAAAACATAAATGATGTTTCATAGAGGAACACTATTCATTATAATCACTAGAAAGCCAGTCGAAATATGAAGTAAACTTTGAGAAGAAAAGACATTAGTAAAAAAGGGACATATAAAGATACATATAAATTAATCAAGAGTTTGTATAAGCTCAGTTAAAATGATGATGTTTAAAACATGTAGGATATTATTTCTAGCATGAAGACCTGGGTGGGAATTTGAAAAGTTCTTTAGTCTTGCAAAATGAACATAGTTGTTTTTAAAGAATAATTAGCACATATATAAGTATTTGCTTTCTTTTCAGAAAATATATGTAAAATTCTGGACTTTGAGGTACTTCAATTTTCTAATTCATTATCACTTTTTTATCACAAGTGACTTGTTAACCAAAATACAATGTTTTAGTGGTAGGAATTTTTTTACTTAGTACTGTCATTATTATTCCCATAATTGTCTAAATACTGATATTGTCTCTAAAGAAGCTATTAATAAAAATATTTGAACAAGAATGTATTGATTTGTGAGATAGAAAATGAGTTTCTCAGGTTGCTCTAGATACCTAACAAAAACATAGGTATGTAATATTAACATAAATATCTTCTCTAGGGCTGGGGATTTAGCTTAGTAGTTCCAGTGCCTGCCTTACAAGTGCAAGGACCCGAGTTTGATCCCCTGTACCAAAACAAACAAACAAACAAATAAACATTTCTCAAAGAATAAATATATGGACCAGCAATTGTGAAAAAAAAGTATATTAACAATAAAAGAATTTTCAGAAACTAATGATAAAGACATAAGATAAACTATACAATATCACAGAGGGAAGGGCAGAGAAAAGTGCTTGAAAGTGCCTGAAAACTTTAGAATATTGATTTAGTAGGGTAAATAAAGTTCAGAGTTAAATTACCAGCCATGCAGGAGACAGTGCACCAGGAATAGAGGTAAAAAATAACATGAATTATATAGATATAGACCATACCTAACTCCAGAGCACACAAGGAATGTGAGGCAGAGCATGTATCATTATATAAAACAGAATTGGTTGTTAGAATAGCTAAATGAAGCAGGAAGAAAAATAATAATTCAAGATTAGGTAACTTTAATAAAATACTAAGTAGGGATGTAGGAAATGTTTGAAAATTTTTACAAATGTGTTAAGTGCTATTTTAAAGACATGAAGATACAATTATATAGTTCTTTAATTTCAAAGAGAATAATTGAGAAAATAAAAGTTAGGGAAATTTCTGATAAAACAAATTGAAAAATGGCAAAGCTCCCTAAAAAGCTATTTGCTCCAAAGTGTTATAACTTCGAAATGAGCATAATGATCATTAAAGATTAACAATTTAAAGAAAGTCATTTTTTCCTAAACCAGAGCTTATAACAAAAAGTAAAAGCTTAATGGAGGCTATATAGAAATAAATGTCAACACAAGTTTAAGAACTTTACCAAGAAAACATTGTAAAATAAACTCAAGATTCAGCAAAACAGTTTAGATGACTTTAAAATTATTATTTTCAGGAAGGGACAGTTTGCACTTGGGTTATAGTTTGCATACAGGTCGGGAGAAAGAATGCATATAAATGTGTCTGCATGAAAGGAGGTTTTGTGTTTTTTCTGATACAGTTTTTCAAAATAAGAATACTTATAATTGAATTTAAGTTTCATTTTGACATAAACAATATATATTTTAACTCACAAAATGCATGTGAGAGCATTCCTGCACATTTCAAGTGAACATCAAACTTAAACCATTGTGTCATAATTTCTGGTAGACATAACATTTATCCTTGTAACTACGTTGTACTTTTTTGAATCCATGCTATTATTTTTATATTTTTCTATGTGCTGTATTTAATGCATATTGACAAGTGTGAACCCAATGTTAAACAACTCTAAATCTAAAGATAAAAGTCAACATGTTACTTTTAGTCATAAATATATGACTTTTGTAAATTTAAGATGTTACATATCAATCTTACTGAGTAAATGGCTTTCCTTTCCCTATTCATTTCAGGAAATTCTATGTGACAGAATCATGGAAATAGACTTGGATTTTCACTCATAAAAATGTTTGTAATTGAAGATGAGTTTTGTAAATGCATTTTAATCAAAGTGCCATACAATGATATAGTTAAGTAAAAATTTAGAAACTCATAATTTAAGTGATAGAGTATTTGACTTTTTCTGGTTTTATTTTAAAAATAATATGAAGTACTAATCAACTTGCAAAACACCTGGAAATACCATAAAAAAGTGTAAAAGCTGTTGAAAGAATGCCAATCTGATGTAATTAGTACATTGGCTTCTGTAAAATTTTTCCTTTGAAATAGTCTGAAGGAATATACTTTTTTTGTATTAGATCTTCCAATATGAAAATTTAATGCTATAAAGTGCAATTTAATGGAAATAGTTTATTACAGTCTTAACTTCCTGTATCTGGCAAGTGAATGGACTGTCCAATAAAATAGCCCTAAGAACTTCCCTTTTGTGTTATCAATTCTTCCACCTTATATTCCCTTTATATTGAAGACATTGATAGCTATAATTCTCCAATGTGGTGATTAATTTTCAAAATAGTGGAACACTTTCATCAATTTTCTTAAACATGAGACATGGTGGAGACAAATACTCGTGTTTTTAGCATCAAGGTCTTCCTGACTCTCTTTCATTCTCACCACTGTTTGAGTCCATTCTGGCTACTACAACTAAATAACATAATCTGGATGTTTATGAACAATAAAAATGTGTTCCTCACAGTTCTGGAAGCTGGAAAGTCCAAGATTATTTAATGTCTCAGAAAGGCCTTTCTTCAGATGATAGATGATATCTTCTTGTTAAGTGGTGGAAAAGGTGAACAAGTTGTATAGGGTTTTATGAAACCTCTTAAGAAGGTTTTGTCCTATAAATTATATAATCTTATCTCCTGATATGACCAGTTTAGGGGTTCAGATTTCAAAACTTTAAATTATGGAAGAAGAAAAATTAAGTCAATAACAACCACCCACTATGATGCTGATATCAGAAGGCTTAAAACAAGTCCAGGAGAAGAAACAAAAGAGAACACCAAAATGATATAACCTCAAAGGTAAAAGTATTTATCTTTTCTTTTTTTTTTTTTTTTTTTTTTTTTTTCTAAAATCAAACTCGGGGCCTTGTGCTTGCAAGGCAGTGGAACCACTGAGCTAAATCCCTGGCCCATTATTTATTTCTCTATGAAAATCTCTATGTCTAACCTGATCAATTTATTCCCTATCCCAAATACTAATCATTTCTGGAGAATCTGAACCACTGACTATTTCCCCCATCTCACTAATGTGCCATTCCATTTATAAGAGAGCAAGCCCTCAGGAATAGTATCATGAATGTTTTCTAGAAGCTTGAAATATCATCATTCTGTGTTAGAGCCACTGTAAAAAATCAATATTGCAGTATCATAAACAGTTTACAATTAATTATGTATTCTAAAATAAGTTTCTTATATATGACAATTAGTTACTTTGATATTTTCAGTTACAATTTTGTGCTACAGGTACATTTTTTACTTAAAATAGATAACATAAGCTAACCTGGGAAAATAACTGCTACATATGGCACAGTACTTAGTGGGAAAATGTGTCTATATTCCAGAAAAAAATATTTTCAATTTTTTTCAGTATATATGATTTCTACTGCATTGATGATGTAAGATCTCAATTATGGTAACACTTCTGTTATTTTCCATTCCTTTTACCCACTCCTTAGTAGCATTTGAGGAGCATAATTTGGTCATGTTCAATGGTCTCAAAGCTCTTTTTTTCTGAATGGAAATGTAGCAAGGTTTTTCTTTTTCATATACTGGGCAGCTGATCATATCCTCTACACAGACACACACATACTCAGGCTATTACCCTCAACCTATGTGTGACTAGTCTTGAAGTTACCATTTTTGTTTCTAAGTGCATAACTTTCTAAATGCAAATTTCTCAATTTGTTCAGAATCCAAGCTAAGAAAGTATGGTCATAAATATTGAGTCACTCAAAAACCAGCAGCATGGATTTGGAATTGAAGAACTATGATACCAAACAAAAGGCAATTAGGGGGAAAATGTACAAAACAGAATTTTTTTTTTTTTTTTTTGGACAAGGGATCGAACTCAGGTGCTTGTACTTGCAAGGCATTTGCCAGTAAAGCAGAAAAATTTAAGGGAATAGTAAAAGTGGCTCTGGGTTTGGTGCTTTAGCACATTTTTAACATGTACAGCAGCTCACATTATGTGTTCGTAGTGATACCATTGGCTTTTAGCTGTGCTCAGTGGACAACAGACTTTAGCATCCAGGCTTCTTGGCAGATGCCAGCTACATGGCAGGACTAGCATAAGCAAAGCCACTGCTTGAGTGGGCCTTAGTAAAAGGCATGGGTGGCCTTGGCCAAACATGAAGAACTTTATGACACAGGCTGCTGCATCTTGATCTTGAACTACACTTAGAGTATATATACTGGCAGACAGGGCCTTAGCAGATGCCTTGGCAGATGCTGGGAAATCACAGAGGCCTTAGTAAGCAGGCACAGCTGAGGCAAACATACAATTACTGAGAAAAGAGTGTCTTCACAGGCCATTTAGACATTGGTTGGCAGAATAATCTTTGCTACTTTAAAACTGCAGCTGTGTTACATTTGTGCTAGCAACACTGTGGAGGTTCGAGCTTTAAATTTTGAGTTCCAGACCTAAGGTAATAGTGGATAGGCACCTTAGCTTCCATTGGACATTCTAGAATGGACAAATAAGGTCAGATCATGAAGAAAATATTTGAAAAACAAAAGGAGAATCATGAACACCAGACACTCAGCTTATCAACGTACGAAGTGCAGTAACAATTGAAAATTGAAAATGTTAATGCAAGGACTATGACTACTATTTAATTGTGTTTTGGCAATGCTGGGGACTGAACCCAGGGCCTTCACACTGAGCTACAACCCAGACCACTTCTTTTTTCTTTTCTCCTTATTCATTTTTTTCAGATAAATTCTCCCTAAGTCATTAAATCACCAAGGCTGGTCTGAAATTTGTGATCCACTTTCAGGAATCACTCAGATTTCTCAGACTGCGGGAGTGTACATGGTTTACATGTGGAGTTTAACTGAGCCACTAGGAACATGGCTCCAGAAACAACAGGCTTGATTTCAGACACACAAGATTTCCTTTGAGCTGAATCCAAAGATGGATGGCAAACATTTTCTAGGAAAAGCATTCTTAGGCCTAAAGTAGTAGTATATTGTAAGAAGTAGTAGAAATGACTAAGGAATGAATATAACTGTTTATGTGAAACTGTAAACTCTGTCACACCAGATGGACCTTGTAAGAGAATCAAACATTGAAATGCCAGAAATGCAGTGGTGAAAAAGGAATTAGTAATTAATGTATTTATTAGTGTTCAATAATTAAGTTAATAGGAGGGCGTTTACATGCTGAAGATTTTGGCAACAGGGCAGAAAATGAGTGATCTCCTGTTTCAGGGTGACTAAATTCAACGTTCACTACATTTCCTCACTTATTTTCTTAACAGTGAACCTCTACTATGGTTTATCACACCGTAACAAAAGAGCATGGAGGACAAATTTTGCCAAAGATAGACTATTCTGACATGGTACACAGCTTTTTGTGCACATGTTGTAGGCTTGGGTACAGTACTGTCAGGACATTTTAGGCGTACTATTAACTGTAGGAAATAAAAAAGGAAGCAGCGCTGTAGATGTCTTTGAGCTAGTTCAACCCGAGTGATCCAAAGAACCACACCATTCCCACCAGAGAAATTTCTTGATATAGCTACTGAAGGAAGAAAAGCTAGATATTAAGAACTGTCTACCTGAAATGAAACAGAATATGTGGTTGGAGAGGGTAAAATTTTACATCAATGTATTACTTTTTCTCTCATTGCTGGAGCAAAATACTTGGCACCAAAAGTTAAAGGGAAAAGGGTTGATTTAGCTCACAGTTTGTAGAGGTTTCAGTCCATAATCTGCTGGCTCCAAGGCAAGGGTGGCAAACAGGCATTGCAGAGGAGAAACAACATGGAGCACACAAGGGAGCAAAGGCAACAGGAGTTTACAGCATCTTTCTGCTGCTCCTTTTATCATATTCAGACTACCAGCATTAGGGTGGTGCCAAAACAATCACTCAACTGCAGTGTGGTTTAATAATCATACATCCTTAATCCTACATCAAGCACTCTAGATTTAGCTACCTTCAAAAAGACTGCATGAGGCTTTGGTGGGGACATCTAGACCCAAACTATGAAAACTGACTTATTGGAAACATTATATTGCAAGAGAAAAGAATTGCATTTCAGGCTTCAATTTCCTTTGGTCTTGAAACATTTTAGGATTTTAATCTGTAAAAGGATTTAAATATTTTAACTTTAATTTTTTGAAATTCAAAATTAGAGGGAGATTATATTTAAATTTGGGGAATCTCTTTGTTGCTGGCATTTGCTTTCAGTGTTTGTGTTTATTTTGATGTTGGAAGATGTTTCCTTCAATTTCATGGTAGGGCTGAAGGAGCTATGCCGCATTAAGTGATATACAATTTTGTAAAGGGAAATAAAAGAAATGACAAAGCAGACTTAGAATAGTAAAGACAGATTTGATGCAATTAGTGTTTTGTCTTGATCTGTTTGCACCTTTTAGTGCTCCCAGCAGAATAACAAAATTGTAATGGTTGGGATTGAGAGACCAGCACTATAAAGGTGGGAATAGAACTGTTCAGAATAACTGTAAATCGTCTCTCCATAATATTAGCCAGGACCCTCCTTGGGTATAGGCTTAATGGTGAAGCATACTGAGTTGAAAGAACAGCAATAATAAAACCAGAGAACACAAGGGCCGGGAATTTAGCTCAGTGGCACCGTGCTTGCCTCGAAAGCTACAAGATCCTGAGTTCAATCCCCAGTACCGAAAACAAAAAAACAAAAAACAAAACAAAACAAAAAACAGGGAACACAATTGTGGCATTTTAGGTAAAGAAAGTAGGGACAGTGCAACCTCTTCCAGTGAAGGATCTCTGATTGCTTAGCAACTCGTGGCCTCTATGTCTAGGGAGATTTTTTTTTTCTTTGCAGTCGTTAAAGGTTTTGTTTTCGGTGTCTCAAGTCTCCTGCAAGCTGAACGTTAACTTCTGTTACCACCTCTGGAATCTCCTCTCGGATGGACTAATCCACCAATGCAGAAGTGACTTTGATGATATAGATAACAATAACATTGTGACTTTTTTTTTTTTTTTTTTTCTGGTTCTGCAGATCGAACTCTGGCCCTTGTGCCAGCGGCAGAACCACTAAGCCAACTCTCCAGCCCCTAGGTAACATTATGTAAAGCTGAGGTTCAAGTAGTAGGCTCCCTGACTGACTTAAATGTTCTGACTTATTATTGTGTGGTATAATGCTGGATATTTGGGCCTGCAATATTTTATTTTTTTGTCGTCCTTTTCAAAATTTCACAACTCAAGTGATGATTAAAATAATTATTTGTTACTCCCCTTTAAAGATACAAACACAAATGTATTCTGACAATGAAAACCATTAAGGTTAGGTTGCTGAAAATCAGCCATAAATTTACAATTCCTCCTACCTGTAAAGCCAGCAGAAAAGGCAACTTTAGCTACAGGCCGTTTTTTCAAAAACACATGGTAGCTGAGGGCAAAATTCACTCTCATTTAAATCAGTGCATTTCAAAATCTATAGAATGATGTGATCAGTTTTAGGCAGAATTATACAGACAGGGGAAATACCTATTTTAAAATATATACTATTATACTTGATTTTATATAGTAGTTATACTGACTAGTGATATTTTTATTCATGTTGAAAACAGAAAGGTAATTACCACCATAGAAGAACTGGTTAGAATTATCAAATTAAATATTTTTGGTCAAATATGTTATTTTTCAAATGTTTAGATAATTATTTAAAATACAAAAGCTTTTAAAATTGTTAAATGATGTTTTGAAAGTCTATAAAGTAAGAAAATTTTATTTTATTTTATTGTTAAATGACACAAAGTAGAGTATGTGGTAAGGACGAAATCTCTCCAGGGTTTTTGGAATGCAGACCAATAAAGAAAGCATGGAACCTAGTTTATGAGTTAGAAGGATGATATGTACTATAGAAATAATAGGAGGACAAGTGGGAAAATGAAAAATATAGAAGCCTTGTGTGCCTAAGGAAAGGCATTGACATTTTCAAATGATATTTGATAATGCCATTTCTGTAAATATGTTTTAAGTACAGAAACCTTTTACACGAAAGACCTGTGGAAACTTTTTCTTAGGAAGTCTGGAGAGACATCTAAGAAATTTTTCAAAACTAGTGAAGGTTTTCATTTCCCAAAATGGATATACAGACATTTAAATGCATTCTGGGGCAAAGTTTTGCTCTAGTGTTCCAGCAACTTCTAACTTTCCTATTTATTTGTTTTTCTCTACAAAGATTCAGTAGTTATGACCATTATTTGGGAATACGAATTTGAGTATGTTTCTGATTTCTTTCCCAGTAGATTTTCCAGTGTAATCTCCAGGCATATCTAATAAAAGATATTTTGTAGTAAAAATAATCTTATATATGCCTTTTCTTACTCTTACTAAAAGAGAAAAAAATGATGGAGATACTGCGAGTTTTGAAATACAGTTGTTGATATATTACTGCCTTTAAAAATTTGATCAAGATATTTAAATGTTTTTAGTTCAGATTCTTTGTAAAATCATCATGACAATGCATATATAGGTTGAAAAATAAAATGTGCTTCTATCAAATGCCTCATATAAAATTTTTCACAATAAATATTATGTTCTTTCACTTCCTCCACAGTATTTACTGAATACCTAGTACCTAACTCATTACCCACTTGAAAGATCGGCATGACTTCTTCTTATGATGCCACTTGCTGAGAAATTCATTAAAATTGATTATAAGTGAGACTTTTTAGGCTGAATAATTTTAGAGACAGTCTAAATATATTGGTGTAACCTATGTATCCTCTTTCCATTTCCAGATGGGTTTCATATGATAGAGACATTTTTGGAGGAAAGTAATTTACCATTTTTGTCCAAATTCTTGTTTGAATAAACAGTACCCAAGAGGACAGGGCTGCTGTGGAAACATGCCATCTTCAGCACTTGGCTGTGCATCAAGGAACATTTTGTTCTATTATTCTCTTTCTGTTTAAAATGCATGGTGACCTTAGACAAGTCATTAACCTCTTTATGTATGTATTGTGTCATTCTATGAAGGTAGTTGGTTAAAATAATCCTTATACATTCATTCAGCTCAAACACAATAGTACACAAAACAAACCACCACAATTAAATCTGAAGCATGGCTTTAGAATTTCATGGTTTCCAAACTCTATTTCCCATTGAGGGTCTAAGATCTTCAAAATTCTATTTTTTTTTTTCCTCTGAGTAAGAAGCGAAGTAGGAATCCACACATAAAATTTGTTTATGTGGGTTTCATATCAAGTTCTGAGCTTTTGGGTTTCATATATACGATGTGTGTGTGTGTGTGTGTGTGTGTGTGTGTGTTTCTGAGTATTATATTCTGAAATTTTCTTTATTTCATATTGTTCAGAACTTCTCTTTGGGTCTTTAGATCTGAATCTTTTCTATGATGTAGATTTCACATTCTGTGTCATTCTACAAGCTTACCACTGTCACACCATAGGTGTAGAATAGATCTTCTCATTCTTCTGAACTGAGTATTTTCTACACAAGTAAACTGTACAATGTAAAGAGCATGCCAGAAACTCTAAGTTGCTATCCAAATTCTTAGAAATATTAAATATTCTGGAGTACTAAATAGTGTGATTCTAGATTGAAATTCATGGCTTATGTGTGTTGGTGTGTGTATATGTGTATGAGTGTATAAAGATTTAGATTGAAGAAGGGCTGGGGATTTAGCTCAGCGGTTCGGTGGCCTGCTTTAGAAGCGCAAAGACCCAATTTCAATAGCCGGTACCAAAAAAAAAAAAAAAAAAAAAAAAAAAAAGATTTAGATTGAAGAAACCAAGAATACATTCAATATGACTTTTTGTCAAATTGCCCTCATCTTAGAAGCCCAAAACTAGAGAAGTCATCTATTAAAAACAGTATGGCGGGACAAATGCCATGAGGTGCATAGGGGGCAAATAACTAACCAGGCATGCAATAAATTCAGGAATAAGTTGAGATTTTTGAAGTGAAAATTATAGGGGGTGAAACCTGGATATTACTCAGCACTGAACTCTTGCTAACTTTCAAAGGCTGATATGACACTTAGATACACTGTGTTAGGAACTATCACAGAAAAGCAGAGAACAAATACTTTGCCCTGTAAAAACCTGAGGATCATCCTTTTATCAACTTTACCACTATAGAGAACTTTATTGCTGGAGTATGTTTCTCAGCCCAGTAAATACTTATTGAGACCCTTTTGTCTTGTGTGAAGTGCTAAGGATTGTCATTGACACTTTATTCTAATTAACAACATTCTTGTCAATATAAATGTCCTTCAAATCATATTGTATTGTTTCATTGCATTCTGTGGTAAACATCTGTTACATTTTGGCTGTCCAGCCTCTTCCCCTTTTAGAAATTTCCCCTCCTCATCTGGTGGGTTAATTTAATTAAAAATTCTCATAGTCCCTTTCCCTGCCCAGTCTGACCCAGACAGTGACTGAAAGATGAGCAAAAAATCAGAGAAGCTGTTTCTAAATTACTTCAGCACTCTTGTTCCTGAAAGAATAGATCTTTATTCTTTGGAACTGCTTAATCTAAGTGTGGGGTAAGAGAGATGTTTCTTGCCCTTCTTTGTTTCTTTATAGGGAGAAACAGACTGTGGGGAGAACCTGACTTTACATAATCTAAAGAAAATGACAGTAAAGAGTTAGAGGAAATAAATAAACAGGCCTTAGATTAAACTAGACTTGTTCTCTCCTCACCCCCATGTCTGGATTTTAAAATTGAATGATTTCGTAGTATTTTACTTTTTCTGTTTTCTTAAGCTAATTTAATTTGTATTTGTGTCTCTTAAAACCCAGAATTTAAGCTGGGCGTGGTGGCACACACCTGTAATCCCAGTACTGGGAGATTGAGGCAGGAGGATCGCTGTGATTTCGAGACCAGCCTGGGCTACATAGTGAGTTCCAGGTCAGTCTCAACTACATAGTGACACCCTGTCTCAAAAAAAAAAAAAAAAAAAAAATCAAAAGAAAAAATACATGTTCATCCTTGGTTATATCAATAGATTATAACATAAGATCATAATGTAAGAAGATTTTTCACTCCATTTTGTGACAAAATAATTATTTTTTTCTGGCGATATAATAAGAAAAATACTGTGCTATAGCAAAATAAACAAAATACATTAGGTGGTCACTTGGCATATCTGAGAAATAAATCTTATTTTATGAATTTCAGTGCCTGAATTTAGACACAGATTTTGAAAATATCATATAGCAATGATGAATGCTAATATGATACTTATCTTTGAAAGATGCCATCTTGTTTGGGACATAACATTCTTGACCATGTTTGGTTAAATATTATTTCTGGATATGTCTGTTGAGGGTATATCAGGATGAGATCAACATGGGAGTTGATAGATGGAGTTAAGCAGATTGCTCTCCCTAATGTAAGCCTCTCCAACCCATTGAAGACTTGGATAGGATAAAATACTGTACAAGAAAGAATTCTTTCCCCATACCCCTGCTCTCCCTTCATCCCCTTTCCCCTCCCCTTATTTACAAACATTTTGTTTCCATTTTTTCCTTTTCTCATATTTTTTTTCTTTTCCCTTATTTCTGTTCCCCTACCCTTTCCACTTCCTACGCCTTTGGCCCTTTGATTCCTATTTCACATCGTCAGTTATACCATTTGTATCTTATTTACACTTTTAGATTTTTGCACCAGAGAAACTATTCAGTAATTTACATGTGTATGCCTTATTTATTCCACTTTATCCCAGCCATCCCTCTGCTGGGTATCTTTCTAAAAGAATTAAAAGAATCATACCACAGTGATATATGCGCACCCATGTTTATAGTGGCAGGGTTTATAATAGCTAAAATTTGGAAATAGCCCAATTACCCATCCGTTGGAGACTCTATAAAGAAGACGTGTTTTTTCTATAAAATGGAGTACAACTCAGTCATAAAACATGAGAAACTAGTGTTATTAATAGGAAAATGGATGCATATCGATGGCATACTCTTAAGTGAAATAACCAAGCCACATTTTTAATGGTGCGTATTACTAGTACAGAATAATGTGCACAGACTGTATTCTTGTTATTTTTATTCCCATTGTCCTCCTCTCTTTTCCTTCCTATTTCTCCTAATTTCCTCTTACTAAAGTATTACTAAACTATTAGCTTTCTGTTTTCTTTTCTTTGTTATGGAATTTACTTTTGTATTTCTTTTTTATTAGATTTCCTTTTTCTTAGAAATCTTTTTGCACTATATACTTTTTGCACTATGATTACACTCATCTTGGGCAACTGGCACATGTACATATCGCATTTTAGTCCTTTCTACTTTCTCTTCCCTTGTCCTCCTTTTCAGCCCATTCTATATCATAGAAAATAAGCAAGGTTTTTACTTCATGAGATTAATTTTTGCTTAAGGCAATAGTATTTAGCTCCATCATCTTTTTGTGTGTGCCCTGATTGTGTTCTCTTTATGACTAAATAATACCTCACTGTGAAGATATACTACATTATTGTCATTTGTTCTCCTGTTGTTGGGCATCTAGGTTGCTTCCACAGTTTAGCTATTGTGAATTGTAGCATTGTAAACTTTGGTTTTTAAGCATCACTATAATAGTATGCTGACTTTACTTCTTTTGGAAATACACCAATGAGTGCCAGCCCAATCAAATTGTATAGCTACTTTTTAGCTTTTTGAGGAATCACCACACTGATTTCCATATTGGTTGTGCTAGTTTACACTTAAACCAAGAATGAAGAGAATTCATTTCTCTTACATCGTCATCAGCCCTTCTTGTTTTTCTTTAAAAGTTTTTATGATAGTCATTCCAACTGGATTGAGATGAAATATCAGTGCAGTTTTGATCTGCATTTCTCTTTTAAACTGTACCATTATCTTGCCTATTACTTCCTAGATTTCTATCCTTATATTTTTTCTGTCTTTTTAGTAATTGCTATTTTGCTAGTAATGATGCTTTATTTTTTATATTTTCTTTTTATCTTATTAAAAACTAATTTTATGTCCCTTAGTGATGCAGACTGAATTGCTTGCTAAAATAGTGGAATTGTAAGTAACTTAGTTTATCTTAGATTCACCAAGAATCAAGCAAAACCACAACTTTCTTTACAATTTCTCTATCTCAGCTATGTGAGTTACCAGTGGAGCTCCTTTAATCTGCATCAAATATGATGTCTTCTGTATATGTCAGTGTTAGTCTGGCCTGGCTGTTTCCATAGAAGTCCTCTATAATATTTCCAAGGGAAATTATATGAAATGCCAATACAATTACAAAAACATCTTCTAAAACAAGGGAATGCGAGGATTTACATGAAGAATAATTACCTAAAATGAAACCTAAAACATGCACATTTTATTTAAAAATGATGATAGTTATATCTACCAATTTATTCCAAACTACTCATTTAAAAAATCAGAAATAGTTTTGAAATAGTCAATAGTGATTGTACATGAGGAGTTGAATAACTAAAATATTGTTACTAGATGTCTATTTCATTAAATCTGATGTAGTTTTAATGTTTATTAAATAGATCTATTTTGTACATCATACCTAGGTGGAACTGTTTTAAATGCAGAATTTTTGAGATACTATGTAAGAATATTTAAACTTCTCTATTAAAGGAAATGGTTCCTGGGGGAGGGCATACAGCAATGATAAAGGAATCTGAATTTATACACTTTAATTCAGTGTGGTCAGATTTGGATGGATATACCCATTCGTTCATCCAACACATATTGGATGATTACTATGTTCTAGTCCTTCTTTACTAGCTTAAACTCCAGGCAACAAGGCAAAGTTTCTCCATTCTTGCACCTTACATTCTAGTTAGGAGATAAACCAACACACATGGCAGTACATAATTTAAATGATATACACTTGGATTTATAAAGGGCATGAGGAAATATAAAACTAGGCATACAAAGCATGTTGAAGTGGGGGTTTGTGGTGAGAAGGAGGGTGACGAATGAGAGCCTCTCCCTAAGAGTTTCACAGTTGAGGTGACTCCTTGGTAAAGGAAGTTCATATATGATGATCTCAAGTAAGAGTGTTCCAAGTAGAAAGGCCATACATACAAAATAAAATGACAATGGCCAATCATACAGTTGGCTTAAATGGATATGGAGATATTACTGTTGGCTTATTTGCTTTAATTTTGTTTTAATAAGTCCATTTTTTTCTCTCTCATGGAGTTTATTAGTACATTTTAGGTATACAGTACAGTTACATTCATTATTGGGATCTTGTACCTTTACATGACAGGTCTTGGTTCTCATTTTTTCCCCTTGTCCATGCCCTCCCTTCACCCCCTTCTCCCCTCCCCATTTACAAACACTTTATTTTAATTTTTTTCATTTTCTCGTATTTTTCCCTTATTATCTTTCCCCTCCCCTACCCACTTCCCCTACACTTTTAGCCCTTTTATTCCTATTTCACAGTCAAGTATATCATTAGGATCTTATGTACCATTATAGTTTTTCACATCAGAGAAACTATTCGGTATTTACATATGTGACTTATATAATTCACTTAGGAGTATATCCTCAATATGTATCCATTTTCCTATGAATGACTCAATTTCTCATTCTTTATTGATGAGTAGTATTCCATTTTATAGAAAAAACACATCTTCTTTATCAAGTCTCCAACTGTTGGGCAAAAGGGCTATTTCCAAGTTTTAGCTATTACAAACTGTGCTGCTATAAATATAGGTGCACATATATCACTGCGGTACGATTCTTTTAATTCTTTTGGAAAGATACCCGACAGAGTTTATATCCAAAGTTGAAATTCTTCTTCAAAATGTTTTCATTTATCTGTGGTCATTATAAAACTTCTATTTTAGAGATCATATGCTATTAAGTTCCAGATCCATAAATCCTCTATAAAGCAAAGGGACATTTTGCTTATTTGCAGGAAAGAAGAAATCTAGGATAAGATAGTACCCTTCTTGAGGCATTTAATAAGGTGTATCGTGGCCACATATCTTAGAACATTTATATTCAATCATTGCAGAGATATACGTTATACTGCAGTAGATCACAGGGTCATTTTTCATTCCATATATTGTGATTGCATATTTGAAAATGAGAGAATGTGGAAATGTTGATCATATTGCTACCTCATGTGTCTAAACAACAGAAAGAGCTCATTTTGAGGTTGTAAATTTTTTACTATATCTGTGAATTATGTTAATCACTTTGTACAGTGCAATCAACATCAGGTGAAATTTTAGTAATAAGACATTTTAGGTGAGGTGAGTAAAATTCCGAAGGAGTCACAATTCTGAAGGACTATACTAAAAGTCTATAGATAGTAATAAAATGCTAAGTTAAAATGCATCTAAATGAATTAAATATTGCTATGTTCATCATAAACATCACATATATATAATATATAAATATTATATTCTATTTATTATGCTATATAATTTATAGTCTGCCTGTAAATTATTAACATCTTTGCAATACAGGCTGCTGACATCATATGTAAAATACTGAAGAGCAAGGAGAATGACAATCAATGCTTCCAGTACTCCATAAGCTAATTTTCTTCCACAATGGTCTACATTTTTACCAGGCCATGAAATTTCTTTTTCTAAGTCAATTTGCTATGAGATTCAATTTAGCATGGATTTTTAGATTTTGTGTCCAGGGTATTATAATGATTGTATATTTTAAAATATTTGAATATTTCACCTAAATTTAATAATTGGAAAAAAATAAAATATTTTGACTAGCCAACTCACAAAATCTCAGAAAATTTATCCACGGATATAAACGGACATCTCATAATTTTTCCATGTTCATTTTAATAACTTTGACTGCAATTAAATTTGTAACCATTTATTTTGTTCCCAGTAGGAATAAAGGAACAAACATTACAAGGATAATAAGAGCCAATTCTTTCAAAATGCTATAGAAATACAAGCTAAGCCTAGTTTGTGGTTACTCTGTTAGAATTGTTATACCTGTGGTACAATTGAGAGGAGAGGAACCACAATTCTGTTTTGTGGTAGTATAAATGAAGAGAAACATCACAGTCAAAGCAGAGAAAAATTAAGAACTATCTTTATTTAACAAAGGACATGGTAAATGAATGGCTTGCATTTAAACCACATTAATTTTTCTCCTTTTTCAATGCACATTAAAACATTAAGTAAATAGTTAGAAATGTTTTCTCCCATGAAGTGAAAGAAAATACAGGGATTAATTATAGGAAATGGTAAAATTTCCAAGCAGGTTTAATACATAAGCCTATTGCATATAGGAATACAGAGATAGATGCCATCTTTTGGCAATTTATGAAATTAATTCATTGATGATTCAAAAAAGGTCAGACAATTTGTACATTCACTATCACAATGATACTGTACCTGTAGATAATAATGGCCTTCAATCTATTAACTGATTTAAAAATATTAATTCTATTCTAACAATTATTAAGTCTCAGACAGAAATCTTTTTACATAGAGACACATCTATATTTTCACAAGTATTGCTTTTTCTAAAATATTGAAAGCTCTTGTCACCACCTTATATCTTGTCACCATTTGATATTTTAAAGTTAATTGGCTAACATCACCTGAGAATAAATTACTTATAAAATATAACTTATTTATTTTTAATACATAAAGATGATACTATTATCCAAAAGAGCAGAACTCATGTTTTAGCATTTTCCACCAGAACTGGAGTAAGTGCAAACTTTCTCTTCAAGCCCTTTCGGTGCGTGGCTAAGGAGGGCTCTACTAAAAGGAAAGTGCATTTAATCAAATCTTCAACCATAATCAAAGCTTCAACCTTTCCTTAAAACTATTAGTTAAATTAGCCACTTTGTTTTATAGTCTGCAAGAATCATTTCTGTATTAAGAAGGGGATCCCTGGGTCCCCTTACTTTTTACAGTAATGTATGAAACCCCCCTGAAAATTTGACTGTCCCCATTTTGTAAACACTCACTGAAATTCCCCTTGGATGGGGTAGGGGAGGGGAGGAGTACGGGGCAAAATAGTGTTGACATTCAGTGCTTGTCAAACTTTTCTGCAGAATCTTGTAGTGAAGATTATTTTAGTGGGTACTATGTATGTAAGGCCTGAGACTGCAGTTCTGAAAAATTTTTAAGTGTGCTGCAATTGTTACTGCTGCCGCTGCTGCTGCTGTTTTGAGGACCACATATTTAATAGCAAGTTTAGACAGTAATTTAGAAATGGTACGTGATCTAAAAGCTATCAGCAAGAACCACAGGGCTGGGGACATAGCTCAGTGGCATCATGCCTGCCTGGCAATTGCAAGGTCCTGAGTTCATTCCCTAGAACCAGGAAAAAAAAAAAAAAAAGAAACAACAACAACAATAAAAACATGATGTTTCAGAGTATTTATCACAGATGCTGAAACATTCATGTTCCAAGGGGTTATTTTCTCATGTAAACAATTTTAGAATGTGATTATTTTTAGCTTGTGATGACTTTAGGAGTGATCAAATTCAGCTTCCTAATTTATGTCAGTTACTGGCCATTAGGGTATTTGAATACATTGCCAGGATAACAGAGCTAGAAGCAGAATGTGCACTAGGACCCAGGAATCTTAACCACGACTTCAAGAAAGAAGCCATAATTCTTGGTATTCCCATTTATTATATTCTCCTTGACATAAATACTAAACAAGAGTCAATAATATTAGACCACCACCTTTTGATGTTCACGGTAGTTTAAATGGTAGAAGTATTATTGGACTTTCTGACTTGCCTGACAGCTAAAACTCACAGTAGGCAACGACTTCCTACAATAAGGTTATTCACACATCCTGTTTTAGAGCCTGCTCGCAGTTTTATTGTGGACATTTTGTGCCTTAACTTTGAGAACCTGGGGAGAAAGATGGACAGAGAAATGAATGGGTCATTAGTTAAAAGGCAAGGGTAGAATTTGTAAAAGGTTGTGGCAAACTAAGCTACACATGAGAAAGAGTGAAGGGCATCAATATTGATTCCGCTTCTCATCTTTCCTTCTGTCTTTTTGCTTGCAGGTTTCTATTGTGTGGTTTTTCAAACAAAGTAGACTTTATTTATGGTGTGACTGATTTAACACTACTGAACCAGTCCATCATCTGCTAATTTGGTCCAATTAAACATTGGTCATAAGAAAAAAAGCTGGGAAGTAAGCTCATTTAGAAACATTTTCTGATTAATTTATGTCTTACTCATTTACATCTCCTTTTCTAAAAAAGTATACATTTCAGGGTGCTGATTTATACTGGTGGTTCATTGCAGATTTATGAGGGTCTTCCTATCATTTTTGGTTGCATCCATGAAGAAAGAACAGCTTTGCTTGTATCCCTTCCTCCGAATTTGTTAAAACTTTTAAAAAAGCTTGCTAAAATTTCCTGCTATCCGAAATTAGAAAAATCCCTCTTCACAGCTAGAGATACCATTTATAACGCACTTAAACACGGCATGGCCTTGCACTTACATATTTGCCTCATTTAATCCTCATAACTGTAAGAGTTAAGCACTATTATTATCTCTGTCTTGCAGTTGAGGAGGCTTCGGATTTAAACGTTCAAATACATCATCAAACATCAAGCAACAAGTGACAGCTATGAGAATTGAACCAGGGCCTGCCTGGTCCCAGTACCTAGACATTCAGTCAGTAGGTTCTGCTGAGATGTGTTACCGAGCCTAAGTCATAATTCTAAAGATTAACAACAAATTAATTTTCCTCACTGCTAACTATTCTCTGCCACACAAGTTCTTGTAGGCAGGTAGGTGTTCTGCTCCCTATACTTAGCTTCTCCCACGCCCTCCGCAATCTTTTCCTTTTGCTGCTGGGAGCGTCAGAGATTGCAACCGCAGCTGGTGAGTGGGCAGGGGCAGCCGCCATCTGTGCTTGGAGTCCAAACACGCACAGGAACTTCGCACCCAGGACCCAGCCCCGACACACGGATTCCAGAACCAGCTGGGTACAGGGCTAACCCCGCCCCTCGCGCTGTCGATTGGCTGAACACTTCTTGAGTGCGCGGCACTGATTAAGGAAGTCAGCTATTGCCCAGTCACTTAGGGCAAGACATCTCTAAGGAGGTGAGGCCGGCCTGGAGTTCCTGAATGGGGGCTTCAGTTCTTCCTGCCCGAAGGGTCCTTGAGAAGCCTGTTTGTTTTTCCCGGCGCTAGTCTCCTCCCATCCTTTGCCCTCATTGGCCGAGCCCGGTGGGCGGATGTGTTGCCATTGGCCGGGGGGCGGTGTCTATCCCTGGCCAGGGTGGGGGCGGGGCCTCCGCGGCGCTGAGCTTGCCCTTGTGTCTGGTGCTCGGTA
>NW_022900936.1:34803896-34804152 GCF_012274545.1 Fukomys damarensis
GTGACCTCCCCGCTCCTTGCAGCCCCCGCCCGCATCTCCCCGACACCCCGGCACCCTTGCACCACCTGCTCGGGGAGCCCGGGCGGGCGCTGGGACTCTGTGCGCGCCTAGGGAAGCGAGCTCCAAACCCGTGCCTGGGTTGAGCGGCTGTCGCGGCTGTACCACCGCGAAGAAGAGGAGGAGGAGAAACTATTTCGCCCCCCCGAAACCCCGTTCTGTGGGTGCTTTGCCGCTGCCGCTTCTGCTGTCGCCGCCG
>NW_022900936.1:34804332-34853089 GCF_012274545.1 Fukomys damarensis
TCTGCGGGCTCCTGTTACAAGGTAATCCCCGCCCCGCCGCGGGGAGCAGCAACTTCACGCCCATTCCCCGCCGTCCCCGTTCCACCCCACATTTCCACTCTCCCCGCCAGTCGCCGGGTCCCCAGTGACTTCCACCCCCTCCCCCTACTCCCCGTTGCGGAAGGGGGCAGCGGCAGTTCGCACCAGCCCCTCGGGTGTCGCGGTGGCTCAGCCCTGCTCCCGGGCTGCAGCCCCTCGCGCGGCACCTTTCGCCTTTTCATTCACCTGAGCTGCCCGGCTCACTCCATCCGCGCCAGCAGCCTCCCTCCCACGCCTTTTGGCCGGCAACTTGTGCCTCTCGCAACATTGCATCCTCCCACCAGCCCCACAGCCACCTCCCACAGCACGCTCTCGATCGACCCTCTCCATCTCCAGTCGTCTCTTTAACCTCCCCCTGGGCGAGTCGCCTTCCCTTTCCCCTTCTTCCCACCGCCATCAGACCCGTGTGTCTCTTAAAAAGTGTGCGCGACCCTGGGAGCGAGCTACCGAGAGGCCAGAACAGCAGCAGAGGCAGCACCGTGTGCATTGCAATAACATCCCGGGGGGAGAAATGTGTTGTGAGATGTGTCATTCACCTAAGAAGAGAGGGGAGGCTCTGACTGGGATTGGGGAGGGGGGTGAATGAACGAAGAAATAAAAAGACGAAGGGGAAAATTTAAAGAACCAAACCCACTTTATCATCGCACTGACTTTTTATTATTCAGTCTGTGTCGTTTTCATTTTTCTTTAAGCAAACAAATGCATGCTCCCTAGCAGTTACTTTACTGCTCGGGGATTGTCGCTCTTTCTCTCCATCCTCCCTTGGCCGCTTCTTTCCGTAATTAATATTATCCTTTTGCGTGAAATGTGAGAACCCCTGTGACCGCAGTGGAGGGGAACTGCACAGAACGCTGTTATTATGCAAATCAGTGGGTTTGGATGCAGAGTGACTGGGGAATCGGGCTTACTTTTCCCCAGACCCTCTCTTGTGGAAGAGGGAGAGAGGGGCCCTGTGGAATAGGAACAGGATGCTGATAGTGAGATAAATGGCAGTGCATGGTGTAAGAGTGAATGGGAAGAGGACACTTGGGTGGTGGAGGAGGCAGAGGCGGCAGGGCTGGGGCTGGGTGGGCAGGAGCTGTAAGGCGGAAGATTGTTGCTTTGAAGAGAGTAGTACAGGGATGTGGCTGGAGTGTGAGCTATTGATGGTCTATGGAAATTTTTTAAAGCTAGGTATCTCTTGATTTCTTGATAAATTTTTGCCCAACTCTAACCCTGCTGTCATCATTTGGGTGTTCGTAGGGGAGATTAAGTATTTGCCCCAGGGTTAAAAGCATGTGAAAGTAAGACACACGTAGACCCACGGACGTGCAAAACCCAATCGGCCTTTGGAGGATTTAAATGAGGTCAGTGAACCATCTTTCAGCAAGTTCTTGGAATGCATCCTTTCTTCTACCCGCTTCCGGGATATAGACTAGGGACCGTATTTTATTTGTGCATATTTATGAATGTAAAAGAACCGATGGGCTGAATATTCCTGAATTAATTAACTGATCTTACAGAGAGGTTTCCTAGAATATATTCTAGCAATTGTGTATGTTTTACAATGGATATAAATTTCAGATGTCATGTGCCAGAATCCCGGGGAAGGCAGACAGCACATTCTGCCTTGTGTTGCCACCGCGTCCCATTTGCCACTGTTCATACCCCCACCCTCGCGCAACTAACCGGGGTGGCTGATACATTACTTGGGCTGTTAATCCGTGCTGAAACACCCTCCCGGAGACCCTAGTTCACCTCTCAGTAACTTGCATTTTTCAGCTGTGCTGCGCGTGTGTGTGTGCGTGCGTGTGTGTGTGTGTGTGTGTGTGTGCTCGCGCGCTCGTGCACGCGCTCCGGCGTGCGACGGGTAAGGGGAGTGTGATGTGGGGAAATCAGTTAATTTGGTGATTGCAATGAAAATTTGACACCTCGGGATGTGTTTCCCCTGCCAATCTGTATGTGCTGGCCCTGACTGGTCATTGCACACTCTGCTGGGCTGGTGCGCGGAAATTATTTATTATAGAGCATGTGGGCCATGCACTGCACTTGGCGGTCGCCTCCTCTCTTCCTTCAACATTTCCCTGTGAATTGTCTATTCAATGATTCGCAGAAATAACTGTCTGCTGGTCCCTCTCTCTCAGCCCAGAGGAGGATTTACTCTTTTTCAACCTGGAGAGATTCCATCACCGACATTTGGGCATCAGGCTCTTTTATTGAGTATGTAAACCAATGATTAAGACAGTGCTGCTTTTCACAGCCAACCGGGGAGGTGAGCCTGGGAAGGGGTGTGAGTGTGCCAGAGAAAATGCACCACTGCAACCAGCACCAGCACTAGCATCAAGTCCACATAAATAAATATATAGGCGTCCTGTGCAGCAAACACGGAAAGAGTGCCAGTCCAACAATATCTATATATTTGGGAGCAGATCATATTAATATACTTACAGAAAGAAGAGGATTAAAAAAAAAAGAAGAAGAAGAGGAAGAGGGAAAGGAAAAAAAAAGCACCATTGGATTGTCTTCTTATGTTTATGGCTGCCTCACATTCATCAAACACTGCTCCCACAGACACATCATACTATGTTGATACTGTCAGTTCTTGCTCAAACAAATTGCTCATGCCTTCCTTACCTGAGTTGCAAGAGAAAACATTGCTTTGCGGTTCAGATTTCTGTTTCTCTCCTATCATACTGCTTTATTGGGTATTGGTTGGGCTGTAAAAGGAAGTCTTTAATTCTTAGACACAGATTAAATACTCAGCAGGTCTTCCTGTGTGCAGGGAGGAAAGGGTGATAAAGGTACTGGTGAGCAGCTGATTTTGGCTAGGGGAGTCTGCTCTGCCTGCTAGTACTTATGACTAGGCAAATACTAAAGTCAGTCAATAGCTTTTTATTTTTAGCTTTTCAGCTCTATAGAATTATTCAGGCATTTAAGTAATACCAATCAATTTATCCATCCCTCTTGCTATTAGTACTATTTTTCCTTCTCTTGCAGTTTTCATTATTTGGGACAAACCTCATTTGAACATATCTTCTCTTTTTCTGTGTTTTCATTAACTATGTTTTGCATTTTCACCTATTTTACTTTTCCTAGAAAGCATAATTTTCTGATTTGTTATTAACCTACTAGGTGGAGTGATAAGCCAATGATAAAAATCATTCTGATAAAATGAGGAAAAACAAAAAGGTTTATATGATTGTATTGTATGACATCTACTAGTTTTTCTTCAGTAAATTTTTAGGAAAGTAGATAGAAAATAGGTATGTTTCTAATAAAATATTCATTTCTAACTTGGAAATGTAGACTTCTTAGATAACAAAATCTGAATCCGTCATATCTCTAACATAGAAAGAGGAAAAAATCTAGAGGAAAGATGGGACACAGTAGAGAAATGACTTTTTTTTTTTTCAGAATGAGGAATGCAAAAGCTTGCCACCTGTAACTAAGACCTCTATTAGCTAGAAATAGATCCAGTTCAGTTGCTTATTCTTGCTAAATCCCTGACCCCTTCCATACCTGAAGGGGCACAGCGAAGGTGGAGAGTCTCCTGTGTAGCACAGGAAACAGTCCTGGGAAGGGCAAGTATGCCAGAAATAGGCATGCACAGAGACACCTGATTTTGTTGAGAACCTTGTCTTTTTTAGGAGTTAATCTTATACAAAAAATACATTCAGCTTCATGATTTTACCATATACTATTCTGATTAATACCAATTTATTTACTAAGAAAGATCTTCAGATTAATGCTCAGTTTTACATATAAATTACTTGGCCTTTAGTATATATCATAAACCTTGTCAAATATTTTTAAACAGTATATTGTAATGTATGTTAGCGTACACTTAATGTAAGGCTGACACTTCTCCAAAGCATGTCTCTCCAACTCTTTTGCCTCTTCACGAAAGATCTTCCATCGTGACAAGCTCATTTCCTGTGCTGAATGAAATTCTTGTAAAATAGTTGATTTACTCTTCCTCTTCAATCAATAGGTACTTTGACAGTAGCCTCTATGCATAAGAACCAAAAATTATGACTTAAAAGGTTAAACAGCAGACAATTAGTAATTTAAAAAGTTTCTGAAAGCATTCTTTTCTTAATTTTGAATTGGTATACTGAAACTTATTTCATTGTTGTTTTCCCATTTCTAAAACTATTAGAATATAATATGACAAACTTCAAATGAGATGTCTCCTCTGTCCTCCATGAGAAGATCAGACACTTGAAAAATCTCTGCCTCGCATTTAAATAGCAAGATAGTGTCATTTTTCATAAAGAAAAAATTACTTAACTCGCTTGAACATGAAAATGGAAGTGCAAAAATGTTGGAAGACATCCTAAGCATGCATTTGAAAGTGGCCCGTGACCAACATCTAATGACATCAGTTTTCTCTTTACAATAAGGAACCAGTGGCGTATCTGCTGATTGAGCCATGTTGGACTTATTTATTAGGAAGGATTTAGGGGTGAATTAATAATATGACACAGACCTCTACCATACCAATAGTTTATTTGCTCATGATGGCATGTGTTTTATGACATTGGTTGAGAAGGTCCTCATCTGAATACATGTCATACAGCTCCTCAGCAGAGTCACCTCTTCTGTGATATTAGACTGTGAAAGTTCAGCTAGAGAGACAGAAAAAAAATCACAAGCTAAAGAAGCAAAACTTACAAGATGAATCTAGAAGCCTTTGTCCTATTAGCAAATCTTGGTCTCATATACACTGTTTACAGCTCTACTGCCCAAATATTATTAAAAGTAAACTTCCTAAGGGTAAGTCCTGGCCTTTCACAAAGTACCTATGAAGTTTTCTTATCCTCATTAGGTTAGATGCATACAAATAAAATTGGAATGAAAAATGTGTATGTTCTAGAGTTCGAAGGCTCTTTAGAATATATCAGCATTCTTATTTTGTGAAGTCATTTACGCAAGTGTTAATTTGATATTTTGTAGGCCTAAATTGGTTTATGGAACAGGTTTCCTAAACAAAAGTATAATTAGTTCTTCATCTATATCTTTAAATGAATTCAATCTAATCAGTCAGTCTTCACATGCTTTCTCATCTAGTTTGTTTTTCCTCATGATGAAAAATCTCAGATTTTTACATCCGTTTAGATCATAAACTCTTTTCTTACAAAAATGAAAGACATAATTTAAATTTCCTCATTTAACCTAAAATATTTTAAAAGGACAAGTTTATTGCCAACATTTTATTTGAAAATGTCAAGCATTTTTGGAGTGCAGTTCTGTAGTGTCAAAAAAAAAAGGCATCTTCTGCAAATTCCTTGTGTAAAGAGGTGGGTGAGGATTAACCTGGAGCTGTGGCAGCTGAAGCCCCCTGCTGTGTGAGGATGCAAATGGCATCTCATGCCTAATGTGCTCTGCAGCAGCGGGCAAACAGCAGTCGTGTGGCATGAGAGTGACATGGCAAGTCTTTTCCTAGCTGTGGTAGACATGAAATAGCTTTTGGCTTTTTATTCCAGAAATAACCCAGTGTATTTAAAATCACATGAACTCATGACAAAGCAAAGGAGACAACATATTGTATGTAGAGCTTAGTAAAAAAAACCAAATCCTAATAAAATTATCAACATTTTTGTCAATTTACCAGTGGACATTTTATTTCCTTGCAAATAATCAGGATCATAGGTCAGTTTAATGAAGATTAATAGCAAAGTTAAAATAGTATTGCTTACACATTTGGTCTCATAACTGTTAGTCTGGGAAATACTCTTATATTCTTCTCTTCCTTTAGTGAGTAAGGAGTTAGTATCTTAGTATCATTCTTATTAGAACATTTGCAGTATAATTTCCTTCAAAAGAGTAAGAATTAACTGTTCAGTCTGTGTTCAGAGAGGTTAGAACGTTTCTTTTCTGAATAATTTTTAATTACACAGGCACTATCATCAAATAGATTTCTTTAAAAAAATTTAAGAGCTATGGAGCCAATCTTAGGTACAACCTATCATGAAACCATATCAGATAGCAATAACTAGTGTGTCTTTGTTTTGATCCCATTTGCTACAGAACAAAATAATTGAACATAATATGTATATTGATTTTTATTCAAGAAATGAATCCTGTTGGTCCTGTTAATGTGTTCAGTGAGCTCCCTTAAAAAGATACAAAATTGCTTTCATATCAGAAGCAATAGTCTATTTTAAAATTAGGGAAGTAAATATTCTGCTTAATTACATATCACTTAAGTGTTAATACCAAAATCAGAGATGTGAGTATTGAGAAACATTCCTTAGTTACTTACCGTATATGTGTGCATAAATACATTTTAAAAAATTACATTAAGACTGAAGGATGTCTTTAGTGAAAATGGAGCATTGAGGATAAAGTTTGAGGAAAAAGGAGTTTATTTTGTTTTCAGTCATTGTTTTCTTTCATCCTTTTAATGAGGGCTAGGAAATTCATTTTTTAATACATTTTCTTAGACTGCAGCAATTAACTCTTTCACCTAAAGCACACACAAGGTTTACAATTGTGAAATTGCAATAGAGGTGAGCATTTATATGGTTCTTCTTTTGTGCTAATGAAACTGAGTGATGAGAACCTGCCAATGCCTGAATAGATACAGGGCTGGAGTTGTAAGATCTGCTGTAGAGCGGACTGGCCATTAATTATTCACAGTATATTTTAGAGGTCTTTGAAGTAAATATTAAGACAGTCATTATTAAACTTTGGGGATAGCTCTTTTGGAGTCAGCATATAGTTTTCACTTAATTGTTTAAATTAGCTTTCAGCTTTTGCAATGCTGAAGAGAAAGCCCCTGGGTTGTCATAGTTAAAGGGGCATTCTGAGGCTAGATGCTGACGTCATTGAGGCTCTGCTAGAAAATAAAATAAGCATTCTTTTGCTTTGAGAAACAAAATCTTAAAGTTAAGTGTGAATAGATGGCAAATAATTTCATATCACAAGGAAAGAAAGTTCCTTTTAAAGGTTAAATTGAGTCTCCAATAATTGTATAAATTTTATGATGATTAATTTACAGTAAGGGTGCATTGTTTAAAGTTGTCCTTGGGAACAAAGTGAGAAAGCTCCTTTCCTGACAAGGATGTGGTGCTCACTGCTAAGTATATAGTGTTATATTGATTCGGTGTAATTTATAAAGCCAATTAATTTGTTCTTGCAAAGAAATATTTTTAGCTGCCGAGCTAAAATTATTTGCATTTAAAAATGCAGGTGTCTCCTATTATGCTTATTTAAACATAAAGCACGAAAAGATATAGTATGTAAAATGCATTTTTGTTTTCTTTATAAATTCATATTTTACATTAGCTTGTTGCAAATCTCCCTTCCCAACCCTGGGGAGTGAAAAGTCCATGACACTTATGCCTCTGTTCATCATATATTTAATATGTCCTCTGCTTTTCAATCTGAAGCTATAGACTTGAAATGAGAAATAATGGGCTATAAATTAGGATATTTATGTTTCAGAGCAAATTAAAATGCATAATAAGCTTTTTATTTAATTGTCATTCCTTTGCTACTAAGATCTTTTTTACGTGCTGGTGTCTAGGTAGTAACTCAGCTTCCTTTATATTCTCCAAAAATATAATACCCCTCATTCCCTGACCTTCTTACCAACCTGAAATAACTATTAAAAGAAATTAATGGAGAATAAAGGAAAAAGAGTTTTGCTAAAAAGATGATATTGCTGAATACAGATATCCTGTGTGTTTCCCTTTCTACTCTCAAAGTCCATACTTCAATATTTTGTAAGAATAAAACTTGTACAGTGTTCATTTAGGGCTTTATTTTGTTATCATTATGATTGCATTTTTTGAGAGCTTCACCTTCTTAGTCTTGTAAAAAAAAAAAGTGGCAAAAGGAAGAGGAAAGGAATGTGAGTCAGCCCGCCAAGCACACACACAAATGCCTGGCAAAGCCGACTAAATTAGCATATGCTAGGCTGAGTATTTCCCTCTGTTGTTACATAATCCCTTCCTAATACGAAATCAGTTCTCATACTTAACCCCTTCGGAGGTTTGGAATTCTCTCACTGTTGTATTTTTATTTTGCTTCATTTGTTTTCTCAGGAATTGTGCAAATCATCTGTTGAAGGGCTTTTATGTCAAGCTCTCTTTTTTTCCCCCCTTCATTCTTTCAGTATACAAATGTTCCATTCTGTGTCCAACTTAAGAATTCAAGAATCAACTTTTCTATAGCTTTCACTGAGAGGATCTAATTAGCATTTTAGTCTCCCTTTACTCATGTGCAGCTTTCTTTAGAAAATGTATTAGTTCTATGAGGGTCCCCTAAGGGTTCATAATACTCTAGTTTGTTACATGTACTGTGATATTCAGTGTGCCTTAATTATGCACGTGTCCTCATTTCAAAGCCTTTTCAGGGATCATGAGGGATAGAACAGGGGTCTGGCTGTAAGTTCACTGTCGTGTATTAATGTGTAGGTGGTATTCATAGGAGGATGTTTCTGAAGGCAATTATATATCTATGACTCCAATACAGCAAGCAGTTACTCACAGTTTTCATGTAGTAGTTACCCTGCCAAGACAGAATTAAATTCACCATTGTGATACATAATACAGTATCTGTTATTTCTAAATAGTTCTTTGCTGTAGGAATGAAATAAAATAACAAGTGAAAATGTGTATTCTTTACCCTGAATAGGGATTGTTCCTTTTACTCTCTTAAAAAAAATCAGATATTGTTCCTCTGTCAATATTCTATTCCCTAATTAGTCCATTAACACATTTTGCTTTGGAAGAATCTTGAAATTTTGCTGAATATTATTGAAGGCTATGGATTTTTAGGTGGTATGAATTGCTTGCCGTCTTCACAGACTGCCACATGTTTGCACTGCCAAATTTGGGACATTATATTTTCATGTTTGATTTGGATGTTGTATGCAATTTGAAGAAATGTAGAATTTAAGTTCAGGGAGAGGGACAGAAGGAAGGGGGTGCGGGTGGGGAGGAATGAGAGAAAGGAGAATTTAAAAAAAAAGTTAATCTGTGGAAAGGCTTTTAGTTTTAGTGTTTGTTATAATTTATAAGGAGGGTATTTTGCTTTATTATATAAGTTTTAAAGTATTATTAATTACATCATTTCACTTACACATATTTAAGTATCCTGCCACAAGAAAATTTGGGTTTAGTTTTTAAATATGACTTGTTTCTGTATTTATGGCTATGGCAATGAAAACATTCTTTTTGGTAGATTGAACCCAAGGCTTCATGTTGAACCACATCTCCAGCACCCTTTGCTTGTTTTGAGACAGACTCTGCTCTAAGTAGCCCAAGCTGGGTTTGAACTTGCAATTTTACTGCTTCAGCCTCCCAGAGTTCTGAGATTACAAGTGTGTGCCACCTTCCCTGGCTATTAAAAGATTTGTAAAAATTGGTATAGTAACTATTTAAAATATTTTTCTTAATTATTTCATAAAACAATATTTTTGAAACCATTTGCAGTTTAAAAATAATGGCAGTGCCTCGGACCCAGCGGAGTTCTGACTAGAGTCTGGTGGGTTAGTTTTAGTGGATAAAAGAATGCAATTTGCCCTTTATTGTTTATTTTGAGCATTTGTGTCTTGAGAACTAAGCATCTGTCTATCTTGTGATCTGTGTAAGCCTTTGCATGATGTTTTTACAGGATTTTATGTGTTGTCTCCTTTAGTAGACCATAATCCTCTGGAGTATAGGGTTGGAATCTTAGTCTTCATTTTATTTCAAGTGCCTGATCAACAGTTTGTACCTTTTTAAAATGTTTTCATTCTGCTGATTGATTAGTTTTCTCCCAATACAGTTAATTTTGACAAGACTCAATTGGATCCAGATATTTAAGTATTTCTGATATAAATGCCAGATGACGTTATAGTATTATAAATAGAACAGATGTTTCTAGTGACTATTCATTTGGATGTAGTATATAAGACAAAAAAATGCACACTGAGAAACACAAAATATCTTAAATAATGACATGCTTCGCAAGAAAACATGGCTTCCTTGCTTTTACTCAAAATCCCTTCAAACTTGCCCTCTAAACATGTCTCAAAGCTTTAAATCTTTCCCATTTATTTGGGAACAGTAAGAACTTATCTGCTTTCTGTTTCCTAAAGATTTTTATTTCTAGTCCCCTCAGATATTCCTTCTGATGACTGTGTTTAAATATGAAGCCACATCATCTTATTGTGCTATTTACAGTAGCTGGAATTTCTAGATAAATGTATCTACAGAGAGGAATTAAAAACTGACCTTGATCCGCAGGATTATGAGTCTTACTAACCTGCTTCTGTAATTGCCGAACTACAGAGTAGATGTTCTCAGATTAGTCCCTGAAGTACAGGTTCAGAGTCTCGCTCAGCTGGGGGAGTTTTTCTTCCTGTTTTTTAAAAAAATCCTAAATATTTGCTGGTTTATTTGTTTCAGGGCTTAGTCATATTTCAGTAATTGGAAATGCCTGTTTGTAATGGTTGTCTTTATTTCTTGCACTTTGTATGCATTTGAAGACAGAGGAAGGTAGGATAGGGTTATTAACTGCTTTTTGAAGATAATTTAAATATAGTTGCTTTTATATTTAAATATAGTAGGTGAGCACCAAGCAAAGAAAGACTCTGCAATTTGTGGTGACTATATTTCCACATAATGTGTAAAGAGAATACTTTGTCTACAAAGTTCCAGTGAAACTGAGTTTGTCTGAAAAGTCACAGAGTTTTTCCTTGACATTTTAAAATTTTGACTATTTCATTGCTTGGTGTTTGAAAAGCTATTATTAACTAGGTTAAGATTTACCTGTAACCAGGTGTAGAGATTTCTGTAGTATACCTTTCAGAGCATGTGTGAATTAGATTAGACTAACTCTATTTTTCAGGATTATTGCCATTTTGTAGCATTATATTCTATGACTTCTATTAATATTTGAAGTTTTAATTATATTAAAATTTGAGTATATGGGTCCACAGCCACAAAAGAATAAACTCCATCTCTAATAAGACATTGTAGAGATTGAATAAAGGGAAAGTCATTTTGGAAGCATTATTTTGTTGTTCTTGACTCTTTCGCTATATTGATTAAAATGTTTTACTATATTACTGATTTTTATTCACTGATGCTATTCCTCTTAATCTGTGATTGGAGATGATATATTTTAATTGGTGTCTTTTTATTTTTTATTTTTGTGGAAGTGGGGATTGAACTCAGGACCTTATACTTTCGAGGCAGACGTGGTGCCACTCAGCTAAATCTCTGGACTACAAAGTATTGTAAGTTTTTATGTGTACCTCATAGTATGTGAAACATTGGAAATGCGAGGAAGAGTTATACCTTTGTATTAACCCATTAGTTTACAGTGATCTCCTCAGAATTTAAGTTTAATTTGAGAAAGATCATCATCTGTGACTAAATACCAAAGCATTTATTTTAGATTGTCATTTTATGCAGAATTGCCAAATTAAAAACAATTTCTATATCACTTATCATAATAATATTGTTCTAAGAACATTATCTTTGTAAAAAGATTTTATGCCCACTAACATAAAAATGAAGTTCAGTAAGATTTTGTAAAGTAATTTTAAAGGTCAAGTAAAATTTATAGATGATAGATGCTTGTCTACTCGCTTGCTTCTTGTTGACATAGAAATGCTGTAGTTAAGACTAATGATATGAAACTTCCGTTCTCCGTGTCACCTCACTCCCATGGACTAGCTCAAAAAAGGTATTATAAGAAGTTTGTATGTTTTTTAGAGTTCTGATAGCGGTCAGAAAGTCAGATTTACTTTAAAGTTTGTCTTGTATTGTCTAATTTTATTGACTATACAAGATAGAGTACCAACAGAGCAGAATAATATATTTTCTCTAAGGGTATACCACCGTAGATGTCCATGCTGTAACGAGACCAAAATTTTTGATGAGTATGGACAGACTTGGGAGAATCAGCTTCATCAGAGATCAGGGTTACTTCCCCCAAAACAGCATCAGGTAGCTAAAGAAAAGTGATGTGCTCACAGAGGAAGGAGACAGTCAGATCTGCGTCATCATCATCATCATCATCATCATCATCATCATCATCATCATCGAGTTCCTGCAGCCCCAGGCAGGGCCAAACTGCAGTCTCCCGCAGAAGTTTTGGTGAGGATGGCCTGGGGGCCATCAATTTTGTAGTGAAGAGTCCTTTCTTCTGTAAAGGGAAGCGCTACCATTGTGTTACATGAAACTTAAAATTGTGCGAGTTCTCTGCAGCACGGTAATCAAGGAAACTGAGTCCTCCTCCGAGCCATACCTGTCGTCCTTCGTCAGTGCATGTTTGCAGTACATGCTGTTTCCATCCCTTCTTAGAGTCCTCATCACTCCTACCTAACTCACCCTACTTCCTTTTTGCATCTCCTTTCTCTCCCCTTTCTTCCCCCTCCCTTCATCTCTTGATCCTCTTCCCATTTGAAAAAGTTCTATCCCTTACTTCCTATTATCTGTCTTTTATTTAATTCTTTATTTATAATTTGGGTCATTGTATAAAATATCCATGTGATATTTAAGCTTGTGTGCTTTATTTGTGGTCACTTAACATTGTGGTCTCCAAGTGCATACGTTTTCCTACAAACGATTCAAATGTATCATTTTCACGGCATAATAGTACTCAATTTTTTGTAAATGCCACATTTTCTTTATCTGTTCATTTGTGGATACATTTAGGCTGCCTCTTAAAATCTTTCATGAGTTAATTACCTTGCATCTTAGTTTCTTATGAGATTGAAAGGTCAGAATCACATCCATTTTTTGGCTATGGCTCTGAAGACTATTACGGATGACTACAAAGTATAGAAGTAATGCTTTTCCTTTTCCACATGAAAAGGATATATAAAACGGGATAACAATAGCTGTGATCTCAAAATACAAAAAAAATTATTGATATCTATCTCATATTATTCAATGCCTAAAGTTTGCAGATTTTTATTCTTATATATGTGCTTATATATACATCTCAAATCTTTTCATTTTGTCAGTGAATTTTGTAAAATAATTTCATGGCCATTTCTCTCACAAAATTATATTCATAAATCAAATCCAAAGATTAGGAAATTATTGATGTTAGTCATTTTTATTATTAGAAGTGGACTGGATTAAATGTTTCAATTTTGAGTTTGACTTCATTTTTCTATGGATTTAATGTACCTGTAAAAATTTCCACACATCGCAGCCTTTGATTCACTTAAACAGAACATATTCGTTTTCATTTTATAACACCTATTTGAAGGCAGTGTTGTAATGCTGGACATGCAAGTGAACAAGGTGGAAACAATCTCTACCCTTAGGGAGCTGACAGTCTAGTGGTAACACATGATAAAAAAAAAGTCAAAATATATAATGCTTTCATCCTTCCTGCTTCGAGTTAAAAATAAAAATTCTGTTTTTATAGTAACATCTTTTCAGTAGCAACTTAATGTGGTCATATCACTGAGGATGTGAAATCACCGATTTGACAACAAAGTTATAAAACTCACTGAGCTTTTAACATTTCTTATTTAAGGTTGGGTTACACAGGTTTCCTTTCCTCCAGTTGTTTATCATGAAAACATTCTCAGTATGATGCCAATTTCTTTATATCTTTTTTTTATTAATACAACTTGAAAGAAGCTGACAAGCGAACAGGAAATATTCACCCATAGTCTATCCTAACTGATTTGTTCAAGAGGATGATTCATTTAATTTCATAAAGGCTCAGTGGGCCAGAACAGTAGATGACCAGGTCAGCAGAGGGAATGTAGGGGAGAAGAGGTCTGGAGAAGGATCTATGTAACAAGCAACAATATTTAGTTTTCAGAGCTGGAGTTCTGCTTGAGCAATTCTGATGTTACCAGCGACAGTCATTTAAAGAGCTGTTGACGCCTCAGGGAAAACATTTTTAAAGTGTCTTATCTAAAAACAGTGCTCCTTGTACTGTGTCATATATATTAAAACTCCATCCCTTGTTTATATTATAATACATTGGGCCTGATTAAAACTTGCACTATTATAATGTGACTTCTTGAGAGTGCAGATGAAATATTCCTGGAACCTTTCTTTCTGTTCAGTCTGCTCTGAATATAATTGAAATATTATCCACCTAGTAAACAAAGCAGAGCAGATAGGGATCCATTCAACAATTTTAAAAATAAAAGAAATTTTATATACAATGATTGGAGAGATACTATTGGAGAGAATATTCTTGGAGTCATTATATCACTTTCATTAGTGAACAATTATGACCTCAAAGTGGGAAGAATTTAATATTTCTAATAGCTTCTATTGTATTTTTCAGTATTATTATTTGCTGCTGATAAACCTGGATGGAGTTGATGATACATATTTTGTAATAGATAAAGCAACTCTGTTCAACATTTTTGTATACTTTGGAAACCATAATGGAAGCGATCTATCGTATACTTAAAAGACTTACTTATTTGTGTTGCATACAACAGTAAAATCCAGGTAGAAAAACTTAAAGCTTAACCATTATCATTCACTTTACTTTTTATTTTACAAGAAACTATAAAATTAAAGCAATTTAAGCAAATGCTCTGTTGCAAGTTATAATTTTCTAGTGTGTAGTTTTATGCTAAATGATTTATTTTGAAAATATGTTCAGTTTTCTCAAGCTAGAGATGCATTTGTATCTGGAAACCTTTATACAGGGAACTAGGTGGTGCTGTTCTGTCATCTTTGTGTCTGTGTCTTCTTTGGTCTTGTTCTAGATTCATGAGATGCTTTCATGCAGTAAATTTATGAGAAAGGTACAGCTTTGGTCTCTGAGTGGCATTTTTTTATTAACCAATTAAGTTTATATCTTTTATTTTATGTCCTTGATTTCAGCAGTATTATGCAGCAAATAAAAATTTCTACATATGCAGCAAGATATATCACAGTTTACTACTTCTCTCATTTCTTTACCATTGAAGATATATTACATTCTGAATTCTTCAGATATTTGTTACTATGTCTATTTAAAACCTTGTATTTTTCTTTTTATTTGCCTAGACTCCTCTTACATTTATTTGAGTCAGAATTTAAAGTTTTAACATTTGTACAGTTTTAGAGTCAATTTAGTAGAAAGTGCTACAAATCCATGTGCTCCAGAAAGCATTTATATCTTTTCAATATAACAAATTTTATTAAATGTTTAAACAAAAGAAAATAAACCTGTCTCTTGAAAAGAAATTTTGTGTGACTAATTTACTTCCCTGTCAAGAAAACTGACCTGTTAGTGTTGTCGTGTTTTAGGTCCTTGTGCTTTTCAATGACCTTGGTGGTACCTGAGAGTCCAAAATACAACACTTATTTAAACCTAAATAAATAAAAAAATAAAAAAGTTATTCCACTCTCCATGTAAGTTTATTACACCTCTATTCCTGGGGTATATTTTCTTGGAAAGAATTAGGCATTCTTTTAAGATCCCTTTGTACTTTGGGGATGCAGATAAGAGAAGACTTATAAATGATTGCAGTTTTTTTCATTAAGATCATCTTGTATACTGTATAAGCAATTACAAATTAGGTTTCTTAATGATTTTGTAATGCTGTTTTGAATAGTGTGTTATATAACTTATTCCCATGAAAACTGAATACAAAATAATGATGGAATACTTCCCGTGTGTCTCTGCAGAATTGGAGCTCTGGATATCTATTATTTTGAATGGGGAAATTATATCCTTAATTTCAGATATAATTATTTCTTCTTTTTGCTATTTAGATATTTAAATCCAGTAAGTTTTACCTTAATGGAAAAGTGAATGTTATGTAGAAAGCTCTTGATGTTGTCTGTTATCTTGGGAATCTTTTACTTGGGAAAGATCTAAATTACGCAGAATTTCAAAATGGTTCTACACAAAGCCATTGATATAGAATGATTATCTCTGAGTTGAACTTTTTCTAGACTAATAAACATAAGTAAAAGTAGTGCTAGATTTCTGTGCTTGTGCCTGGTCTCTCCAAATAAAATGAAAGTCACACATACTCTGAGATTATTCATTCACAAGGAAAGCTTTCATTTTCTATTAAATGAAAACTGTCCTATGAAAAATTCATTAACTGCCATTTTATATATCCATAATCTTAAAATGTAAAGTAGCCTAATTACAAATGGATAAACCATTTTAATACTGAAACTTGACATTATATTTTCTGTATAATTAGTTTTAATAAAAACAGTCTAGCTTTTAGATATTATAGTTATGAGACTAAGTCTGATGATTAGTTGTTGCTTCAATGCTAAAATTAGATGGGAAGACACCATGCACATCTCTGGCAATGATTCTTCTTGGACCGAAGCTCCAGATTTCACAGCAAAATTGCTCTACATTTCTCATAATTTCTTGTGGTCATTATTTACTCTTGGAGAACTTTTGTTAGAATAGGAAAAGATTTTTTCCATAATTATTTTAATTTAGATTAATCTACAGTAGTGTAACATAACATTGACAATAATCAGTGGCAAAAAAATTGATTATTCTGTTGTCATCTCATCATTACAAATGCTTCTTTGGAAATTGCTATAGGTTTCTTTTAATCTTTATATGTTTATTACTGATGAAAAATTTAAAACTTTAAAAGTTTGGCAGAAAGCCAGCAACTACAAGAAAGACAACAATGAATAGTGAATTTCTTTTGAGATAGCAGAATGGGTGAAAAAGCCAGAAAAGAAGCTGAGGATAACTAGGAGAATAAAACAATTACATATTATAATAGAAATGCAATTTTTATAGACCTTTTAACTATACCTTGATTATAGATAGAGAATAATTTATCAAAGAAGACTTTATATAGAATAAAAGCCCATACCAGCAAAACAAGATTTGAGGGACCCAGTGTATACTGACATGTTGAAGGAAATTTGAGTGGAGCTATATAATACTTTAGAATCATCTTTGGTGTAGTATGTCCAGAACCAAACTAGTGGAAGAAAACTGGTAACATTAACAGGTAAGTCTAAATTATACTAACCATATACATATGAAAAAATAATGAAAAAACTTTGTGGGGAATACATTACCAGAGAAATTATATTTTCACATGCAATTTATATCAAAATGAGATCATTCTGAATATATCTTACCTCGTTACCTTTGATTGTGCCAAGCTCCAGTTTGTCTTTAAAGTTAGTACTCTACTACCTTTATGTGATATAACTGATAGGATGCAATAATCAGGATGTGCTTGTGCTTTACAGGCCAGTACCTGCTTAAGCTCCTCTTAGTATAGCTTTCCAGTTTACAAATTGTTAAGTTTTCAAAAGTATCATCTCATTGGATGCATATGTTAAGTTGTGAAATTAGAAAAAACAGCAGAACAAAAATAGTTCTTAGAAACAGCAGTGGTTTCCTCATTGATCTGTTTTTATGCTGCATATACTTCAAAACAATACAAAACTTACTTAAGCTTGATTATTAATGTGCCAAATAGCAGGTGTTTTAAACAGAACATGGCCTACTTGAAAGTAAAATCTTTAAATTTGAGAAGAATTAACATTTTGGGGAGCAGCTTCCTTATCCAAATGTTTAAAAAATACAGAAATTTTCAAAAAACAGTCAACTCATTTGCAAAAATATTTGTCTTCTCTGCTCACATAAAACATATAGTGTGGAAATATATGACATTTAGAAATAAAATAGTTACACTTACTAATCTACACATCAATAAATGATTCTAATCATGTAAAATTCTAAAATAGTCCTTTTGGCAATATCTAAGACAGAAGCACCACTATCAGAAACTATTTATATTATGAACTGTGTACATTTTCTGTTATTTCCCTATTGTCTGGTAAACTCTACAAGTGAAAATATATCATTTTTTTTTCTAATTTTTACCTTACAGCATATTGCCTGGCCCAATGTTTTCTATGATTTTGTTATGTAAGTGAATTTTTTTTATATTTATTTTTAAACATTACATTTTGAGCAAATTCTCATAGTGAACAGAAATCAAAATCTTTATTTAAAATCCATCTACTTAATCTTAGTTACAATTGATCAGAGCTCAAGTTCTTTTTTTCAGGCGTACTATGTGCTACATTTGGTTATATACATGCTATTTGAAAATTTTTGTTATTGTGATAAAACTGCTGCTGCTCACTAAAAAATGAAAATAGAAATGAATTCATTTGCTGCAATGTGAAAACACTTTTCAAAGTACTGGTATATGTCTTATGGTAGTTGTTTATAGGTGCTAATAGTTTAAGATATATATATATATATATATATATTTATATATGTGTGTGTATACACATACATATTTGTGTGCTTGAGTGTGTTTGTGTATGTGTGTTTGCACCATAAATTTTCTGAAGCCATGAAATTGTAACTGAATTATGAGAAATAAATAAATAAAGCCAAAGATCATAACAGGCCGTATGGGAAATTCTACATAAGAAGCATGTTTTAGCAAAATTGGATGAAAGTTTAAAATAAGCTCTAGTGCACTTTAGATTTAAACATGATCTCATTTCAACCCTATTTAAATCCTATTTCAGAGATTTGTGTGCTAGTGTGTTTGTGTAGGTGTGTTTGCACCATAAATTTTCTGAAGCCATGAAATTGTAACTGAATTATGAGAAATAAATAAATAAAGCCAAAGATCATAACAGGCCGTATGGGAAATTCTACATAAGAAGCATGTTTTAGCAAAATTGGATGAAAGTTTAAAATAAGCTCTAGTGCACTTTAGATTTAAACATGATCTCATTTCAACCCTATTTAAATCCTATTTCAGAGGCAGCATAGTGTAAATGGAAAGTACCAGGGACAGGGCATCAAGAATTAAAGTTCTGATTATGACTCTGCCATTGCTTCTCTCTGTCATCCAGGGTTCTCTTCAGGGGTCAGTTACTTACAGGGTGTTAGGCTTGGATCATGTCCAAAGAATCTTTTCAACTTGAAGATGGACTGCAATTCAGCAGCCAAACTAAAATAAATGAATATGCTTTTCAAAGGTTAGGGTATGATTATTTCTTTGCCATTAAATGAAAAGTTTTAATCAGGCAAAAGAGCTATAAAAGGATGAAAATATATTGCTAGTAGAGTTTATAAAATTCTATTGATGCACACTTATTTGAAGTATTTAAAAGGTGTGTGTGTCTGTTGACATTTTAGTATACTTATTGCTGTATAAGTACATAAATAAATCAAGTGCATAAAATCAATAAATCTCAATGGTGTATGATTCCCTTTGTTTTAAAAATAAATGTCCATGTACAGGTATTTCAATTTATTTCTGATTTTGACCTTAATCTTCATCACTTCAGCCATGGATAACTAGAGGTGGTATCTTTGAATAAATATTCAGAAGTATCAGAAGAGAAACAGTGATTCCAGTATTAGACTTCAATAAATGAAGATTATTTTACAAAAAGTACCATAAACTTTTTTTTTTAATTTAAGTTACAGTTTAAAGCAAAGAAAATACTCCTCAACTACTGCAAGGGTACTTAGATTTTTGTTGAGAAATTATTTCCTCATAGGACTGCTAGTCTTTAAAATGGGATGTGAGGAAATGCTTTCTTAGTGTCTAAAAAGAATAGATTTTGTTTTCATCTTATTAGATGATTTAAAAGTGCACTCTCTTCAAGATAAAGTTGGAGAGCTGAAGGGCTTCAAATCAAGAGATAGCTCATCATGAAACCAGGTTTTACAATTTTAAAGTAATCCAAAATTTCACTTTTATTTAATGGAATTTATTCTGGAGACACCCAAATGCTTATTATTCCCTTTCTAAGTATGTTGTAAAATAAAGGCTTTCTTGATTAATGTAGAGAGGATTTCATAATAACCCTAATCATAATCATACAAAGAGTTAAATTCCCTTCATTATGGAGCAAGGCGAATGCAGAGTGTTTATAGGCGATGTAGAAGGTCAGTCCTCAGACTAATTCACCGACAGCCCCAGATGCCTGGCAAAGCTGCCAACACAGTTGCTTTCTGAGTCTGCCAGAAAGTCAGCTGCAGCTGCAGGGAACATTTCCCCCCCTCCATCCATTGATAAGCCTGTGGACTTTTACAATTGCCATGGAAGGAACAGAATTAGAAAATGTGATTCAGAGTGATGATCACCTCACTTACTCTATTAATGCTTTTCAAATTAATTTATTATGAACGATAAAATGTAAACAAGTAACAGTTTTTACACATGTGCTCGTTCTCAGATAATCCAGTCATATTTTGGAAAGTAACACGGTAAGATTATGTCTGATTTTGACACTTTATTCTGAAATTTTTAGTAAAATAATATTTTTAATGATACAAAATTACTGTTTTTTGTATTATACTGTTCTCTTCAGTTAGAGAAACAACCACAGATTATGGGGGCAAAGGAAGCTTATATGGTGTGATTTTTGAAATCTAATAGGGCTGCCATCTGATCTCCCTTTGCTGTATACCTTTGAGCAAGTTATTTTACATCCTTGAGCTTAAAGTATGTCACTTGAAAAATGAGAACTGTAATATGCTTCTCATAGAATATTGTGGGGGTTATTTAATTAACACAGTAAAATGCCTGGTATCATGTCCAGAAAATCATGGATACTCAATAAAATTATATAGATGCCATGAAAAAAAACCCAAAATAATTGTTAAATACAAAATTTGTAATAGAGCCTCAGAATTCTGAATGCACACTGCTCAGTGGTGTTTTGTACTCTATTTTTAAGAGTATCATAGGAATAAAAGGTAATATAATGGGATAGATTTGGATCTCCTTGAGCATAATCACAGAAAATTTTGAAAGAAAATAGTACTGTGTTCTTTCATTTTTAAGTCTAACTTTGGGCTAGGGTGCTAGAGAAATAAAGGACATGGGAGATGAGGGAAAGAATCTTAACGTACTATGTTATTGTTTGTAAATGTGCAAGTAAGTACTGTGTAGAGAAGTGGCCTTCAAATGTTACAGCAGCATTGTACTTTAAATGACTTGCATTTTGGACCTCATCCCTATTTCGGTATTTGAGTCTAGACAGATTTTATTTGCTCATTTTTCTCTCTTCCTTTTCTTTGTCTTCCCTCCCTTCTTTTCTTTTTGAGTTCTGTTCTGCACTGAAAGTAAATCAGAATGTACCAAATCACATAGAGTATCTTTTGTTGCAAGTATAAAATATATTCTTGGAAAGAATCATTTTATTTTCATCTTGATGGGTTTCAAGAATGAAATAAAAGCATGTATCAACAATATCACCAAAAAGTATACTAGTCAAGTGGGAGCTGATGCCAAGGTCTTGGAGTGATCGGTCTCCTGCTTTTCTGTTTTCAAGTGCAGTTGCATTCTAGTGGAAGGCATTGTAGGAAGCAAATGAAACCTTGTTTTGTTGTCTTTATACCCCTGTTTTAAGTGTGGCTCACATGTAAACTATTCACTATCTAATTCAGTCAAGTCTTGCAATGGCTTGGCTACTACTTTTAATAGATATGCTGTGTGCACATATGGGATACCGACATTTGATATCTCCCCTCTCATGACCTTTAGTTGCCTAGGAATAGTGTGACTGTCTTTCTGATGCCACAGTCAGAGAAAAAAATAGCTTTTCTTAAGATTTACCGTTTTCAGGGTCATGGAATATGCACATTGTCCAGATTATTTTTATTAAAGGTATTTATGAATATAGTGAAAAAAATCAACATTTTTAATAATTCAGAATTAATTTAAGCCTAAATATTGTTGCACAAAATTTCAAGTCATTATTTATGCTGATAGTTTGTATCAATATAATCTAATTATCTGGCTATAAACCTAAAATTCAAGATGCAGATTTCTACCAGGCACATATACTAATTGCACTTTTATAGTTTTTTATTTAGCATGCACAATATATACAGACTATTTTAATTTAATGGATATTATAGAAAAGGAAAATAGGTGTGTTTAGGTAGAAGAAAGGATTAGGATTTAGGGTTATGCTATTTTTGTTGTATGTGTGAGTGCCATTTAAATAATATGAAGTATTTTTCTTTCAAAGAATTAATAGAATTTGAGCTGAGATTTACAAAACAGTATTAGTCTGGAGTGATAAAACTAATTTCTAAAGAAAAATTTAAAAATTATCTTTGTCTTCTAAAAATAAAATATATTATTAAGCACCAGAAGTGTATTAAATACTAAAATATGAAGTGGTAATATAATTAGTGAAAATAGGTAAGAATTACAAAGCATAGTACATATTTTAAATGATGTAACTAGTAAAAAGGCATTTATTGAACTGAATTTGAAATAAGATGATGATGCTTTCATATATGTCATTATTTAGAACCTTCATATTTTATCTTGCTATTTACCAGTTTTTGCTATAAGTGAAAGATGACTAAAAGTGGCTACTGGGATTTCTTTTGTCAATTTTTTTTTTTTACAGCAAATACTTGGGAGATCACATCTAATCTGTAACTGTTATTATAAAAATAATTCTTAATAAAACAGTTTGCTTCTCTTGGAGTGGCCCTATCTATACACTTTTCTTTTTATTTGAAGATTAAAATGTATGACTTTTTATTATGCAGTTTGGAATTTTGTTATATTTGGAATTTCTCTGAAGTTGGTTTTTAATAAAACGAGTTTTAAGAGAAATCAAACGGTCATCTTTTAAGAGAATGCTGATGAAATGATGACTGTACATTGCAGGGAAAGCTTTTTCCTGTACAAAGTTCTTAGAGATGTCAGAAATCATTGCCTACCTCCCCTTTCTTTCTGCCTGGAGCCAAGCAGGGAATTAGGAAAAGAAAAGAAGTGCTCTACACACAATGGCATTCAGTGAATATTATTGATGACTAGACACCTGCTAGGATGTAAAGGCATTTAATCCATATTATTTTGCCTTTTAACTTGTCAACTAGACATGGCAGCCAGAAGAGTTTTCTGTCAAACATTAGCTTCTGCATTGCATTTCAATTTTTATTTTTCATTCTACATGTGGGGCTTTAAATAATATGACTATTTAAATAATATGACTATTTAGCTATGAAGGTGAGCTGGGAACATATATTCTTTACGAAAACATTCACAGAGGATGCTATCCATGAGTACATATTAATAACTTCAAAAATTATTCTTATGAATAAAAATGCCCCAAAATGTAATCTAATCCTTTTTTATTTCCTGTCTTTACAAATGCTTTCTTCCTTGTGGTTAATCAACACCTACTGATGTAATAATAACAATTTAGTCCATATGAGGTTATTTTGAAGGATATCTTAAAGGGTAATTAGATACACAGATTATTTCTGGAGAACAGACAATTATATATTTCTAGGAGATGGAAACGATGAGTTGCTACAATGCAGGAAATTTCATGTCTCTTGGGCTGAGATCTTTAATACATGGTAAGCTACCAATGTTATTACCTGAGAACTAAACTCCTTCAGACATGTTAAAAGATAAAATAGTTTTCCCCTACCTTTTCAAATTATAAAGAGAAGATAAAAACTATGCTGATAAACTTTGGTATTAGAACAGAAGAATATATCCTACATCTTGGGAAAATGATTTATGAAACATAAGCTTTAAGCAACTGGAAAATTCTTCTCATCACATGATAAAAATATTCTGATAATATATTACATTTCATTTTGTAATTCTAAAAATATTAGATTTCTGAAAATTCTAAAAATCTTTTTCAATACCTCCACAGCATATCATCTGGTACTTACTGTACTACACAACACAGTTCTGCAGTTCAGCACAGTGAACTTTTCTGTCTCACTAAATTGTGCATTATGCTTGTCTTTCAAGTCACTTGGTTTACATTATTTTGCAATTTCATGTTAAGAATACAAGGTAAAAAGAAAATGTTAAAAAGAGATTTAAAATATATTTGTTGATCTATTTAGTGAAGAGCATTGGTTATTGCCTTCATAGCTACCCAAATATCTAAGCTAGGAAAACACTTGAAGTCCTAACTCCTCCGTCTCTATTACCTTCCACATTAACTTAATCAACACTCTCGAGGTGGCCTTTTCTTTTCCCTGGCATTGTCACATCCTTGTTTGGATCCTTGCAGCCTTTCATCTGCACAGTTGTTACATTCTCTCTTTCACCAGTCTGCTCCCACTGCCTGAACCCTCCACACTATCTACAGCTTTTTATTCTTAAAAAAGAGGGGTTACTTTGCTTTTCTATGAAAAGCTCTCTACAGGATCACTCTTTTCAACACTAATTAAAGCACAAACTATTTAGCTTGACATAAAAGACATTCTCATTCTGACCCAAATGCCAGCCACTTTCTGCTAACTACTACACCCACTCTCTGAGAGTCCTAGTTCCATTGAAAGTGCAGCATTTTCAAAGTCACATACATCTTAACGTGACTGTGTGCTTTTACACATGCCAACATTAACAGCTAAGAGAGTGTGCTAATGATGTCAAGTGTAACTTGAAGTAATCTTGAGAGTAAACCATATTTGATACCGAGAGCTGTATGAGACAAGATTTCTTTTTTGCGGGGTGGGAGACATGATTTCTAATGGTGAAAGTTAACAGGTAATAAGACTGTGACTCCAGTGCTCTGTGAACACCAAAAGGAAACAAAATGAAACCAAGGGCCACAGGTTTTTAATTTATTTCTAAAATACTTTATGCTTTCAAGAATTATTCTAAAGATGATCAATTTATTAATTGTGTAGCTCTTGTATTACTTAAAGCTCCAGTTGTGAATTTTCACAGGTCTGAGTATGCATGTAGTTTTAATATTTTTCCAGCAATATTCTTTTATAACCTTGTGAACTATATCATAATTGCAGTTTTATATTCAAAATTAACATATGAAGAATGGCATGAGCACTCTGGTCAACAGGTATTTTAATTCTTAAATAGACTTATTCAATATTAATAAAAATAAAGTTTTAAAAACTAAGAAATAGTATGTTATATTTTTTTTAAATATAACTAAGTACCTTTATTTTAATATTTAGGCAATAATCAAGAATTTTTAAAACATACCTTTTGTTTAAAAATGATAGAAATAACCTAAAGACTTTTAGTTTTTTCATGGAGATTTTTTATTTTGTATTTTTATTTGTACGCGTTTTTGGTATATAATGTTTACTTTCATGGTGGGAAGTTGGTATATGGACATGGAATATCTTAGTTCTCTTCCCATCCCCTCTAACCTCCGTCCCCTCTACATCTATCTCTTGGTCCTCTTTCCATTTACAAAGATATGAATCACTCTAGAGATTAATTTTTAATCATAGCTCATTAATAATAATTAAAATGAGCAAAGAAAAAATGAGCTTTCATCCATATTTGCTTCTTTGATATAAATAATTACATATACTCCATTTAAGATATTTTCATATAGTCTTCACTAAAGAATTATAGGGTATGGGCCATAATGTCACTAAAAGCAAACTATTTTATATTTTCTTCTTTAATAGAAGCAGTTATTTTAGTAGCATTGCTGACCTGATAATTGCTCGTGGGTCTAAATTGGATGTGCTTCAGTTAATGCATCAGTAAGTGAAGTACCTTCAATGCAATTAAAAGATTTTAATCTAACCAAAGAAAAGATCGTGTTCATATTGACCACTTTAAATTCAGACTATGATTTCATATTTTTTAAGTGGTCCCTGGCTTAGCTGACCCCATTAGTGGGATCCAGCTCTCCTTTGACATAGCCAGTTCCTGCTGAATAAGCAATTCTGAAAGTTTCTGAATGAACCTTGTCAAAGATCATTGGCCTAATTTCAGGAAAGAGAGGCAACACAGAGTTAAAGAAAATAAAGATATTTATAGCCTAAAAAGGAAATACTAGATGAAGTGAAGGATAATAATTTATCAAGCAACAATAGCTATTGCATTTGATGTGGACTTGCTATTGACTTTTTTTTTCAACAAGGTTTTTATTCTAATTTTTTTCAGATATTTGTGACTATTTGCTGAGTGATCAGGATTTTGCACGTTTTTTTCTCGGTACTAGTAGTTTTGTGTACCTACCCATAGAACTTCATCTTTAGGGATTATGTCTCCTTGAATGTAGAGTGTTGGCCCCTGTTCTGTCTTCCTCTACTCATATGGGAAATTCAATTCTCAAATGAATGCACAAAGAAGAGTATTAATGATATGCCAGTTGTTAAACATAAGGGGTAAAGATTTTTTTTTCTAATTTTCTGTTTGGAATGGATCTTGCATTTCTAAATTAAAGAGCAAACATTGGAAAAAAGGATGAAAACGTTCCTACCCACAAAAAGAGGATTGCAGTGGTTGAGTCACTAACTTCATTTGTAATTCAGTTCAGTTGGTTTGGTACGGAATAGAGCAGTCTCTCTATGTTTTGGCAAAGAGTATGTGTGTATGTAGCTGGGTTGACTTACCAGATGCTTTATTTTAGGTGGTATCTCTCTTAAATTTTACTGAGAAGTTGGGAGAGACTTCCCAAGAAACTGCCAGCCAGATGCCATTTTAAACTGCAAGCCTCTGCTTTTTTTTGTACAATGCAAGGCAAATTGCTGAGTGAAAAGGATTTTTTGTACTAGCTGTGAAGAAGAACTAAAGTTAGTTTCAATATTCATTTAAGAAGCTTTCTTTGACATCTTGAATTCCTGTTCTTCAGGACATTAAGCATACTTCATCATTGCCATCTTCCTAGTAATGCCTTGCCCACCAAATGATAGACCTTCTATAGGTGAGATTTTTACTTTTCCTCCCCTTGCACTGCTACATGATGTATTCAAGTTTGATAGGACTGTTGTCAGTGTGTGACATGAATTTAAAGTGGCTAATTTTGTTTGATTGTGCAGATTATGTAACCACAGTTGTATTAACAGTGGTTATTAATACATATTTATTAAAAGTTGTAGCATATATGGAACTTTCCAAGCAGTCAGCAACTCATATTTGTTTATGCCTAGCCCAGCTGTCTCCCTGACTCCCTAGACTGTGCAGTGCCTTGCCATCCATAAATGTACCACAACTGTTCTGGGATGCATCTGTTTTCCTAATTGGTGGAACTGATCAGGATAAATGAGGCCAGTTCTCCCCCTGCAAGGGTGTGTATGCTGTCATGAAATCACTGAACACAGCCCTTATCTAGGGGTGGAAGGACAAGAATTACCTCTAGGGATGATCCTCATCTGGAGCAGTGGCCACACTCATGGAGGAACAAAATCAAACAGAACCAATGAGAAATGAGAACATCTAAGTTGCTTTAGCAATAGGCCTAGACTTTCTAACCACTTTAGATTACCATCCAGGCAAAGCAAGCCAGGCTGGATGCCCATTTTACATTTCTACCTGCCTGTTTGGAGTCTCAGAGAGACACAGAAAAGGGTTGTTTTCATCTCCCAAAGGATGTTTTCACTGGATGCCAGATATTAGTATCCTTTTGATTTGACATGCTCCTTCAGGGTGTACATTTTAAGTATGACTTCTTTTTTGTTATTCTTTACATATTCTTTGGAATCTTTGGTGACATTGGCCTGAGACAGAGTTCTAGCTAAGGTTCTCTTGTATTATTTTTGTGCCTTCTTGTTTAATACAATGCTTCTCTTTATAATCTCACAGAGAACCAGAGTTTTTAGCTCCTTTATTTATTGCACCATCCATGAGCTCTCCAAAATCCTAACATATTGTGAACGTTCAGTAAATATTTATTGTGATCAACAAATTGAACTCAATAAATTTAGCTTTCTCTTTCCTTTGACTGCATTCATGGGAACTTATAATACCAGTTTGTCATAGGCTCCTTTGGTTTGAAACCATCACTGGCATTTTTCTTTGATTTTGTCCAATTTAGCTACTGCTTTCAGTCAAACTTATTTTTATTTGAATTAATTTGATCACCTGGTTACTATTACTGAAACTTTTACTGTGCTTTGACTATTTCCCTTACACTAAAAATTCTTTCCCATGTTTCTTTAAATTCCATCTTGAAATCTTATGCAGATTATCTCCATACTTAAACTAAAGATACATTTAGATCATTTTTCTTCTACTACCCTGAACTAATCTCTGTTTAAAGTGTTATGAACTGTTATTTTATTGTAAAAATTATTAAGTAACTTAGGAAATATTGAGCATCTGATATTTTCTGTATATATTACTTGTCTTTGAAGTATAGACAGGAACAACAAAGTAAAAACAAGAGTACAATGGCTGAGGTGCCATTTGGGGGTAATATAGAATTCCAGTTCTGCCTCTGCTATTTTTGCAAGGTTGAAAGACAATAATTAATCTGCTTGATGTTTCTACACATGAAAACATAGTTAAATGTACTAAACTATAAATGAAGCTTCTTGTTGCTTTAAAATTTAGTTATCACAGTGGTAACTAGTAGTAGCTTTTAAGAAATTGTTTATGTTTGATAATTTGAAACAAGTTTATTTAAAATATTTCATGGAATTTTCACATTGATTTTACTTCCCTTATTGCCCTTTGGAATAAGTTTTATTATAACTGACCTTGAACCTTTATTACTTTCTCACTTGATTTATCAGATTAACATTTTAAAATAGCAGTTACTTTAATAGATAAACCATTAACAATAGCCATTAAAATTAATATGTTCTGAAAACAGCTTAGTATCTTCTTTTGTGTTTATAATTTGCTAACTGTTGTAAGGGTTGCATGAGTTAGTCTCCTTTTGCATTCTAGGTGAATATATTTTTTATCCTTTAATATAATGCTTATGTTTACATATTAATAAACAAATAATTGTTTAACCTAGAAAATAAAAAATAATAATTGTATAGCTTCCTAATTATAATCAGAATTAAAACACTTAATAACTTGAGCTGCTACCCTACTAAATTGTTTGTGGTTTTGTGTGCGCATCTTAGTTTCTTCAGTTATAAAGCTATAAAGTCAAATTTAATAGAACTATTAAACTCAGTGTTAATGAGAGAAGTAACTGAAATAATTTTTAAACTTAGCACTGCACTTGTCACATAACAACTCTATAAATGTTAAGTATTATGATTATTTCATCCGTAACCCACTTCATTCTTCCACCTACTACCTGTTTTAAAAGAAAAAGAAATAAAATAGAATGGCAGCAAAGAGAAAGCCCATCCATTTCAAAAATAAGAGAAATTAAGAACAAAATGTAATAGGGATACAGATTCTTATAATGTATACTTAAGTGCAATACTTAATTCATTGAATATTGAATATGCTGACAATATTGTACTGAAAGAGTTAATATTTAATGATCTCATATTTAATAAAACATGAGAGAGTATGGGTTTCAAGAATAAAATTCTATCCATTAACAGAAAGGCTTCACATAAATGAGTTCCTATATAATTTTCCTAAAGATAAAAACATATTTATAATGTATTAAAGTGATCCCTAATATCCATATCTGAATTTCTTGGTATTTTAAGTAATTTAACAAAACATCTTATTGAAATGATTTATATATTATTTTTATTTGAACACTTAATTCAAAATAATTTTATATAATTTTGCTTTATAAGCACTATATAGATGAATTATAAAGTAGCCCTTATAACTGCGATCTGTATTTTATTATATTTCAATATTTAGCTATAAAATTGATTTTAAAATAGTTTAAAGATATCTTTCCTTTATCAAAATAATCAATTTATAATGCTAACTGATTTATTTTTACAATATATTCTGAAAGAATACATGGTTCTCTTTTATCCTTAATTGATGAAGAAAATACAGTTGCTTGACGTATTTATTAAAATTATTTTTAATACTAAATTAAGATACATGTGACAAGTTTTCAATATTTGTTTAATGAAGATGAATCAGGAGAATGTCCTTTTATAAGAATCAAAATGATGTGTAATTTAGACTTGGTCTAACATTCTTCTGTTGAAAGAGAAAAATCAAATGCAGAAATATATTCACTGATTATTTTATATTAGCTTCTTGATTCTTACTCCTTAGTTCAGAAATCATAAATATAAAAACATCTAATACTGTACTGTCGGAAATTCTGTATATTTTTACTGTTGTATTTGAGCAATTAGGTAAAGTGATATATCCCCATGCATAACAGACTATAGCTCTTTATTAACTTTACATTTTGGTAAATGCCAGGAAAACAAAACCAAACATATTTTGTTTCACCGTTAAAGGAATTCGATTGTTTACTCTGAATTAATCTGTAGTCAATGGATTTATTTATATGTAAACTATTTTGTATTTCTGAATCTGTTGTAACCTCACAGTCTATGAGGATCCCTCCAGTATTCAAATTCCCTCGGTAATTTTGTATTTTTATACATAAGTTAATAATAGGGACTGTAAGTTGTACTGAAATACTCTTTAGGACAAAGAGCCATTTTTGGAATGTGGCCTACATTCTGGTGACAACCATCCACACACTAGGCCTGTCCTAGAAATAAGCTTAAGGTGAAATTGTAAAACAGCAAAGTGATTTTGCGGTATTTGTTAATTTTCTAGATAGCTCTTCTGTCTTTGTAAAGCTTTACATTGCTGAAACAACCTGGTAAACAACATCAGTAACATGAAAATAATATTGTCCTCTGCACTCCTTTTAAAATGACAAAATCCAAAGCACTGAAAATAGCAATTGCTGACTGGGATGTGGAGCAAAAGGCATAGTCATACATTGGTGATTAGAATACAAAATAGAATGACCATTTTAAGATGCTGCTTGGAAGTTTCTTAGAAGATTGAAAAGACTTTTAGCATATGATCCAACATCACACCCTTGGTATTTGCCCAGAGTTATTGAAAATTTATGTCTACATAGAAACCTGAACCTGGATGTTTACAGCAGGTTTGTTCAGATTTGGAAGCAACCAAGATCTTCTACAGTAGGTGAATGGACAGACATACTATGGTACATCCAGGCAGTGGTATATTATTATTCAGCACTAAATATAATGAATCAAGAAGCCATGAAGAGACAAGAAGGGAATCATATACCTATTACTAAGTGAGAGTAGCCAACCTAAAAAAGCCATTTAGAATAGATTTCTGAAAAAGGTAAGATTATGGAGATAGCAAAAAGATCAGTGGTTCCCAAGGCTTAGTGGAGAAGGACACTTAGTAGAGATGGACAGGCAGATCATAGATTTCTAGGAGGGTGCATCTACTTTATATGATATAATAAGGTAGACTCAGGTCTCTAGGCATTTTTTCAGAGACGTAGAATGTACAACATTCAGAGTGAATCCTAATGTAACCTGTACAGCATAGGCATAGTAGAGATGTGTCACTGTAGTAACAACTGTACCACTCTTCTGTGATGATGAGGGAAGGGTATTCCTGTCTGGGACATGAAAATTATAAAATCTCTCTACATTTGCTGTGAATGCAAAACTGTATAAAATTAAGTATTAAAATAGTCATGATAGGCCGGGCATGGTGGCACATGCCTGTAATCCCAGCACTCGGAAGGCTGAGACAGGAGGATCGCTGTGAGTTCGAGACCAGCCTGGGCTACATAATGAGTTCCAGGTCAGTCTCAACTACACAGTGAGACCCTGTTTCAACCCCCCCCCCAAAAAAAAGGCATAATGTTTTATTTTATTTATGAAATTTAATTAAAAATAAAACTAATATTTAGAAAATTTATGTTATCAGAAACTTGCGGTTCCAACACAGTGGCCACAAGTATTTCAATAGTGGCAAAAAATAGCTTTCTGTATCATGACAACATGATAGCAATAGAGAGATTATCAATAATTGTGCAAGAGAATAGCCTTTCATCTAGATTTCATCTTTGTATAACAAATGGATTCTCATATTTATATATTGGATATTACATTATGTCTGTTGTGGATGTAATGTTTAGCAATCTCAACAACTCTAGTAATTTCTGTTCTGTTGCTATTTATTTACAAGTTATAGAAACAAACTATCTTAAGAAAAAAATTAGGTACGTCTTCATATAGCTGGGAAATTTTGTCATTATCCCAGATTGAATTGAAACCTAGCAGTTTCTGGGGTAAGCAGTGGGACACAGGAGTAAAGAGAGTACAGATTGGGAGCAGAAGTACTGGTAACTGTTATCATCAAGTTACCATAGTCCTTGTGACTGTTGCAGGGTCAACTTCAACGATTCAGTTTCAAATGGTGCAGTGGTGGTCAGTGATGCATCATGAGGAAAAGATGAGTCTAAACTCATGAAGATGTGGGATTTCCACGGAAAATGTCATGACTCCAGTGAATTTCTGAAAACTATTAGCAAAAGCTCACTGGCTGATATGAACTGTCATTTTCCCATTTCGAAATGTTCTGAAGGACTTAGGATACTTTATTTAGTTCATTCCATGCTTGGTAGCCTCAGGGGCCAGAACAAAGAATGCATTTTGAGCTTAGTTGTCTGCTATTATTTCTAAATGCATCTTTATCTGACTATCAATGACAATCAAAATTATAACACAAAAGTAACAAAACTGATGTTAAAACTCTATTGTTTCTGTTAAAATTGTATTTCATTAATGATTGTACCTATTCTTTGACATTGTTATATTTGTTCAAAAACTTGTGAATTAGTGTAAACTCAGGACCTGCTGAACATTCTTTTAGCATTATGAGATTCCAGAAGATGTGAATAGGATGTTTCAGTTGTTAGGTAATTTTCTAGGTGCCTTTTTTTTTGGTGCTCAGATAATTCAAATGGCTTCCTTTCAACACTTCAGGCTTGTCATGCACACTATATTAGAGTGTGTAACATTTTCTAGTGAAGTTGGCACAGACACTGCTTTTCCACTTCTAACTCTCTAAGTTTGAAGAGTGCCTGCCAAGATCAGTATAAATACAGCCTAATAAATATATTTTCACCAATTTTTGAAGTTCTCTTCTTTCAAGTGTCAATATTGTACATGTTATGATAAGAGTAGTTTAATTAATTATGATTTATACTAATATTTTGAGTAAACAAATTCAGGCTATATTTATACCAAACCTCAATATTTACAAATGATAGTGAAAGCAGTGATTCATATGTGATCATTCATTAAGATGCTCATTTAAAAGCTTGTTTCTATCAACAATTCTGTATCCTTAGGTAAGTAGGACATCAAAAAAGGGAAGAGAATGGTTTAATGAATGGTCTAAAACAAAATTTATTACTATGTTATAGCATATTTAGATATGCTACATATCTATATATGTAGATATACTATAATGGAGCATATTTAGATATACACAAAACTGTTTTAACAAATTTAGAATATATAAACACCCACCTTCAAATATTCATTTTCTCAAGTGTTTAAAAATATCTCTAAATACTGTCAGCAGATAACTACCACAAACTAACTTTTATTAGAATATTTGAGGAAGCATGATACATGAATTAATTACATTCTATGAGTGCTAAACAGCTGCCATATTTTCAAACTATTGGTCAATCTACTGACCTTGCTGAGGGGTGGCAGGGATATTTTGTTAAGTAGTGAAAGTAGAACTACAGAGGAAACATAGTCCCTAAATAACTGAGTTTCAAACCAAGTTTGAAGTCCTGAGCACTAAAAAATATTTAATTTTCAGAAGTAAACCGATTTCATAATTTGGGAATTAAAAGAGAACATTTACCAAATGAGATTTGCATAACAAATATGGCTGCAGTATAAAGAAAACAAAAACCTGGTTTTTAGTGTACTTGCTTTGTATTCTGCTAATGTGTGATTTAAAAAAAAAAGTTTTCAGTCTTTTATAGACTCAGCATCTTCATCTATGAAAGGAGATGATAATGCATATGTTAGGCAATTGGTGGAAATTATACATTGTGCTAAATATTGGGTCAATGGAAGAGATTATTATTGTTCTATTACTTTCATGTTTATTAACTGTATTTAATCATCCCTCTAGGCCTAAATTTGCTTTTAAGCATATTGCAGAAATTTACTTCTTCTATAATGGTTTCCTAGATTATATAGGGCTAGTCAAAGGTGGATGAAAGTTCAGAGTTGATAACAAATGCCCAATTAATAATCTTGTTATTATGTGATGGGATTTATGGGTTTAGGTATTTGTCCTTGTACTGATAAAGGGATGGTTTTTTCATGCCTATTGTTAACTTCAGTACAAAATACACTGTAACCTCTTATCTCAGATAATTACTAGAAATATGGGAAGATAAATGTGTAGGACCTTTCAGCTAAAACAAAATCTGACCCTTTCACCTTCCCAGCACACTCCCTGCTGGCAGTATTTACTTTATGTGTCCAAGATTTCAGATGACATGTAGATTACACCACATTTACTTAGGTTTAAAAGCATTAAAAAGGTTCTAAAAAGCAAAAAAAAAAAAAATTACACTAAAAATTTAGATATATAATTTATTTGTAACAAAGATTTATAAACAAGATTTTTCATATTAAATTTAAATGTCTCATTGATACTTAAATTGTGACTATGAGGAAACAAGATTTAGCAATACTAGTATGCCTATTTCTCATGATCTGTCCTCACTTCACATGTAATTTCAATGTATAAAAACTACTATAGTTTGTACTGTATTAGCGACTATTCTGCTCTTGTCTGATTATGAAAATGAAAGTATATTTCTGATACTTTATACAGTTACATTTATGTTGTCTGTTTTTATATATTTTTTAAAAAGCTAGTTTACTCATTGAATGCTGTTAATGATAAAAAGGTACGCATTTTCCCTTATTAATTAAAATGATACACTGTGTAATTTATCATTGTCTTGATATGCTTTGTATTTTTTATGAAAGACACATGACCTCATATTTTCTCTTTCCTTAGTTTAGTAATTTTGGATTATTGCCTATTTGTCTAATGTCACTGTCTTCTAAATTAACAAGATAATTTACAAAGTCAGAATCATTACAAATGCTTTAAAATGTCCTTTAAATCCGTTTCACTCAATGAATTTCAATAAACCTATAATGCTTAACAATTTCTTCCAAAAAAATGAATTAATTGGCAAGGAAAGAAAATAGCTTCAAGAAAATGTTTAAATGATACTGTTATTGAAAGACAAAGAAAAAAGTATTAGCTGGCTGTCAACCCCTGCAATAAGAATAGTTGTCTTAAACAGCATTTGGATCACAGGATGCCTGTTTTGTTTTTATGTAGCAGAACTCTTTCTTAAAATTAAATCAAAGCAATAGCATTTACAAATTCATTTTATCTTCATAGTATTTAGAAAATGTATGCTTAGTTATCGTCTCTGACTTGTTTAACGAAACTTTAAGTTATTTTACTACTTCCTGGGATAAATTTCCACAACTTGGACCCTGTAGGACTCATGAACTCATGTTTGGAATAGTCTGCACAGTTATAGACTATCACTGTCATTGCTATTCCAATATTCAAAGGATTTATCTTTGATGTCAGTGATCCTAAATCTCTCCAGTAATGAATTATGTATCTTAATTATGGAACTAGTTTTCCCCCCTGATTATGTATTGTTTGAATTTTAAATAACTGATTTCTTTGGAATTTAAAGGCAGAGTATTTTATAGATATAGAATATATAAACATTTTTCTACTTTTTGTGAATATTGAGAAAAATATTGGCTATGTCTTATGAATAGTGAAAGATAAGAAGGATTTTAAATGTATTAAAGTTTTTCTTTTCCATATTTTTAATTTTATTTACATCATATGTCATTTGGGGGGGAATTTCTATAGATTTTTAACTTGCATATGTACTTATATTAATCTCATTGATGATTTTAAATACTATTGATTTGTAATATAAAAATGTAAGAAATGCACCAAAATTTCAAATTTGAAATGAAAAACAATGACATCAACAAAATACTTCTCTTACATGCTAATGAAATGGAAGATTCTTGGATTTTTAATTTTTTTTTGTCATAATCTATGCATTCAAGCAATGGCTGAAGACACCGGCACTGTCAATCTGAGAGCTGCTGTTCCCTATTGAGGGAAGACAGTTATGAAACTCACTTTCTTGGTTGTCACCCTGATGACCTCCTGTTATTTGATTGGAATTAATTTTCCCCACTTAAAACTGCAAACGGTTACATTACTTTATTTTGTTGGGTTCGTGGTTCAGCAAGTGGCTTACATCTTCTTAATATGTTCATTGATATGAATAGATAATGTATAGATTTCACAAAATAAAAGAATCTAACCAAGCCTTCTTTATGTGTTATTTCCCATTAAGGTTCAATTTGAACCTGCTTGAGGTAAAACAAGCTATATTTTTGTGAGGTTCAGATAACCAAATAGAAACATGATGATTTTCTAAGTTATCCTTCCACTAATATGGCCTTTTAAGCTTAATGATAATTTGGCATTCATAATTTAAACGCTTAAAGTCATAAAAGCTTTTGCTGCTCCTTTGCATAAATATATGATCTTCTGCAGCCAAAAATTTCCATACCATCTTAAAGTCCTGATATTTCTCTTTTAATACCTGAAATTCAAAAGTAAGGTGAAAAAATTGAGCAATAAGAGCTAGATACTTAGGAACAAAATCTCAGAAATTGCACTATTGATTAGAATGCGAAGTGTGAAATCTTATGCTTTAATCTTGTTTATAATTTAGCAAAAACACTACCTTGCAGCACTTTAGACATTTACAATAAATTTTGAGAATTGCAGATAGTGCTAACAATCCTTCAGCAGTACTGTGAATTTCTCGGGGTTTCTAATGGCCTTGTGAAGAGTTTGGCATTGAGGTTTCCAAGAACAGACATGGAGCAGGGCATGTTTTTCTCTGTGATCCGGGGCAGGCAGCCAGAGGCTCGGATTTGCTGTTCTCCATTTGGCACTAACACCTAGCCACCTGGTTGATTGCTAGTTATACTTCACTGCAGCAAAGTAAATGCAAAAACCAATTGTTTGCTACAACATTGTCTCTAGATATTGCCCCAGCTCTTTTGATCTGATGCTCTGAATGTAAGGAGGCAACAAAGAAATGTGTTTGTGTATCTGGGAGAGGACAAGGTTTCCTTTCTCGGAGCTAGAAAACTTTTCCTCAACATGACTGCACTGTCATTTTCACAAAGAATACAGTACAAATATAAACCTTGAAATATTCATTGGTGAACCTGATTTTAGGGTAAAACCTCTCCCCTTCCTGATTGTAAACAGTTTTTGGAGAGATTTATTTATGCAGTGTTAAATATGTAGGGAAATACAGTCAATTCTTATGTTCCGTAGTCTTTGAAACACTGACTTAACAAAAACTGAACCTTTACTCCTTGGGAAAATAAAGGGCTAGATTCCTATGAATCACTAATCACAATATTTTTTTGTCAACTGATCAATACATGATTTATGTGTGCTTCTATTTGAAGATACAATATTTATATTATATTGTTGATTCATTAGCATTCAGCTCTGCCAGCAGCAGTAAAATTCATACCTAAACAGAGGTTATCTAATACGGATACTTTCTCCTTGAGGCATATCAGAACTTTTTTACATATGATCTGATTCTTCAGCACAATGCTTGGAGGCCTTTTTTAAATGAGTAAAGTTGTCTACATCTCATAAAATGGAAAAAAAAATGTGTGATTAAATAAATATGGCAAAGGATACTTGTTTGCAGTGTGGGAGCTAAAAACAAGAAGGCAGAACTTTACCTTTGTGGCCTTCATTGGGAAGGTGCATGTTGGGGCATTCAATTTTTTAGTGTTCTGCACATGTCTGTAAATGACTGCAAAAGCAGAGTAAGTGTTGATTTTAGGGTTAGAAATAAACTTTAGTGCGTAGGGAAATTCGTAAATATAGAATATGAGAATGAGTAAGAACTCTATCATGTATTTTGAATGGCAGTGATTTTGAAATATTCTTGAATATATTCTGATTGTATGAAGTTTTCTATGAAGTAATCATAAATTTTCAAATTTTAAAGAGATCTATGGGACCACTAGTCCAAGCTTCTGTAACATGTAAAAATTTCTGAAAGTGGACATCAAATTCCAGCTTTAATATTTAACATGATTGGGATATTATGATTTCACAGGCACTGATTAAGACTTTGGCTATTTTAATATAATTTAAAATTTTACTTCTCATCCTTTAAAGCCACAGAACATAAATCCTTTCTTTTTCATCACATGAAATGCTAGAAATTCCAATTTTAATATTTGATATTTTTCTAAGTGAAATACCCTCTTGGGAGTATTTTAGATATTGTTTTGTGTGTTTTCAAACAAAATGGTAGATTAAATGTAAAAGCTGATGGAACAGTCTCAAAGTACAAACCTATAAAGCCTTCTGCCAAGATTGAATATAATTTTTGGTTCATTAATCTGTACATGAACTTTGCTAATGTGAACTCACTTTTTGCCATCTTGTCTTGCTTTTTCCAAAAAACGTATATATATGTTATATATAAATCTACACACATACATAAATTCATATACATGCACATCTGTTTAACTTTGTACTCATGGTTAGCCTCTCTGGTGACTTTAGTAGACAAAGTGAATGGCTTCATAGATAAAATTTGGTCTTCCAAAGGATTATTTTCATATAATTTTGCTGTATTGTAAATGTGCTTATTTTTAAATACAAAATAAGAGATATTATGCATGTTCTGTTTTTACACTGATATTAACCTAGATAACTAAGTTATTGGTGTTTCAAATTTAATTAACAAAAGCTGGTGAATTAAAAAGTTACTGCTTACAGCCAGGCGTGGTGACACACTCCTGTAATCCCAGCACTGGGGAGGCTGATGCAGGAGGATCGCTGTGAGTTTGAGACCAGCCTAGTCTACATAGTGAGTTCCAGGTCAGTCTCAACTACATAGTGAGACCCTATCTCAAAAAAAACAAAACAAAACAACAACAACCAAAAAGTAACTGTTTAGTATGATCTGTTTGAATTTCTCTGTCTCGTAAGTAGTCATTTAGGTATTCTCCCTTTCTCTCTCTTTTTCTGTCTTGCTTTCTCTATTTTTTTTAATCTATTTGAATAACTTGCCTCTTTAGAATTATTGAATTTTGTCCAGAATGGTTTTTGTGTGTATGAAAAATTGTTTTCTTTAGCCCTATGTATAAAGAATTTTCATATTTTATTTTGACCTTGTTTTTTTCCAGCTTATCTATACTATGTTTTCTTATCCATTTTGTTTTCTTATCTATGCATCATATGCCTCTTTCCCTCCTCTCTTCCTCTCCCAGCATAATTGTAATGGTTATAGTATCTTAAATATATGAACCTGTTTTATTTTTCTCCAAAATTCATTTTACTTTTTGAATATAACAAAAATTAGCCAAAGATCAGGAAGGCAACTTATTTTCTGCTCATCTAAAGATGAATATTTGTTAATCTGAATGTCTCTAGTTTCCTCTTTCCCAGGAGTACAGACTATGTCGCAAACGTATTTATAGATAAAGGAGATATGATTCATTTAGTGGTAGCATGGTTGACATGACAGTAGTGTCTAAGAGGGAGTGCTGTTGATATAGCTTTGCAGAATAAATAAATACTAAATAACTCATGCATTAATATAGTTGAGACATTTGAACTATTGAATTTATTTGTCATATAATGAGTTACATTATGTGAGATTTTAAAAACTCAAATATTTTCAATCCTCCTCCCTCCCTCCCTGACATTTAAACAGTTTGAAAATAATCAGATGACTTCAAATATTTAATTGATAGATGCAGAAAGACTCAGTTAGATTTAAACAACTAAATATGTACTGGCATTCTAACACAGCCTTGCTCCCTCAAAAAAAAAAAAAAGGATCCACAGTGACTTCTATGATTAATACATATGTGGTAAGTAAACCAACATTTAAATTTTTTTCCATATTGTAGTGGTATATTCTCTTGTTCAGATCATGTATTCTTTCTTCTTAGGAAGAGTTGATTAATAACATCTTTATATTAATAGCACTCATTTCTAAACATTTTCAGTGAACTTTTGCTCTGATTATTATGTATGTCAATAATATCTTTTCTGTCAATGTGTTTTGTTCTCTTTCCTCTGTCTCTACCATATGTGCATTCTATTCTCTCCCCAGGGATTCTTCTTCTTCACTTTTGTGGAGCCTCACTGCTAGATCGCTTGATGTTTTGCAAGGTTGAGTTTCCTGCTGTGCACCATTATATGCATTTCTGTCTGTGAGTGACAGCAAAGAGGAAATTCTTACACTCTTAATCTTGTTAAAGTCAGTGTTCCAAAGATTAGAATTAGAGTCAGTTTCACTTTACTGTCCATCACAATTAGGAGCAAACATTGTGGAAGATTCATTCAAAAGAAGCACAGACTGACCAATTCTCAGATATCTTTTAAAAATACTGTGTTTCTATGACTACAGGTTAAGGAACAATGTAGTAGAATATATAATTCCTATATTTTGTCCCTTCTTTCTTTCTTTCTTTCTTTCTTTCTTTCTTTCTTTCTTTCTTTCTTTCTTTCTTTCTCTCTCTCTCTCTCTCTCTCTCTCTCTCTCTCTCTCTCTTTCTTTCTTTCTTTCTTTCTTTCTTTCTTTCTTTCTTTTTCTTTCTTACTTACAACTTACACTTTCAAACAACTAGCCAGTCAGCATGTTAGATGTGGAAAATGTGAACAGAGTCATTGAACAACATTTCTATTAAATATCTTTTCTTCTGGCTTTCCTTTGAGGTCCTTTACTATGACCAAGATGTAGTTGTTACTCACAGCTCTCAATAGCTACAAGGAAAAAGCTAAATACTAAAGCAGTATTCTAACTTTTCATTTACTTTCAAACAACTAGCCAGTCAGCATGTTAGATGTGGAAAATGTGAACAGAGTCATTGAACAACATTTCTATTAAATATCTTTTCTTCTGGCTTTCCTTTGAGGTCCTTTACTATGACCAAGATGTAGTTGTTACTCACAGCTCTCAATAGCTACAAGGAAAAAGCTAAATACTAAAGCAGTATTCTAACTTTTCATTTAAAAAACTTTTTTCTAGTACATGAGTTTTCATCTAAGTAATTTATTTCATCTCTCACTTTTCCTTTATTCTCAGTTTATTTAATGTAGAGTTACATGATTTTCTAAAAGTTAAAGAAAAAATCAATTTCTGATTGTTCCTTGTCATGAAGCAAATACTGTAATGTGTTTTGCTACAGTGATGTATGTTTACTTGACTTTTTCAAAAATGAGATGCTTTTTTCAAATATGTTACACATTTTGAAGCAGGAACTTGCATCAAAAATGAGAAATGTAACTGAAGGCATTAAAAATATTAGATGGCTAAGAGAGAGGATTTACCATATTTGGTGAAAGATAAGGATCAGAAAGCAAAATAGAATCTATTTTTGGAAGCAGTCTTTTGTTGCAATCTGTTAGGCAGTAAGAGTTAGCAAGTTTTATTATTACCAATCTGTTATAAATGTGACTTCTTAAAAAAAATGTTGTTTGTGAATTTTCTGATATGATGTACACATTTCTTAGAGTGTCTTTCAAAAAAGATTTCCTAGTGAACTTTTTGATGTGATGTTATACAAATAGCTCTTACCTTGTCTTGGAAAACTTGGCACAAAAGTATGATAATGAAAATCCTAATTTTAAGCATTATCACATGAAAGAATATTGTTATTTATGTACTTAATAGTTTTTTCATTTCCCTTATGGCCTTGAAATAGATGGTTTAATTTACCTCTTTATGTATGTTTCCTCATCTGTAAAATGGAGATAATAAGCTGATTTGAATGTGTAAACTAATTATGGTTTCTAAGTGGTAAAACTAAACATCTCTACCTATATTTATAATATAGTACTTGAGTGTTAGGTAAACTATTTTTTTGGTTCACAAACTTTTTAAGAAGCATTTGTCAGTTTCTTTTCTATACCATTGTGTTGTGGTAAAACAATATGTCATATAATTAAATTATTGATTGGTAATAGGGAAATTTTTTCAGTTGGTTATTGTTTTCTCCTTAATTTCTTTTTATATAATATACAAATAACTGACAAACTTAGAGTTCTAACTGTAGAAGAGGAAAGACAACTAAATTTTTCTTATCCATATTCTTTCTAGAATTATTTTTGACTAGTCTCTTGTGTGCTGGTCAACGAAGACAGCACTTTTTTAATTTCTTTAGCACTTAGAAGTTAGAAGTGCAAACTAGACCCTTGTCATCAAAAGGCTTACTTTAAAAATATTTCATGAAAAATAAACAATTTCAACATAAGAGCATAGCACCTGATAGGGATAAAGACAATATTCTGAGGCATCTATGCAGGATGCTAACCTTGATGAGGATTCAGGGCAAGTGAAAAATATATTCCTGTAGCTCAGTATTTGACCTGGTGCTTAATGTTTTAAGCAAACATTGGTTGAGCAATTGGGCAAACTATGTGAAGACACTGAAGCAAGTACGGAAATTCAGGTAGCCAGTTGGATTCAAGGTTTGATCCATGTCATGAAGATTATTTTAAACCATGTTGAGGTAGCATGATTTTATCTTTCAAAAAATCAGTTAATACTCACACATGTCAAACAGTTCTGAGATGCTGCTGATCTGTTTTGTCCTTTCACAAGTTATCTCTGGCAGAAATGTGGAGGACTGGCTATGGCATGGTTAAGATTGATATCCTGGCATGAAAAAAAAAAATTGGTATATCTGAATTGCAATAGCCAGTGGGCTAGTGAGTGTTTGTAGCTGCAAGCTCAAGAATGTAAACGATCTAATGATATGAGAAACAACATTCCATATCAAGGATAACTTAACCTCTCCAATACCTTATATTTGCGGTGCCCTTAGCACTCAGAGGTAAAAGAACGTCTAGTTCTCATGTTCCCTCCTATTCTGAAGCAGCCACTGGCAAACTACCTGAAGTGGTCATTTCGAAAATATTTTAGACTTCCTAGTTTACACTTTAGGTTACAGCTGCTCAGCAATGCTGTTACAGAGTGAAAGCAGATACAGAAATATATAAAATTATGGGTGTGGCTGTGTTCCCATAAAACGGTTACAGGAAGAAACCTCTGGGCCTCTGGCTATAGTTTGCCTCAGGGACCATGACTAATGGAATTAAAACTGCATGGTACATGATTAGCTTCCCTACATTCAGTGGACAGTGCATGTTTGACTTCATTCTGTATGCTTTGGGGGAAGAGAATATCTCCATCTTACTTTGTTTTTTAGAAAGTTTTAATTGTGGCAATTTTGATGTCATACGGCTAAAATGTACCAATAAATGTTTTGCTATAAAAAGGGGGGGGAACTTTGAGGTATAATTCACAAATCATACAACTTTAAGTTTAAAGTACACTTTGAGTGGTCTGAGAATGCTCACAGACTTGTGCACAGCCCTTCACCATAATCAATTTTAAAACATTTTCATCAAAAGCAAACTTTCTAGAAATCATTGTCCTAAATATCTCTCCCCCTCTACCTTCTCCCTCCCACTGATCCCCAGCCTCAGGCAATCACTCACTCATCAGCTTTCTGTCTCTGTATGTTTGTCTACACTGACACAGTTTCTTCTCCAACTGTAATTATATAGTCTTTAAATAACATCTCATTCTACCTCCCCACTAAGCACCTCTATCTCTAGTGTCCACCATTTTCAACCCTACTTCTTTGAGATCAACTTTCTTAATTTCCATAAATGTCACTATGTTCCTAGTTTTTATTTCACTTAAAGTTCGCTAGTTTCATCTTACACATGACAGCATTTCATTTTTGTGACTAAATAGTATTCCATTTTCTCCCCAGTAAGTTTGTTGGTACCCTTTAGGTACACAGTATAGTTACATTCATCATTGGCAACTTGTACCCTTACATGATGTACCTTGTTTCTTATTTTTTCCCCATTCCCCTGCTCTCCCTTCACCCCCTCCACCCCTCCCTGTTTATGTACCCCATTTTCTTTATACCTTCATATGTGAATGAATGCTTAAATTGGCTATACGCTATGGTAATTGTGAATAGAGCTGCAGTAAATAACCCTATTGAAAAAGAGCAAAATAATTAATAGACATTTTGCAAAAGACAAAATTAGCTAAAAGATGTATAGTTATATGAAAAAATGTCAACATTATTAATCATTGTGGAAATGTAAATCAAAACCAAAATGAGATAGCACTTTATACCAGTTAAAACGTTTATTATAAAAAGGAGAAAAGTTAACATGTATTAGCAAGTATGTGAAGAAAAGAGAATCTTTGTACACTATTGGTTGGAATATGAACTAATCGAATTGTTACAGAAAATAGAATGTGAGTTCCTGAAAATATTAAAAATAGAACTGCCATTTGATCTAGCAATCCTGCTACTGTGTATATACCGCAAACAAATGAAATCTATATATTGGAAATATCGTTACTTTCTAGGACTCAGTCTCTATCATGAGTCATGCGCAGATCAGACAATACAGTAGATAAATCAGGAAAAATCCACTGAACAGAGTAGGAACACCTTTTACATTCTTAATAATGAACCAGAAGATTTGTCTGTAAATACCAAGTACACACATGGAATCAAGTATACAGTGTGAATTGTTTTTCCGAGAAGCAAAACTAATACAAATAAAATACACCTAAAAATCTAATAACATATATAGCTTTTACTTCTTTTAGACATATCTGATTTCACTAACCTGATTTGGATGAGGCCTTGATATAGGTACTTTCGCTATTTTCCTGTCTTTCTTAATGGAATTGTATTTTATTTTTCAATTATCAATTCAGAGTGATTTAGCAAAGAATTTTTAATTTCTTAATTTAAAATGGGATTCAATTATGATTTTACCATTAAACTTCTTTTCTTAAGGGATTTTCACTGAGTGGGAGTCTAATATTAATTCTAATTGCCGGTCTATTAATAAATAAAAAAGAGAATGCTTTCCTACCAGTACATATAGGTGTATGGCCAGCAGAAGTAATTGCAAACACTCATAGGAAAAGAAATGCTTTTAAGACTTTACTGAAATACAGACACAAACAATGTGCATAGCTGGCTAGCTGTGAAATCGAAGCAGCCAGCAGATCAACATTGCATGTAGCTTTAAGAAATACTCACTGCTTAAAAACAAACTTAAAGCTGACTCTGAGCCCAAAAGAGTTATGAACAGAGACAGGCCCTTGAGCAGGAGGCTGAAGATTATAATCAAAGGGCATATTTTGTGTGTGCCCAGTGGGGAAAACACTTTGGAAACTACATTGGCTGTTTGAGGCACACAACCTTAGATCACATTCACTGTCAGAAAGATTGTCTGAAAACCTGAAGGAAAACATCAAAAGAGTTTCTTTTCACCTAATGGAATGTGAAAAAAAAGAAATAAGTAGAAAGTTGGAAATGTTGTTCTTGGAATTTCAATTAAACATATGGCTGATTCTAGTTTGGAGAAACATTGAAATTACAGGATGTTTAACTTTATAGAATGAAATTTCTACCCCTTCAATCTCCGGCTGTATCTTCATAATAAATGCTAGGGATAAATGCAGGGAACATGATCAAGGATGGGAAACCCTGCCTGGTTCACATATCTTCCACTTGATTAAACTTCATATCATTTTCACCTCTACATTTTAAAGTCAATACCAATGGCAAATGAATAAAGATCCTGTTTTAATTACTTCTAAATTAAAAAGATAAAATATTAGAAAAATCACCTATGCCACTATTTAATTTTTTTATCTACTTTGTTTAATGCATATGTTGTGTAGTGTTTCTGGAATTATCAACCAAATTTCTCCAACTTTATCTTGACCATCACACCACTCTGCATTGAATATCTCTTAAAACATTTTACATTTGACAACTGTGCCCAATAACATTTTGCTTAGATTTAAAAATAAATAATCAAGTGGACTTCTACTGTATTTTAACAATGTACACAAATAATGCCAACTACATAACAGAAGTATTGAAAGAATTGAATTTCTCATGACAGTTATCTCTTCTATAGGTTAGAGGTACAAATATAAAATATGAAGAAATAAAAAATGTAAAAATCTATTCTTTTAAAACTATTTTATACTTAGTTTATAAACTTATGGCTATACAAGTATGAGTACGACACACTGTATCTAATTTAATAATGCACATTTTAGTGTAGAGGTTAGCAAACATTTTCTGTACAAGGAAAAATAGTAAACATTTCAGAATTGTGAAATGTGCAGTCTATGTGGCAACTATGCAGTTCTGCTACTCAATTCCTCCACTGTTGAATAAAAGACAATATGTGGACAAATCAGCTTGATTATGTTCCAATAAAACTTTTTTTTTACCCAAAAGAGGTACATTTGTGTACTAATGTCCAAAATGTTTCAACCAAACCAGGTATAGTAATAGTGACATACAAATAAATAATTAAATCTAAATATGTCCATAGAGGTATTTGAAGATTGTAATTATAATCTATTTTAGAAATGCTTTACACCAAAGTTTTTATTTAAAGTGGACACTAAAAACAATGTGTAGAAATCAACATGCTGATGAAAATAGAAAAACACTTGGAAGACCATTATAGGTTTAAATAATTCTTAAAACTGAAATTATGTCATAGCACATATGTCTATGGGTGAGTCTGGGAACAATGATGCCTCTCCTGGTTTTCTAATGCATTTGATGCTTACTGAGTAAACACTAGTGCTGCTCGTGCGGATGGAGTGAGATGACAGTTCTGTGTTGGAAGAATACTTCTGTAAGGATTGGGAAAGGAAATGCCCGGAGGCAATTGCTGCTCTAGTTGGCTTTCTCTGAAAACCTGATGGAAATGCAGGGTTGCTGGCATTTACAAGTAAATTTGAATAATCCAGAAAATTTCAGAAGGCACAGAAATTCATTAAAGGAATAACTGAATCTGGCAAGAATCAAAGCCTCTGTGATCAGCTGGTTCAGATACAGACAGCACCACCATTGGTACATGTAATTATGTTTGCAGATGGCACCAGTTTCCTTTTGTTAGTTTTCAGGTGACAGAATGAGAGAGGTCATGCCTTAACTAATTCCCAGCTAACTACTTGTGTGTGATAATATCCATGCTTTCTTGCATATATTACATGAAGGTGAACTTTGTTTTTTATTTTATTTTCAAAGCTCAGACCCAAAAGAAGGGCATAACCCTTTTATTTCCACTCCAAAATGACCCTGTTTCTGATGCTATCTAATTTTACATTGGGTGTTAAATTGCCTTGACTTTTAGATTTAACTTTGTGTGATTTGTTGCTAATTGTGAAGATGCAAACTGAGGCTACTTATTAGACTTTTATTGCCCAACAAAGTTTTAACTCTTTGTTGTGAAGTAGTGAGGGCCTACTTTTCATTAGAGAAAGAAGAAAAGATACAGGGAATTAGGAGAAGAAAAGAAGAAATATAAGTATCAAAAGAGAATAAATGAGAGGATATACACAAAACAAACCAAAAAATAATTAGTTGACTTTAGGGTTTGAAAAAAGAAGGTAAAGGAATTGAGGGAGATGACAAATTTCATGTGTAATTTCTGTATGCAGGATCTCTTTCTCAGATCTATCTACTTTATGTATCCCTGCAACCATACATAGAAGTCCTTTTTCTTTCTTTCTTTTTTTCCTCATTGAGTTTATTGGTACATTTTAGGGACACAGTACAGTTATATTCATCATTGGGGGTCTTGTACTTTTGTATGAGAGGTCTTGGTTCTCATTTTTTTCCCCTTAACCCTGCCCTCCCTACATTCCCCCTTCCCTACTCTGTTTACAAATACTTAATTTCCATTTTTTCATTTTCTCATATTTTTTTCTTTTCCCTTATTTCCTTTCCCCTACCCTTCCCACTTCCCCTATACCTTTAGCTCTTTTTTTCCCATTTCACATTGTCAATTATACCACTAGGATCTTATGTACTATTATAGTTTTTCACACCAGAGAAACTATTCTGTATTCACATGTGTGACTTTTTTATTTCACATAGGAGTACATCCTCAGTATATATCCATTTTCCTATGAATAACTAATTTCTCATTCTTTATGGCTGAGTAGTATTCCATTTTATAGAAAAAACACATCTTCTTTAACCAGTCTCCAACTGATGGGCAAGTGGGCTGTTTCCAAGTTTTAGCTGTTACAAACTGTGCCACTTTGAAGCTGGGTGCACATATATCACTGTGATATGATTCTTTTAATTCTTTTGGAAAGATACCCACCAGAGGAATGGCTGAGTCAAATGGAACCTCTAATCCTAGTTCTTTGAGGTATCTCCATATTGATTTCCATAGTGGTTGCACCAGTCTGCACTCCCACCAACAATGGAGAAGAGTTCTTTTCTCCCACAACCCTGCTAACATTTGTTATTGGTTGATTTCTTGATAGCAGCCATTCTTTGTGGGGTGAGGTGGAATCTCACTGTTGTTTTCATCTGCAACTCTTGAATGTCCAGTTATGTTGAGCATTTTTTCACATATTTACTTGCTGCTTTATTTCTTTGTCTTAGAAATGTCTGTTCATTTCAGATGCCCATTTTTGAGTTGGGTCTTTATATATTCTTTTTTTTCTTTTTTTTTAATTCCAAGAAAAGTAGACTTAGGGATCATGTTTTCCAAATCTAGAGCTTTAGAATAGAGATGAATCTTAATGGATTAAATAAAAATTTAATCTGCATTTTAGAGAAAGAGTGGCAAAAAAAGGACAACGTACAAGTAGGTAAGAAAATAATATGAATGTAGTGACGTTTGTTCTTGCAATGACCATTGTTTTGCTTTCCAGGCTTGCAGAAATGCTTCTAGTGTATGTACAGTGAGAGCAGTATCTATAGCCAGGATGTCAGGGCCTGCTTTTTTCTCAGGTTAAAGATCACTAGGAGAAGCTGAAAATGGGAATGCCTAAATCTTTAGACTCAGCATTTGGTATTACTTTTTTTTTTTTTTTTTTTTTTTTTTTTTTTTTTTTTTTTTTTTTTTTTTTTTTTTTTT
>NW_022900936.1:34853129-34872098 GCF_012274545.1 Fukomys damarensis
GGCTGGTCTCACTCACAGCAGTCCTCCTGTCTCAGCCTCCTGAGTGCTGGGATTACAGGCTTGCCCCACCACACTCATCTGGCATTTGGTATTTCTTCTACTATACTGTGCTAGTGTATATTTAAGGTCCTTTTTATAGTCTCAGATATAAAGACAAAAGTGACTTCAAAAATGAGTAGAGAATAGTATATAAGAACTGACTATAATTGAATATGAGTGAAAAATACAACATAAGTGGTAAGGGGGATAGAGGAAAGGAAAGAAAAATATATATACAAAAAGGAAAAAATGGAAACAAAGTTTTTGCAAATAGGGAGAGTTGGAGGTGTGGGAAGGGAAGGGGAATAGGGAAAAAATAAGAACCAAGATATATCATGGACAGGTAGAAATTCCCAATGATGAATGTCACCATAATGTATCTCTAAAATGTACCAATAAATTTAATGAATAATAAAAAAGTCAAACTAACTCCATGCTGGAGCCCTCATCCTACAAACAAAAACTAAAACAAAACAAAATTCAGTATTGCAATTAAGTAAATGTATGTTTTTGGATAATTCACTTAGCCCCTTTGATCTTTGTATGTCAAATAAAATAAAAAAAACAAAATTGACTTCAATCATTTTATTTAATTTTTATGAATGAATTCTAATACACAGACCTTGGTAATGTAAAATTTTACTTGTGAAAATAAAACATTCTTTATTTTATAAGCAGTGAGAAAGGATACCGTTATGCTAGTTCAACCTTTAAAAAGTCATTAAGTGATCTGTGTGCAATTGACAAGAAAATTAATTTAGAATTATCTTTTTTCAAGTGCCCCTCACTATAATGGCACACAGGGAGTAGACTAACAGATTTTTGAAGAAAATAATGGAAAGCCATTTATTGATGAAGCATCTGTAAATAGTGTTAATGTGTTTTAAAGTCAAATAATGAACAGAGTTTTTATTAAAACAACTTCAGAACATAATATATCACCACAGCAGAGTTTTAGTTATGTCCATGCCCCAAAGTTAAAACTATAATACATATGAAGATAGAAAAAAACAAAGATTAAGTCAACATAACAAGAAAACTAAAATCTAAGAGGACGTTTGAAATGATACTTAGAATATGTAATCCAGGAATATCAAGGACTTCTGTTTTACCGTACATGAAAAAACTCACAGAATATTTTAAGTTCTCTCAGATCACATGAAAATCTAAAAATACCTCTGCATTATTCCAATGATTATATTCCATAATTACATTACTGATTTTTCAGCTCACGTAAAAATAATCTTGCAATTCCTGCTTCTAAACACTCTGAGAATGCTACCAAACTCTGACGCTGTTTACCTTTAAAATACACACACACATATATACACACACACACACACACGCGCGCACGTGCATGCGCGCATTTAATATATCTCATAGCCTTCCTTCCTAGGATTTATTTAAACCTGTTTCTCCCTTTGGTAAATTCGTAAGGACTGACACATGAATCTTAGACATATGATGAGATTTTCTTCTTAAATGAATTAAGACATATTGCAAAAAAATATTTCCAAATTCTTAATAGTCCCAAAATTCCACATCTGTGTGAAGATCAATAGTATAGAATTGACAACAGCTGTTTGGGCATAGCAGGAGAGAAGGATAGGTCACATAAAAAAGATAAAATAAGTCCTTCCCAGATCCCTTTCTTATATTTTCTTGAAGCCAAAGTTTGGATTTACTATAGACCAAACACAGACTGTAGGTTCTTCTTCTCCATCATGTATCAACTTTGTTTCTTTTCCTTCCTGTTGCAGTTTGTAAGAATCCTTCAAATGAGTCTGCTCATTCATTATTAAATAATTGATAATAAATATTACATGAATTAATATGGTGGTATATCCACTACCATGTTATAATCATATAAAATAATTGAAGAAAAATATTTGAGAAAATTGAAAAATTTGAGAAAACAAATAAAAGATTTTAAATTAGTTCAATACTTGACCTATATTGATACCTCCAAAATTTCATATTCTTACTAGTAAAAGAATCAACAGAAAACAGAGAACAAATGTATACTACATATGAAATAAATAAATCTTGGTATTTGTTGTTCTGTAGCAAAGCACATAATTGGTTCCATCAATCTAAATGATGGTATGATACTGAGATTTTATTAAACTTATTTATTATTAAGATCAATATAAGACTAGTTATCATTCATGTAATACAGCAATAAATTTTAACTGAATTTATTATATGTTAATTTATCAATTTGGAATATTTTTATGAGAAGAAGCGTAAGTTTTTGGTATTCTTATAACTCAATCTTAACACATATAAAATGTCTAAGTCATATATTCTTAGTAAAAACAAATTGAATTATTTAAATGTTTCACAACATTTCACGTTATTACTTAATTTAGATTAATTAGGCACAAACCTCCATTGTCTTGTGCCTTCAGTGTCCCCATACATGCTCTCTTTACCCATTAGAGGAAAGGAGGGCAGCTTTGATGAGGTACATAGAAGAGTTAGCAGCCTGGTGCAGAAGTGTACAATTATTCCACAAGTGTGGCGGTCCAGCCATCACAACACGAACATGCCTGAGTTGGGGAGTGAGGATTGAGAAAGGAAAGAACACTCAAGCCTGAGCGGAGACGAAGAGAAGTCTGATTTATTTCACAGAAACAGCTCCTTTTTATAAGTTCACAGCAACAGGAAGCTTTTAAGGGCACACAACAACAAAATACACCAAGTCATTGTTTTTCAAAGACCCAAGTTCCTGACTCTTACTGATAACATCAGATCTATGGCTGTCTCTTTGAGTTTCTTCCGTTGAAGCAACAATTTTAACAAGCAGAGTCCTAGAATGTTACAGATTGTATCAATGCCTTGAGTGTAGAGGTGAAGAAGTTTCCTTCTAAATGTCAAACTCCTAGAGGGCCATGGCCAGGCTCCCACGCACAAGTTTATGTAGTCATTAGCCTTTTAGGTGTGCCCGAAAATCTGAAAACTCTGCTTCTTGGGAATCCACTCAATAATGACCAACACAAGGCCATGGTCAGCTCCTAGCCTTGTCAGTCATCCATGCCATAGACAGGAGTGAGATGCTGTATGAATTGCTCATAGACTTTATTGACTTTGAGAATAGAAAAACAAGTCCATCCACAAGAACTCCAAAATATTATGCAAGCATATCAATTTAAACTAGAAACTAGTTCATGGAAAATGCAGTGATAGAAATCCATATTATAATCATCATTCATTGAGAACTTAGTATGTCAAACCAATTATGTTACCACTAAGAGAATAATCCAATGAAGTGTGTAAAACAGTACCTTTGCAGTATAAAACTTGATTGTCCAGCCACAAATCACACACTGGTAAAAAGTAGGTAAGATTCTAAAGTACCCATAAACGTCAAACTCTTTCTTTCTGTTCACTGATCTTAAGTGATAATACTCGAGTACACATGTGTATACACACACTCCATGTATATTTTAAATGACATGAATTCCCATTCAACACTATTTCAAGTGTTTACCAATGTAATTATCTTGCAAATAGAGCTACCATGGTTGACTAAATATTGTTTTGAAATATAATTTATTTTGGCAGTTTATTTATTTTTTCTCATCTTAGTAATGGATGGGAATAATATTTAACTGTTATGATTATCTGGACCTACGTAAGTTTCCTGGTGGTTTTGCAGAGAAATATTTTGAATTCCTGTGGAAAATATAAGAAAAAATTCTTCTGAGTCTAGACTTTTTTAAAAACTAAGTATTTAACTGACATTTGCTATAAGGGTAGATAAACAATGCTTTGGGATGCTTAAATCAGAATTTCCTCAATTCATTTATTATGGAAAGTATTAAAAGTTATGATGGTACCAAACTCTCAGCAGCAAGTCATGAAGTATAATGAACATATAAATGATACTGAATGTAAAAATGGAGTCATGCATGCATTCATCTCTGTAAATGTCTCATTTTATCCATGATATATACTTTACAAATAAATGAAATAGAAACACAAATGCTATCATCTGGTAATGGATTAAAAAGTACAAAGTAATAAAGTGAAATAGCTTTCATTTTGTACATAACATTCTAAAAGTGAGGACATAATTTTATGTCGTTATCACATATTACCTTAATATTAGATATAGGGGTGAGAAATCAAATAGATGTATACAAATTGAATATATATGTTTGTATCCATATGTATTGTCTTATATTGTATATTGTTATTGTTATCACAATATAACATAAAATGTCATTTTCTACAGGTATTTTATAGCAGAGAGAACAATTTTAGAGCTACACATTTTGGATATTTGTCAAATCATTTAAGAATTCATCTTACTTGGCTTTATTTTCCTCTTTTCCTCTTTAAAAAGAAATCTGACTATATTATTTTCATGGTGAAATGGTTTATATTTTGTATTTTCTACTTCCGCAACAATCTGAGAAACCTGGAAGTCTGATTTAAATTTTCTACATGCAATGCCAGGTTATTTGGTAAATGTTCCTGATATATCAATGAAAAACACAAAGTAGCTAGTATAGATGATATTTCAGGACACATCTGGAAGTGATCTAAAGTGTTTCTAAAGGGAATAAATATGGAATAAGCCTGACTTTAGAAATATGCCTACCTTTTCCCCTCTTGTATTTAAATGCACACTAATGAAGTAAGTACATGTGGCTGGAATCCACTATGGAACAGCTGGAAACACCTACTATGTTCTTTTAAAACTCAGTTTGGGAATTGGTAACTTAGCTGGTGGAATTTGTCATCCCCAAAGTGACATAGCAGTTATGCTTATCAACCTAGATTCCTATATAGGGTCTAATTTATCTTAATATACACACCATTCTTCTCAAAACATTGTTTCCATCAGTATCATTGAACTACTGATAGAAAAAAATAATCTCATAAAAACAAAATTACATAAGAACCAGAGGCTTATAGATGTCACAAGACAAAAAAGAATGGGAAAGGCAGGCAGCAAAGCATCAGGAATAGCACCAAAGTTACACATTCCCCTAAATTTGTTCATAGGAGATTCTCTGGGGATGAACAGCTTCCCCATTTTCTCCCATGTTCAATATTGTAAACACCTCTCGTCTTTACCACATATTTTAACTTGATTTTACCTACTCATATTTACAACTTGTATAACTTTGTATGTGAAACTTCAGGACCAGGACATCTACAGAAAATTCTTGCTTCATGACACAATACCAAGGAAATTGGTCTTCTCTGGATCTTTCTTATTTTTCTAGTAATATGTACTCAAGAGCAATGAAAGAGATAAGTATTTCAAGATTGTTAGTTATTTAATTCTCAAGCTCTTCCAAAATCTGCTTTCAAAGATCTTACTAGATCCTTTACCTAAAAGCTTTTTCCTTTATTGTCTGCTAGACAAATCGTCTCTGTTTCACTACTTTTCAAGTATACCACAATTTCTAACTTTTGTCGCAGAGCAAGAAATTAGTCTAGTGTCATACTGTTTCTGCTTTTTTAAATTATATTAAGGCAAAGTGTGTCTTATTCATCAATATATATTCACTTTATCCATAGACACTTAAGTGAATATTGTAGAAAAACTGAGCATGCAAATAAGCAAACACATTCCACCTAGTATTATCTTATCCCTAAATACAAGATCTTCATTAAGACTCTTGCAGTGTTGTATTAGGCTCTTTTCTCATTATGTTGTATAGAAGTTGTTTAAGTCCCAAATTTGCTAAGTGTATATTATAGACATCTCATTATGCATAAAATGAGCATTTTAGGCTCTATGAAGAAACAAATACTATTCAAATACTACAATGCTTTCAGATAATTCAAAGTAAAAGCAAAGTCAATTTATCTACTAAGGAAAGAGTTTTGGGTTAAATGCCATTACATAAAGGAAACTTGTAGAATTGTTGAACATTTAACATGAATTCAGATAAGATTTTAGAAAGGAAGACTTGCTAAAGATTTTAATTTCTGTTGCTGCTGCTGTGTATTTTATTGTTCATTATTGGCTTTTGGTCCTGCTTCAGCTAAGAAACCCTTCCTGTCATTTGTACTTATTACCTCAGTAAGATTGGGTTGTGGGATTTTTCCCCCTCTTTAATATATCTTCTATCTTATCAAATATGTATTTTATTTGTGATTTCTCAAGAAATTTTTCTCTTTCCTTTCTTCCTGAAACTATATAGATTGAAACAATTTTACTTTTTTAATGCCTATCTCATCAGCTTTCCCATGAAGAATATTACTAGTTATGTAGATTGGATTCCTTGTTTCATGAGTCTAGAGGTGAACGGTTTTGGCCTCTGTTTTCTTAAATTTCAATGTTTAAAAATTCAAACCATCACTTTATTCAAACTAGCAATACTACAAAGCATCTGTTACTAGTTAGAATAATAATGTATGACTGTATGCACTCAGAACAGAAGGTGTTGTATAGCTTGTTTCAACATAGTCACTGCCCTTCCTAAAAAATGTGTATAGGAATATCCCATGCTTTTCTTAGTTACCTATTTTTATCATTGTCTCTTTTTCTTTTAAACTCGTGTTTTGTGTTTTAAAGTTAGTTGCGTGAAATAGAAATAAATTTCTATCCATTTCATTATATTCTTCAATGTTTTTAAGGATATTTTCACTATGTGGGGAAGATAATTATTCATATTGACATAAGCTTAGGGTTTGCTTCAGTAGTCATGTTATATGCACAACAGAGTCTCAAGTGTTCCTTATCGAAATTAGAAATAAACTTGTCTTGTTTACATTTTATGTTAGTCAAATATGAAGGTACCATCTATATAATCATTTTCACCAGCTGTGATGGTTTTAAACATTAGCAAATGAAAAATGCAGAAGTGCAGTGTTCTTTTGAATAAATGAGTAAACATTTTTTGATATACAGGATACAAATAACATATACATTATTTCTTTCAAAGAAAAAATTTAAATACTAATAACTGCTTTTTAATAGGAAGCACTTGGAGCCCAACACTGGAGGGTGTTATTCCTTGGGTCCTTTTCAGCTGTTCTTTGAAATGTGCCTTATTACTTTTCCAGTTTGATAGGAAAGAGAAATTCAGTTGCTAAGATTATATAACTATTTAATGTAGGAGTCAGGATTTGACAATTCAAGCCTGTCTGATTCCACAGCCTATTTTCTTAACCATTTTTCTATATCATACATGCAAGGACCATTACTAAATTATAAAAACTCCTGATTAGATTGCATTAGATGATCACAGTTTATCTGAAAATAAGTAATGCATTATATTTCACATTACTGTCTAATGAAAAATAAATTAATATCGTATAATTATCCATATAAAATATGTAGAGAAAAACAAAGCATTTTGAAATATAAATGTAATATATTTTTATAGTTGGTTATTGGAAAGGTCAGTATATTGTAGTATTATAGTTTTTCATTTAAACTGTTTACTAATATATAGAATTAGTACTGAAAGTACAGTAACTAATTTAACTATTATGTACATAATATAAATCCCTGAAGTAAAATAACTATGAAGGATATAAGCTTCTGAATTCTTAGAAGAAATTCAGTTATTGTGTTAAGGAATCAATATGCTTTTATATTGCCTTATTTTTCTTTTAATTTGTTTCATTAAGTGTTAAGTCTAGGTAAATGTCATTCAGCCTTAAAACAACAGTATTTAAGCCAGGTTCTTTGGCAACTAATTAAAACTAACTTATTCTTTGTCAGATGAGACTGAAAAAAATAATTATACCACTTAGTGTTCGTTATTCAGTTCATCTTTTCAGTGTACAGGAATTCAGTGACCTGTAAAGCCATGAAGTAATTTGTGTCTAAGTGAAATAAGGTTCGTTCATGTTCCGGTTGAGTCAGTTAAAACCATTTTTTAGTTTATGTTATTTATCTTAGTTCTAACTGTGTATCTAAGGCTCTTGGCAGGTTATATGAAACCATGTTGAAGCTGTTAGTCAAGAAATTTATTGATTCAGAAATAAATTTGTTGACTCTTTACATTATTCATTGAGAAGCAGGAAAAAAGCAGGCGAGTAGACAATAAGGAGGACAAAAGCCAGTGAGACCAGTGTGTTGAGTTCATGTATAACAGCTTATTCAGCTAGTTACATTTTTGACATATAGATAATATTGAAGTCTAAACATAACAAAAGAACAAATGATGCTAGAGATTAAAAAGAATAGGACATCTTAAAATTTGCTTTAAACCATGCTTTAATAAAATGTGTATTTAAGTCTTCATGATTAAGATTTATGATGCATTGTTACATAAGCCAATTCATCAGCTTCACAAAACGCTGCTGTGGAATAAGCCTTATAGAGTAGGCATATGTGCTGAAAGGGTAGGAGATGAAGTTAGCATCAGGTAAAATTATTGATTCTAAATATTTTTCATATAACCTGTTTTTTAAAAGTGCATTGTTTCTAGAAGATCATTGAACTAAAATACTGGGTGATTAGAAATTATGAAATAAGGTGCCTTAGAACAAAGATTTACTGGTAGGCTAGCTGCAGACATTATTTACCTTCCTCTCCCCCTTGGCAGTACATTGTTGGAAAAATGACACTTGAGGACTTTGTGGTCAGCACACTGAGTGATTGAATACTAAGTAAACTAGAAAGGAAGCTCATTTCATGAAATATTAGACTTGTTCAAAAAATAATATTGCAGTAAAAACTCAGAAAAATTACATTATTCTCTAACTTTTCATAGCAGATTAAAATTTCTCTGTGAAGTTTATTTGATTTGCAAAACTTTCACACTTTTTTGGCACTAATATTTAAAATCTGAAGGTAAAATATGTTGCTTTACTTAGACAAATTGATTACTTACAAAATATTTAGTAGCAAGTTGGGGTCTAAATGAGATGTACAATAATGTATTTGGCAAATATATTTGTATGCAAATAATTGCAGTTTTCAAGATTAAATTCAAAACAGTTTTAATAAAGCTGAATAAAGCAAGCTTTGACTTTTTTTCTACTTGATAGCTTGTAAAATATCGAGATTAATCCTTCTTATATTTTTGTATTTAGTCTAAATTATGGTAATTTCCTTTATGTATGTGCTACCAATAGTCATGATTTATTATAATAAATTGAATTGCAAAAGAAATTGAAAACAAAATGCATCGGTGAAGCATGTCTTCTATGTGTACCCCAAAAGGCAATGTACCAAAAATTGTAACAGTTCTTGAAAACATTCTTAATTGAATAGTGAAGTTGCCTAGGGGGAATTGAGCAATAAGTTCCTTATTGTCAAAGCTGGCAATACTTTTGAGGAAGTATTATTTTTTATATCAAGTTGAAACCATGATAGGCATATAACTCTACTCTGCACTAATCTGCTTTGTTGAAAGCTTAGATGCTTTTCATTAAATATGCTAGTGTAGAAACCCTATAAAATTCTTACATGTGTATATTTTATGTACTATTATTACTCAACTCATGATAATGAGAGACTAATGAAATTTAGGCATCAGTTTTTTTAGAATGTCTTTCTCTTAATGCCTTTTTAATTTAATATCTTGATACTTATTCATGTGATGCTTTTATTAAACTATTGTTAGCTCCTTTTAAAAACCTCTCTAGGTAGTAGGAAGAATAGCAGAAGTTTCATTGGAATAATTTTATGCTATAAATATATAATAGTCTTTTAATGATTATACTTTATACTTGGCTTATACTCTTCTATTTCATAGTATATTTTAATTTTAGTATTCCTAAATTTAAAAATGAGCAAAAAATTCTTTTAAAGTCTTGTTTATTTTTATTTGAAAAATCAGAATGTTATCAGCATAATAGTTTAATATTTTCAGATAACTTACCTTAAAACAGACATTGACTAAAGAGCTTTCCATGAAATAGTTTACTAAATCCACTAACTGAACTTTAGGTACATTGTAAATATCAAAACAGTAAGTTAGTAATAATGCCAGTGGTTGCACAGTATGTTAGTGGCAATAGGCTGTTATCCATTTTTGCTGACATTTTGCCCAAATCAGTTTTAACCTTCACATGAATTTCAATTATAAAATTTCATTTTCAATTTCATCTTATTAAAAGATTCTATTTATTTATGAACTTACAGAATGCTTTTTCCCCTTTTCAAATCATGTTGTTACTACACTAGTAAATTAAAGGGAACTGATAAATTATTTTTTAGTTTATAGTCTTCAAGGGCCTTCTTTCCCCTGCCCCTCTCTTTGAGTTTATTGGTACTTTTTAGGTATACAATACAATTACATTCATTAGGATCTTGTATTTTTACATGACAGGTCTTGGTTCTCATTTTTCCCATTGTCCCTGCCCTCCCTTCACCCCCTCCTCCTTTCCTTATTTACAAATACTTCATTTCCATTTTTTTCCTTTTCTCATATTTTTCCCTTATTACCTTTCCCTTACCCTACCAACTTTCCCTACACCTTTAGCCCTTTTCTTCTTATTTCACATTGTCAATTATATCATTAGGATTTTATGTATGATTATAGTTTTTTCACATCAGAGGAATTATTTGATATTTATACATGTGTGACTTATTTATTTCACCTAAGAGTATATCTTCAGTATGCATCCATTTTCCTATGAATGACTCTAATTTCTCATTCTTTATGGCTGAGTAGCATTACATTTTGTAGAAAAACCACATCTTTTTTAATCAGTTTCCAACAGATGGGCAAATGGGCTGTTTCCAAGTTTTAACTATTACGAACAGTACCGCTATAAACATAGGTGTGGATATATCACTGTGATATGATTCTTTTAGTTCTTTTGGAAAGATACCCAGCAGAGGGATGGCTGGGTCAAATGGAACCTCCAGTCCAAGCTCTTTGAGGTATCTCCATATTGATTTCCATAGTGGTTGCACTAGTCTGCACTCCTGCCAATAATGGAGAAGGATTCCTTTCTCTCCACAACCCCGCCAACATTTGTTATTGTGTGATTTCTTGGTAGCAGCCATTCTTTGTGGGGTGAGGTGGAATCTCAGCGTTATTTTCATCTGCATCTCTCGAATGACCAGTGATGTGGAACATTTTTTCATATATTTACTTGCTGCTTTTACTTCTTTGTCTGAGAATTCTATTAGTTCTTTACACAGACTTCTCATTTAAGCCTCAAGAGGATAATCTGAGCTGGTATTGTTATTTGTACATTACAGATGAGCAACTTTAACATCAGAAAAGCTAACCATGTTTTTTCATGTATATAAATGACATGTTATGGAGACAAGATTTAAAATCAGTATAGTAGAAGTCAGTAACTTTGTTTCTTACATTAAATCATGGACATGTGATGATAACTTCCTCCCTAGATTGCTTTTCTCAATATGGGGAATCAATGAAGGACCAGCGAATGCATAGCAGGTATCATAGTTGAAGGAGATGTTTTTTGTTAGTTTATCTCATTTAATTTCAGAAAAAAATGTGATACAGAAATCATTGCTTTCATTTTCAAAACTCAAAAAAGTTGTGAGAGTAAAAAAAAAAATGTAGATAACTTATGTAATTATAACAATGCCAATCAGAAGTCTTAAATGCCAATATATGATTTCAAAACATTTAACAATCATGTTCCTTGGAGATCTTTTGAACTGTTTTACTGAAGAGAAAAGCAAGTACATATTTCAGTATAGGTATGAAAAAAATAGAAATCTAGTGACATTTGGTGTCACCGTACACACGATTGCTATAATTAGTTACTTAAGAACTAAGAAACCTATTGCTTCTATAAGCAAGGCCAATTGAATAACTAAGAATTTTATTTCACTATTAAATAGGTTTGAATTTTTTTATAACAGTGTGAAAACTCAAGAAATTAGAAAAAAATGGTCCTTCTATCACGTTTTGATCTAAAATGTCTCCCCAAATTCTCATGTATTCAAAAGTGGGGCTTTTGGAATATGATTGGATCACAGAGGCTCTATTTCATCTATGGATTAATCTGTGGAAGAGTTCATAGCTGAATCTGGCGTTTGGAGGTCCCTGGTCTTGAAGAATGGATGACTAATGGTGCAGCTGGCGAAGTGTGTTTTTGTTCTGGCTTTGCCTGCTTCCTGGCTGCAAGCGTAAGCAACTTTCAGCCATAATGTCCTTCCACTATGTGGTTTCTGCCTGGGGGCTGTCTGACTATGGACTGAACCCACAAAAGTCACCAGCTAAAATAGACCTCAGCCTCTAAATTGCAAGCATCAGGTATTTTGCTCCCAGCAGTGTGAAAATGATTGCTACATATCACTGATTTCCTTTCCAAGTCTGTTATAAGTTTGTTATACCAGGTTTTTAAAGAAATTCCAAACTTGTCCATTTCTATAAAATGTGTGTAGCTTATTAATAGTATATTCAGATGTATTCATGTATGAGTTTACTAAAAGTAGCAACTGAAATGCCTTTAAATATTTATAGCTTTTATTTCTTTCCCTACTTAAAGATTATAAATCAAAATTTGGGTACTTCTTAACTGTATTTATTCATTAGGATTGTAGTATAGAATTCTATTTCTGTTTGAAGTCCAAGTATTATTTCAGAAGTATTTCAGAGTTTTGCTTTTGCTCTTTGGATCAAATTCAACTTTCCATTGAAAATTTTGTCATTTTGCCTGGGTATTTAGCTCAGTGGTTTCACTGCCTGCTTTGTAAGCACAAGGACCAGAGTTTGATCCCCGATACAAAAAAAGAAAAAAAATAAAAGAAAATTTTGTCATTTTCCTGGTGTTCTATACATATAATAATAAATTGACTATAGTTTGAGAATTTTGGTCATTTATTGACTGAATTATTCATGTTTGTCATTTCATCAATCCAAGTAAAATTCTAAGTATAAAAACAAACTGTTCTATATTCTGGAAGTAATTTCTTGAGCCAAGATGGTCTGTTTCTTTAAGGCTCTTTTTTTTAAATCAGAAGTTCCCAAATCCACAGCCATTCCTGGTATCAGCCACTGGCCTGTTAGGATCACACAGCTGCACCATTACTGCCCCAGCTCATCCTCTTCTCAGATCATCAGCATTTCATAGGCATGCAAATCCTACTCTGAACTACACTTGCAAAGGAGCTAGATTGCCTGCTGCTTTTGAGAATTTAAAGCCTGATAATCTGAGGTAAAGCTGAGGTGATATCTTAGTTACTTTCTTATTCCGAGATTTCCACAATTTAAAGGAATCCAGATTTATTTTGGTTTACAGTGTGCAGAGGTTTCAATCCATAGTCAGCTGACTTCCAAGCAGGGTGGAGCACGGCAGAAGAGAAAGAGCTCAGGGCATGGCACCACAGAGAGCAATCAAAGAAGCATGGAGGGAGAGGTTCCTTTCCAGCCCATGCCCAATGACCCACCTCCTCCCAGCATCACATTTAGGTGGAGTAATCCCCTGATTAATATCAAGCCCCAGGATCCAATCACCTCCCCACATTCCCACCTATGAGCTCATGAAGCTTTGGTGGGGCAGCTAGCTGTAAACCATTACAGGCACTGAGGCTAGGACCAGGGAGCTGATACAAATATAGATTAGCTTTAGCGAAGAGGTTTGATTATATGGAGATCATAAAAATCAATTGCTTGCAGATTTATATCAAAATGAATAGCTGTGGGGAATGGGAAGGGGCCTTGTCAGAACCGCTCCTGTGAGCCTGGGTCTCCTGTGATCCAGTACAACACAAAGTAAATTAAAGAATAAAGACAGGAAATGAGACTTAGAGAAGAATCTTTGGGCCTGATTTGTGCTGTTCTGAACAGCAAAGACGAAGGTACTCTGAGCTTGCAACTTTTATTAGGTTCATAAAGATGAGTCTGAGTGGGTGATAATCCTAAACTGACAAGGATCTTATAATCAGAAGAAGTATCTGATGACTAGGAGGGTGGCACTAATCTTATGACCACAAGGATCTTATGCTGATGAGAATATTAGGTTGATAAAGAGTTTAAATTGATAACCAGACAGTGAAATGAGCAAAATGTTCTTACAATAGTAGGTGGGATGAGTTAAGCTAAGAAGGAGTTGTCCCTCCCAAGAGAAACCTTTCTTCTCAATTCACAAAGGCTCAGGATGTTTTCAGCTGATGTAATCTTGCCCTTGAGTACCACAGCACCACAGGGCTACTGAAGCTTTAGACGGCCCTAAGCACAGTTTAACTGTGAAAAATGCTTTTTATTCTCAAAATTATGTAGAATGGCTCCTGACAAGTAGTAAGTTACAATTAAGCTGCATCTGATGGCAGGAGAAAATAAGATTATAGACTGGACATAAACAACACACATCAAGTGTCACTGTCTCCCACAGATCCCAGACGGGACTACTGGAAGGAAAACAACCTCAAGTTCCTACTGATTCTGCATTATATTGAGATGTCTAAACATTTTACAATGTAATTATAGTAGTAATAAAGTACACAAAAAATGTAATGATCCTGAACCCATCCCTCCACCCCCAGTCCCTGGAGTCAAAAAGACTGGAGACCACTGTCTAAAATGATGTCCGCTTGATAAAAATAGATGGTAAGTTTTCTCAGTCTCTGTTAAGTTTACTTTGTTGAATTTCAGAAAGCTCAAAAGAGCATATCTTGAATAGTGTGCATGTTAAAAAGAGTACATATCAGAGGTAGCTAAGGCCATTCACATAGTGATTCTCTCTTACAACTATGGGCAGTGAGTCTTAACCATGGTGATCTTGAAATGGAATATTCATTCACTGCTAACACGATGAACTTTTATTTGGGGGTTTATCATTCTACATTCTATTCACTTCTAGCTGCTACATTCTCAAGCTATTTTTCTCCCCTCTAATTCTGATAGTCTGGCCTTTGAAAAGCTTCTTCTGCCTTTAAATTGAATCTTCACCTGACTTATGACCCTGGTTTCCATCAGTCCTTCAACTGGTATTTTTCATGCTCCTGCACATTAAGCACTGTACACAGGTGGAAGAGCTTGTTTGTTAATACCACTTCCTTACTCAGTCACTCTTACCCTTTCAACATCAAAACTGGGCACTGAATTAAAGTAAGGAACTGCAGATATCAAATCCTTAACTTTCATAGATTTGTTTTGTTTTCACCTGTGTTCCAGTCCAGTTCAGTAATGGAATCCTATGGTTTTTCAGAACATTATTGTTTCAGGGACTACTCTGTGTTAAATATTTTAAACTCCAGGACTCCATTTATGACTCTATTTTAATATCACTGCTCCTCTTGTTTCATCTCTTAAAGTCTGTAGATCATTAACGGCTCCTTTGTATCCATCTTACTTATCTTTTCCTAATTTGTTTTTTGTTACATAATCTTGATTGAATGGTATAACAATTCCACAATATCTCACTAGGGATTTCCATTCATTTGCTTTGGAGTTCTTATTTGTCACTCCAATCCCAATGGATGATCTTGACAAGCATCTGCAAAAGAGTGTTAAACAAAAAGGTAGGCCATATAAACCAACATGTTTATCTATGAACTATTTCCATTGTCAGCCATTTAATCTTGATCATTGTGAATAATTTCCCTCTTTTTCTATTGTTAACCAAAATTACCCTCAAAATCATTCTCCTAATCTTCTAAGCTTATAATTTGTTTCCCATTAGAAGTACCATGTAGCCTTCTTGATAGAACAGGTGAAACCATTAAACAACATATTCCTCAGCTTCCTGTGACCTCATTTATTTCCATCTATACATATCTATCTATCTATCTATCTATCTATCTATCTATCTATCTATCTATCTAATTACTCATCCATAATGGGATTAACATACAGGCAGAGGACAAGGGAGCTAACTGAGTTAAGATGTCAGCATTGCAGAGTTCAAAGTAGGTGAATTCAGATCAGCAAATGCAGCATAGTCACCATGTCTTGATTTTAGTTTTGAGGTTTTCGTTTGTTTGCTTGCTTGCTTTTTTGTTGGTGGTGTTTTTTTTAACATCCTCAGATTTTTCAAGGATTTCCTCCATCCTGGAAGATAGGCTATTCTCTTCAATAATGTCTGGTTGGCACCAAATTCTCCCCTTATGGAAGTGATTTTTACTTCTTTCTGAAGCTACTGAAGTCCATTTCTATTAGATAATACAATATTTATTTTCTAATATTTGTTTCTAATTTTTTCAAGTGGTAAATCACTCCCTGTTGCATTTTTGTATAAAAATTTTGTATGTTTCCAGCACAGGGATTTTCCCATTTTCTGGCTCTGAAAGTACCTTTATCGACAAGATTCCTTTTTTTTAATAGGTGAGACTTTATTTGATGTAAAATCAAGGAAACTACAAAACAGAAAAGTTTCTCTAATTCACAATCATTTACTTTCTATTCTCCACAGGAACATTATTTAAATGTTTGTCCCACAGTGTTGTTTTAGTTCATCATTTGCCGATAATAGAAGTTTGTTGACTTTATTTTTAGTTTTATGTGATGATGAAAAATTGTAATTTTATCAAGAGGATTTCTTATTGCTTTTTTTCCACTGACATAAGCATTGTTATATAATTGCAAAAAGGACTTTTGCTTTCCTATTTTAATCTGACAGTTTCTATTAGTGTTTATGATTAATACAGGTATCTCCAGAATCTATGGTATGTCGCATACTGTGAGCCAAAAACCCTCATGGTCATATGGAAAATATCTAATTTTAATGAAAATGTTGGACAGTCTATGATGATTGCTGAGCTTGATTAGTGAAAGCAGTAGCTTCATTCCACTTGAATGAATGATTTTGAGACCAGCTCTTAATTTCCAGTTGTCTATGGGGCTCCTTATCCAAAATAGCTATATCTCAGTGAAACATCACACTCTGTGATATTGGCTGCCCAGCATCAGTCTCTGCTACTTGGGGAATTTCCCCCTTGTGATATAGAAACAACGTAACTCCTGACCTGTTGAATGTCAAATGTACAGAGTTCCTGGTCCCACAGCATCAAGGAATGAATTTCTGAACCACAGGAAGAGTGAGGAGAGTTTTATTGGAAATAGGAAAAGAAGAATTTCCAGGAGAGGTACTGAAAGGGTGGCCATTGAGTCTCTTTTTTAGTCTAATTTATGCAGCAAAGTCAAATATGGGTAAAACATGGGCTGAACTATAATCTACCTAATAGGATTGCAGGAATAGCCACTTAGGCAATATTGACACATTGGAGAAACGAGTCACATAGCCAGGGTACATGGGAAAAAAAAAAAAAAGGCATTTTGTGGAAGGGATGGGTCCAGATGCTCTGGTCACCCACTTGGGTGACTGATGTCTATCTGGACTTCTTTGGCCAAGTTGTACTAATTACAGAATAATTTAAGTTACTGCTTCTCTCTTTAGGAAGTCATGCAGGCCTGGCCATTCAGTTATGAGGCCAGGCCTTCTTCACATGCACCTCCAGCCACAATTCTTATTTATTTTCTTTCCTTCTTTTTTTTTGCTTATTTTTTTGATACCTGTATTTATTTACTTATTTATCTTTTGCCCTGTCCCTCTCTGACTGTATATTAATTTCCACCTAAGTTCCCTGACTAAAACATTTGGACAGGAAAATTGAGTCTTCAATGTTCTGACCCACATTTTCTGTCTTTTCATGCATCTCATAACAATTATCTTTAGAATTTGATGGAAATATAGTTATTACATTAACTCATAAAGTATTTTCTTCTTACATCTTAAATCTTTAATTTTTTTCAACCATATAAGAAAAACTAAACTTTGTCTAATTAGTTCACAATAATAAAGTGATTTTTCTCTTCAAATGTTAATTTGTGTCTTTAACTGTAACTGAACAGGATTATTAAATCTTGATTCTTTAAAAGCTGATATTTTAAACTTCTTATTTGCAATATAAATTTGCTTTCTTATCCTTATTACATTTATTGATGCATATTAGGTATACAATACAGTTACCTTCATCATTGGGATTATGTACAAGTTCAAAACGATTCCTTTATCTTTTGGAGTTCTATAGCTGTCATTTCTTTGTACATATTGTATAATCAGTCATTAAGTATTTGATTAATTTTCACTTGCATGTCATGAATTTTTATACTAATAATGATTTTCTTAATAAAAAAATCTATGCTATGGTCTTCTCTATGTGAAATAAAGCTTGTCAAGGACAGTTTGCTTCAAGTATAAATAAATAAGTGGCTATATTTGAAATGAAAATCACTTGCTAGAAGGTTCAATAGTTCCAGTTATTGTCTTTTATCTTGAGTTACATAGATTGAAAAGGATAACCTGGGAACAAAGTCACAAAAAAAATGGGCTTGAAAAATAATTCAGGGGAATTTCTGGGCAGCGGACCACATTGTCATTTGAGAAAAGTAGCCTTTCTTTTGCAACGATCTAATTACAGAAGTACAGGCAGGGACATTTATGTAGGCGTACTCAGTATCAAAAGAAGGTTAGCACTAATGATACATGCACAAAGTACTTAACTTAGACCATTTAATTTCTAAGAAAAATGTACAAAAACAGCTGTTGTGGTATAATAGTTTGAATCATGTTCTACTATTGTGCATTTTCTCTTCATTATTACTTGTCAGTCATTTGTGCATTACAATGAAATTTTCACTTGTCTCACACTTTAATCACCTGAGAAGTTTGTATTTTTGTATTAAAAATGTGCTAAAATTACATTTTGTCAAATTGAGCATGTACAACATAATCCCTTGACTTTTAAGAATGGATCTGGCAGATGATTTCGTTGTTCACATGGTTTACAAGAATTCCTGCCTGCTTTACCTTGCCAAAGAGAATGAAGCACACTAAATATATGTGCTGTGACAGCAGTCCCTCCCTTGCTCCTCCCCATTTAACTCAGAACTGCACATTGACCTTGTCATAGAAACTGTGAGAAAATAACATTTATTTTTCTTAATAACCAACATCTTGTTTTTGTTTCTTTTCTTCTACTAGGAAATTATCTATCTATCTATCTATTTTTTTTTAGTTATATAACCTTTTTTTTTTTTTTTTTTTTTTTTTTTTTTTTTTTTTTTTGGTTTT
>NW_022900936.1:34872337-34919241 GCF_012274545.1 Fukomys damarensis
TTTTTTTTTTTTTTTTTTTTTTTTTTTTTGGTACCAGGGATTGAATTTGGGTCCTTGCGCTTGCAAGGCAGGCCACCGAACCGCTGAGCTAAATCCCTGGCTATATAACTTATTTTTGCATAACTCTGTTTGTATAAAAGGAAAGGAAGGATAAATAAAAAATTGCTAGCTTTCAAAGGAAATATCAGTGATTTGCTTTTACTTTGGGTATATCTTTTTCATATTATCATTTTTGTTTTTTCAGATAATAAAGTCATGTTGTTTTATGCAAATGAAAAATAAACTAATTGTGAGGACAATAGTTGCTATTTGTTAACAGTAATTTAAAGCAGGTTTATTTCCTAACCAGGCATTCCATGTCACACTTCTCTGATTGGAATTTTAATCCTAAGGTGTTCATTGAGTGGAAATATAACATTTATTTTTAAGTAGTTCTTTTGTATTTACACCATTTTCTTTCAAATTCATAGAGGCAACTATAACTAAAAGCCAACACAGAGAATTTCCAACACTCTCAAAAAAGTTGTTAAATTTGCTGAAATATATTCAAAACAAGCACAACGCTCTTTTTTTACCCTTTCATTAAAAATATTTAACCTAGAATTTCTTTGGTGTAATATATTCTCCGAATATATAAATATATTACCTTTATTTTATTCTGGGGTTGAGATGTAGCACAATAGAGCACTAGCCCTAATAAAATGACAGAGAATAAGTGACATAGAAAGGGAATCTATAAAATAGAGAATAAAATGAGATAACAGAAACAAGAGAATTGCAGTTTGAAATTTTGTGGAAGTTTTGAGATGAATTACAATTTTGCAAAAATATGTTGCTTGTGTGAAGAAAGAGAATGATAAGTATAATGCATCTGATTTAAAAGTATGTATGTAGGAATCAAAAGCATCTGTCCTCAGTGAAACTCACGTCTGGATTTTCCTCTGGTGTCTTACCAGGAATCATTTCTGTTCTATCCATGTCTACATTTGTATGTTCATCTATAACATGCTACTCTTTGTTTCCCAGTTTCTGGTTATTACACTTAAGGAATTTACTTTTCAGAGAGTAACTGTCTCTCCAGTATTTTTCTCCAACTGATGTTTTTCAGGAAAATGCATATGTATTGCTTTAAGCAATCTAAAGTTATAAAACAGTGTTAACAATTCTATCATGGGTATTATCTATTATGTTAACTTTTAGAGCCAGATGTCATGATTCTTACTTTTAAAATTCTGAAAAAAAGAAAAATACACCTGCAAAAATATACAGGATTGACAATTTTTTTATTTCGTATTTTTTGTTCTACACTTGTTTCATTTTTCAGTTTCGTGCTGCGTTCTGTGCTTCTGAGGCATTGTTGATATCCTCTGAATAATGCATATAATTTCTTAAATAACCTGGACTAGTGCATTCTTATGTAAAGTAGGGGCACCTGTGAACTAAATCATAAAGAAGAGTATGGGGATAAGATACAAAATTGGACTGGGATTTAGCTCAGGGGCACAGCATCTGCCTCACTAAGCGCAAGGTCTTGAGTTAGATCGCGGTCCTCCCCCGCCAAAAAAAAAGATACAAAATTGATTTTGTGATAAGGAGCGAAAAATTTCATTTCAGTGTTTTGGATATCTACTAGTATGAAGATTGTAATGGATTTTTCTACCAAATTGAGCGATCAGAACATTTTGGGCTAGGCATTTAGCTCAGCAGCACAGTGCCTGCCTGCCAAGCTTGAGGTACTGAGTTTGATCCCCGGTAACAACAGCAACAACAAAGAAAACAAAAATAAAAAGAACATTTACTTAAGGATCACTTAGTTTTCCTTATTTAATTCAACTATTTTTCTTTTTTAAAGTTTTTATCTTTTACTAGAACATGTTGGAACATTATTTTGAATTTAAGGGTAATATTGAGAAAAACTATGCTCATACTCTGGAATGTGTCATAATGTTTCTGATAAAACTGCAATATGTGGCTGATATTAAAACACAATTCCAATCACTGCCATTCTAGTGATGGCTATTGTCAAGAATAGTTACAGTTAATGGATGAATGGTCATTGTTCGCCGTTCTCTGGTATTTTCTGCTCCTGACTCTGTGATTCACATTTTCCATTTTAAGCAGTGGACGTGTAGATTGGCAGATGACTGCCGTTGTGTTGAACCCGAAAGGATGCTAACTATTTCTGTGCGGAGTTGCCCAAAGTTCACTTTTGAAAGTGTAATCGCCAGGCCTACATTAGAGATCACCAACTGTATGTGGCTCTTGCCTTTTCTATTTCTGTTCGTAGTTGCTTTGTACAAACAATGTTTTTTTACTCCTATTCAGCTACTGCAGGAGGTGCGATGATCCTTTGTTAATGCCTTTTAGTGATCTCTCCAGTGGCTTGGAGGGTGAGAGTTGCCATCTCTGTCTCTTTAAAAGGTATCCTCTAGCTTAACTGCGTGGTAGGTCCTTCTCCTTTACTAAGAAGTGCTTTCTTCATCTTTTTTTCTCTTTTTATTATTGCATCACATGTGCCTTGGAACAGAGCCTTGCAACTTAACTATTGAAATCCCAAGACATCCAGTAATTTACATGTATGAGACTGTTGCTCACCTATTTAGATGTGCCACTGTTATAGAATATCGCCTTTTTTCTGTTGTTTTTATTCTTTTCCTGCTTTAACATTTTTCTCTTTATTTCATCCAGTTTCTTAATTTAAAGTACTTACCTCACTAGTGATCTGAAAACTGCAAAAAGCAAACAACAACAACAACAACAAAAAACTAAGGAATTTTTTAGAGGTCGAATTGAGGAAACAGAAAGCTGCCTAAAATAAGAATAAGGGTATAGTATCTGGTAGAGCTTGCAGCCTTTACTTAGAGGAATATTTTGTAATTTAATTCACTTCCTCTGAAATTATGAAAAATCAATTTGATTTCATTTTCACAAATAGTAAATATAACTTCTGAACAGCAAAAAGAGCAGTCTGATTACCAGTTCTAATTTTTGAGACCTGAGGTACATATCTCTGGTGTGGTTTCTTCACTTAAACATACCACGGAAGTAGGAGAAAATAAGTAAGAAAATATATGGATACCTTAGGACGTATGTATACCTCAGTTTACCTCCTAGAACGTAATGAGCACTCAAAATATCAAAAACTCTATTGTGATACTGACATCTGTTGCTCCTTATCTTAATTAGGTAGCAATAAAACTGAGGGAGAAAATAAATTGACATCACCCAGAAATACTATTTGCATCCAAAATTCCATGTTTTGAAGCAACCTACTTTCCAGGCAGCCTTGTATCTCTCTTAGGCAGAAGCTATCTTTAAATAAATATCTTTCTACTCTTAAAAAAAAAATCAGTATCGCATATATGCTTAGTAGAAAGCAAAGGATCTAAATGTCAGGTTGATTGAATAAAATCCACTCTTCACTGGGGATTTAGCTCAGCGATTTGGTGGCCTGCCTTGCAAGCGTAAGGACCCCAGTTCGATCCCCAGTACCCCCCCCAAAAAAACACCCACTCTTCATGCAGTAAGAATAGGGTTCCAAGATTCTCAGTTCATTGAGGATAAAATTCCAAGAGATCTCTCACGTGAAATATGAGCACACAAGTATTAAACTTCCAGAACATAGTAGTAAGCCTGAAAGTCTAAGAACATTCATACAATCATTCTCAAAATTACAGTTGGCCTTTGTTTGGTTAAAATAATGTTTTTGTTTTGTACCTTTTCCAAGTTTTATATCTACATTTGAAAAACTGAAATTACTAAAAGTATAAAATCTTTGCCCCAAAGTAGGTTTCAAGGTTAGAGGCTGATCAGAGAATTAAATACTTTTAAAAAAAAAACTTAGAGTATCCTTTACATAATTTACTTGTCCATGACTTCGTTAACTTGTTGGTTTATACTCTTGTTTTAATGAGCATGTCCATCCTTGTTCTGTTGCTATTTCCAGCAACTGAAGTGACAAGGTAGACTCGTTAGTGTAGATTAGTGCCTGGAAGTGAGCATCTCTTATAGATGGCAGCTTGTGTTTTCCTCTTCCAAATATTCTCTTGAATAAAGAAAAGCCAAGGGACTAGTTGCTAGGGCAGAATTAAGCCGCTACAAACAAACAATAGGTTTAATCCTTTTCTACTCTCGTGTTTATATAGGAATTGATTAACCATAGTTGGAATAGATGTTCTGCTAATTTGCATTCTGATTATGGTAACTGATGGCAACAACACAAGCATAGTCGCAATGTTCAATAATAATGCAAATATTAATTCTTTCAGAAACAAAGTTGTAAATTTTCAATAAATTTAACACTTCAAACTCAGCTGAGATGGCAGACTTTAAATCTAGTAGGAAAAATATATAAATTGGAATCTCTGTGCAGAGAAATTTCATTACATGAAAATTTCATTACATAATGTAAGAAATAATATTACAAGAATTTGGCATGAAGTCAAAACTCATTCCACAAAATCAGATTTAAATATAGTATCATGTTTTAATCTATTTTTTGCCTTTGTCAAATTGACAGTCATCTTTTGTCTTGTAATTAAGTATCAGTTTGGACCCTCAGGCCTCTGAGACAAATTGGTTGTATTCTTATATGTTAAACACTGACTTAATTCAGTTCAAGCTTTTAATTCTTCTTCCTTTAATTACTTAGTAGCTAAAACTAATAACTGGTTTTGTTTCTTTAAACTTATCATGTAGTCTTGCGAAAGCAAATTGCTATATCTGATTTCATGTGAACGCCAAGTTGCTTAGCAACTTAAATCTGCCTTATATTTCATCTTTTGCTTGCTCTTAAAACTCTAAATTTTTATTAGCATGTAATTTTAGGCATATTTCTATATTTATTCAAATTGTTTTTTTATTCAGATGCTGATCAGTTTCTTCTCCATTCAGTTTGTAGTTGTGTGTTTTGTGTGTGGCATCTGGTGAAGGGGAAAGAATAACTAGATAAAAGTATTTGTCAGAAGAGGAAGGAGAAAAGAGTGAAGGAATGCATATATAATATCTTTTTCCTGTATTATTTTTTTGGCTCAAATCTTATTCGCTTCCAGCTTTATGTGGTTTACTTTGTCCTGTTTTGTCTTCCAGGTACCAGTACTCCTGTTTCTAGCCTCAAGAAGTGAGGATTTAGCCACCTATAGTAGATCCCTGCACAATTTCATGCATAATTGGCATTCAGGCTCAGAAGACTTAAAACAGATCCAATCCTGAGCCTTGTGTGTGGCTTTATCCCCAGAGAGAAATTATCCCTTTGGGAGGTTTGTCATCTTTGTCAGGAAGAAAATGGTGTTACTATTTTGTACTTCCATTGTGTCATGGCAGACAGGCAGTGACTTTTCAGCCAGGTCCATAAGCTAATTGTAGAAATGATGGAAAATGTCAGATTTTAAAGAAAAAAAATATCTTACAATAAGTGACAGTTGTCACTTTGCTTATTTTCTGCTATTTGCTGTAATAAGCTCCAAACTATAAAGGAACATTTGAAGGAGAAAAAAGATTTGTTTCACACATGCATAATATTGCAAGGAAATGAGCTTAAAACGTTGGTGTACATTCCTTCAGAATGTAATTACCCTATATTACCCATCAGTCACTTCCTCATCAGGGGCCAAAAATAATTCCTTCAGGACTCTTCGTTCTTTTATACCCACTCTCATAAATGCACACTCAGAGGTGTGTTGCTTACAAATCAGGAAAACAAATGGCTAAAGGGAGAGTGAGCACCCATTAATTTCATGCTTACTTTTTTAGAACAAACGCTTCAGTCAAGCGATTATTTGTCTCAAGCATGAAAGCAGTTTTCAAGCTTAAAACTGAATTATTGTTTTCACCATTACTTTTATACTTCTATTTATTTTTATATTTGGGCTCAGTTTTAAATACAACAATAAAAATACTTGCTTGAATGAGTTTTTTGATGTCCTTTTATTTTCAACTTTTTAAAAAAATATTCTTTCTGGGAGCTCTGTAATATATGACTAAAATTAACCAAGTTTCATTTCTCTTGTATCCCCATCATTTGCAAACTTTCAAAGCAATAGTTTGTCTTAGCTGTCATTTTTAAGAGAGAAATGCCTTACAGTAGAATGGTTTTCTATAGCCTAGATTCCATCTATCTGCATATGGATGGTAGCAGTCTCTTGGTGATTTTAGTAAGTTGCCAAAGGGCAGGCTGAACATTATTTCTACTCATTTTCTCCCTGCCCATCTTAATTCTTATTTGGAACTTTCAGCTAGGTCTAGAAAGCAGCTTGGCAAGTTTTATTATTTGGAGTTTCACAAGAGAATAACACTTCAATGAAATGGGAAAGAGCTCCACTTTTTAAAAAATAAAGAAACAGTACATATATGAAGAAATAATAAGACAAAATAATATAGGTCAGGGACAGTAAATCATAAAAATTACAAGGCCTATGGGGGCAGTTTAAAACCAGTGGAACATAAAGCTGTTTTACTAAATTTATTTGTACAGATCTATGCAGTGTCATTTGCCAGTTCTTGAAATGAGAGTTATTTTCTTGTCCTGGTATAGTAAAGGCATCTTTTTCAAATAATCATATGGTTTCTACAGAGAGGAAAGAGCAGATCGGATAACACTTTATGAAACTATTTCTTAAATACTGTTAGCCTGAAATAATCAATAAGCAAGCCAATTCAACATGTTTTGGAGTGGAATATCAGAATTCCTTCAGATGTGTGAAACCATACATGCCCATAAGCCCAGATCTCAACCTAAAAATGCTATACTTGCCATAAAACTGCCATTATAATTTTTCTTTCCTGATCAGTTTTGCACTTATCTCTGTCAGGAGGGGGCAAATCCACTAGAATAAAGCATACTTTGTCGTAATGTAATATGCCAAAGTCAACATTCATCCAGTGAGACTATTTATGAATGCTATCAACATTCTAATTTTCTGTGCTAGAAAAAAGTTCTAATCCATTTCCCCCCAGATTTATGCCTCACCCTGAACCTCGTAGAGATTCATCATGTCATTCATCAGTTGATGCCCACAAATCTTGTGGCCCTGAATAGGAACAGGTTACTGCTCCATCCACTATTTTGTTCCACCCTAGCTTCTTGTTGGCCAAACTTCACCCTTTTATCTCATACTACAAATGATCACGTTCCTTTTACTCAAGATGAACAGATTGTGAAGTTTATGTGTTCCATAAGGAGGGAGAAAAAGGTGTCTCCTAATAGCAGCTGGCCAAAAGCTGAATACAGAGTCCTATTTATTCACTGGTAAATGTAATTAATCACCAGAGATAGGAAATGTGAAATTTAAGATGTAATCCCAAAGGAGTCTGGCATTTCTTCTTGGTGATGACCTGTTAGAGCACTGAATGGTGAGACTTGCTCCTGGCAAAGAGTTCAGGTCAATTGGAAGAAACTATCATCTCCCCATTATGAATGGCTACATTCCAAAAGAAATTAGCTGAGGTTGGTGTATTCATTTTGTAAAACTGCATCCTTTCAGCAGCGAGGATATACTTTCATATAGTTTATATTTCTTTTTTATACTTTCTGCCAAGTCTTTTCTGGGCTAAGATATTGCACACTGTTTTTACCTTTTGGGAAAGACTTACCAATCAGACAAAGATGGTTCCAGGAAATTCATTTGCCAAGAAAAATTAGTGAAATTCTTGGGTGGATATCTGGCATCTATACTAAGAAAGATCTTTTTTTTTTTTTTTCCAGTACCAGGGATCGAACTTGGGTCCTTGCGCTTGCAAGGCAGGCCAACGAACCACTGAGCTAAATCCCTGGCCCAAGAAAGATCTTATTTTTTAAAAAATTTTAGTGTTTTCATATTTTTAAAAGAATAGTGACTAATAGCCAATTAGTGAATGGATTTGAATTAGAAAAGAAAACACCTCAAATTTGTATGTTTCCAACAGTTTTCAAAGTAGATCCATGCAAAGGATTGTTATACCTGTCCCTGCGTACGGAGCTTGGTACTTTCTGAAATGTCACACTGCCCCCAGGAGACCTGGTATAAGTTGGGTATTCTTTTGAAGGCCCAGTCCATCTTTCCTAGGTAAACTATGTTACACAGTTGATTCCCAGAGACCCACAGCTTTGCGACCTCATCTGATGTTCTTGTTTGTTTTGTTATTCTACTATTTACTCTCATATCTAGCTTCAGTTTCCTAACTTTAACCAGCTGGACAGTGGAGGGAATTTTGAAGCTGGCTATATTATTAATGTGGCTCCAAATTTATTTTGGTTTTAGAGTTCTTATTTCCTGCTGGGGATTCAGGATAAAAACTGGACGTGGAAACTATGTGTTACATATTAGTTGAGCAAATTGAAATGAAATTTCCTGGTCATAGAACTTTCCTAAATATGCCCAGCTTTGGGCCTAACTTACCTACCTTTTTCCTTTCTAGTTTTCATTTCTCTTGCTAGATATATGTAGTATTATATAAAGTGAGCTATACATAAGACATTGTTTCCTAGCATGAAAAAAAATAGAACTTTTATTGCAACTTACTTTCAGTCTGTATTATTTTAAAATAGATTTTAAATGTTTTTAATAATTATGTTTTTAAATCAGTAGGGTAATATATAAGTATATTTTGAAATAAAATTATGCTTAAGTAGGGAGAATATATGAACTTTATTTTTTATTTTAAATGTGCAATCAAATAAAGGTAATAAACAAAATTTATGGCATCATTTTATTACTTTTTACAGAGGGTTCATGTTAATAAATATCTAACACTCCATGATGTAAGAATATATTTGATTTGAAGTTCAAGAAACATGAATTGTTTCCTCTTAAAAGTTATATATTAGAAGACAGGTGCAGTGGTTCATACCTTTTATCACAGAACTTAAGATGCTGAAGCAAGAAAAGCACAAGTTCCAGTCTACCCTGAACTAAATAGTGAGACCCCGTCTCAAGCAACTAAAAACAAAATATGCATAAGAGGCAAAGTTTTATGTAATGTAACCAAAATATGCATTCCATATCTTTTGTGTATTGTTAATATTGGGCTATTCAGCAGAATTGTTAGATAAGCATCTAAAAAACTTTAGAATGTCTTTTCTGGCTGAAAGTGTGTCCCAAAAGACCAAAAAGTAGGAGGATAGAAGAATCCAGGACAGGTGGTTATGTTAATTAAAACTGTATTTTCTTTGTGGTGATTGTAAGTAGTGGTTTATGCATTGGGAAACTAGCAAACAATTGTGCTCAAATCCCATTCCTGAGAGGTCTAATTATTTCTAAGGAAATTTAATAATTCTGACTACACTGTCAGTCATAAGTCATACTTGTTCAATTGGCCTCTGGTGATGATTTGTCTAAAATAGCCAAAGGACCTTATCATGCTGCATTATTCCAATCTACATACAAATATTCAGTGAACCAAAACTTTACTTCTCCTTAGCTGCCATATTCCCAATTCCATTATAGATTTCTTTTATTTTTAAAGAGATAGATCCATTAATTTATTGTAACCCTAGGCATGGTATTAAACTACCATTTCAGCACAAGAGCCCATGGGGTCAATTATAGCTATTGGTCTGTGTTGTTGATTGTATCTTCTAAACTGTTAAGTACAGTATGTCAGTTGCCAACACATAGTTATATTTTTCAGCATGTAAGCATATACTAATTAGTAGAAAAATGCAAATTTGCCTTATTGCTGAAATAATAAATCAGATCAAAGGATTAATTTACCCAGAACTATAATTCTAAAATACCATTTTTTTCTCATTGAGTTTATTAGTACATTTTAGGTATACAGTACAGTTACATTCATCATTGGGTTCTTCTACCTTTACAAGACAGGTCTTAACTGACAATGTGGAATAGGAAGAAACAGGCTAAAGGTGTAAGGGAAGTGAAAAGGACAGGGGAAAAGAAATAAGGAAAAAGAAAAAAAATGAGAAAATGAAAAAATTGAAATAAAGTTTTTGTAAATAGGGAAGGGAAGAGAGAGTGAAAGGAGGGCAGGGGTACGGGAAAAAAAATGAGAATCAGGACCTGTCATTAAAATACCATTTTAAAGTCTTTTTATGACAGTGAAAATGACTATCACAAGAAAATTATAAAATTAATATAAAACTTTTGCAGTCATATTTTAATGACAATAATTCTCATGAACAAGCTAATGTCCTAAAACTGTTTTCAAAAGATTAATTAATTAAACATAAATATTATTGCTGCTTTATTTTAAATAGTGGTCAAGATAGTATATATTTCTTCCAATGATCTTCATATCTCACATCTAGATGGAAGTGTCTCCATGATCTCAGATATTTTTCTGAGTATCAACAATAGGAAGCAATAGCTTGGCATGTCCTATAAAATACAAAGACATAAAGAAAGGTACTGCAGCTTTATTCATAACATTGAGTCAATTAAATAGAAATACTTAATAAGCAGCATGATAGGTGACATTGAATATAATTTTACAACATATTCCATAACTTTTTATTTTTATATCATAGTCCATCATGCAATGAATCACATCCAGTTTTCTGTCATAGTCCTTGGTTCCAGCCCTCTTTCTTTATATTTGTCACCAAAGACACTGCATTTGTTTCTGTTGTAGACAAGGATGTCCTGTCTAGCTCTTTCCTTATCACATTTTTTATCTTCATGACCTCCCAACTTTTCATAAAGAGATCACACCAAAAACCATTATTCCAATGAATGGATAATTGCTTTTAAATTCTTATTTCACAAGTGACTGTGTTTCCCATATTTTACAATGAAAATTATAATACTGATCCTAATAATGGGTTTGACAATTCTGGTCACAGATAATAATGCTTCTCCAACAAATTACATAAGGCATTCCCCAAAGCTAATTCATCAGTTTTCTAGTAATGTTTCTAAAATGGAGGATATTCTTAGAAATGCAAGCAGTATGTTGTTATCTAAAAATAATGAAACAAAAAATAAGAATCAGAAGTTTATGGGCCAGGGATTTAGCTTAGTGGCAATGCGCCTGCCTTCCAAGCATAAGGTCTTGAGGTCGACCTCAGTACCAACAACAACAAAAAAATACCCCCCCCAAAAAAAAAAAAAAAACAAAACAAAAAAAAAAGTTTGCAATAGAGGGACTATTGTATGGGAAAATCCATGAAAAAAAAAACCCCCCCCAAAAAAAAAAAAAAAACAAAACAAAAAAAGAAGTTTGCAATAGAGGGACTATTGTATGGGAAAATCCATGAAGGGATAAATGTATGAATTACATATTATATGCTAGATAAAATCCTAATATATTTACAAAAAATATGTCTTTATTCTTCCCAAATGGTTTTGTAACTAACATTCCTTTCTACATACAAGAAACCAAGATTTAAAAATTTGGCAAAGATAATAAAATGCTTTATCTAACACTATAATTCCTATATGCAGGTCTTATACATAAACTTACATATAACAACACAACCATTAGCATCATTGAATTATCAATTAGAATGTGATATATAAATTGAATTTTGAGGAAAAATAATAATTTACGCAGTCTAGTACCCAATATTTAACCCATGCAAATCTAAATGGATGAATCTGGGGATCTGCCTTTAAGGCTGAGTAAGCACTGGTGACAAAGGGATGGAGGGAGATATTGCAGATTGATATCGTCAGACACAAGAGATAGCAAAAAGTCCCTAAAAAGTATCTTAAAATGTGTGCACTTTAAATAAGGTAGGAAAAAATGACAAGGGTAAAGTTCCCCAAGCTTTAAATTTCATACTAAAGAATTTGTACTAGAGCACAGATATAAAACGATCACAATTCTAATCAAGGAAGACTATCCAGGCAGTAAAAATAAAAATAGAAATACTCAAGAAAAGGAAGTCAGGTTGCCTATTGCGGTAATAAAGTTTTGGTGCCCTTTGGAGTTGAGCCAATCAAGGGTCTGCTACAGAGCTACACAGACACCATAATAAGGACTTCAATTAGGGTAACTGCAGTAAGTTTGTAGAAAGTGAACTCAGAAATTCTCAAGATAAATTTAAGTTATGTAACTGAGAGGCCCTGGTGTCCAATTACATGTGGAGTGAGCAAAAGACAGATATGAGGGAGCTTCTAAGATTCCAAATATCATAGAAAAAAAGGTAATAGGTTGCATGAGCTAAGTCTGAGATTCTATGAAACATATCAGAATAGGTGGTAGCTATGCACGCATGAGGTCCAAAGTGTGGTTGGGGAGGGAAGAAAAAACTCAGAATCCAAAATGATAGCTAAATTTTAGGATTAAAAACCTCAGCAGGATGGAGTTCTTAGAAAAGGGGAAAGTAATTGAATATATAAAAATAAAACATTTGAGATTTTATATATTCAATATTAAGGGATGGAAAGTTTCTAAGAGTAAAGGAAGTGGTTAACTGTGTCAAGTAGTGCACTGATTCATTTTGATGAGGAGAAACGATAAGTGTGTCAGTGAGTGCAGCATTAAGATTACTGGGGACCCTAGTGAGAACATTTTCAGTGAAATAGGATAGATGGAAGTAGCTTTCCCTGAGTATCAGAAAATGAAACAATGGAGCAAGGAGTATAAACTTTTTCAAGAATTTGAGTGTGAGTGTGATCATGAAAATTAAGCTTATATGTTGCATGCGTAATGTTTTTCTTTAATTCATTTCCTTCTTTGTGATCTAAATGTATCCTTTGAGATTATGTGTAGAATCTATATTTAGAGTGGAGAAAATAGTTTTAAAAATAAATATTAACACCTTTGATGATGTGTTCAATTGTTCCTGAAAATTAATGATATGGTGAAAGTTTGGTAGATAAATTCTCATCCAACTTTTTCAGACAAGTTTGACTTATTAATTTTATTCTGATTGGACTTATGCTCTTTAAAAAATGCAATTTAAATAGCACATTTCTGTAAAAATAGTCTTGTTTTGCCAATCTTACCATCTTAAACTATTAATTAGATGTCTTCTAAAATAGTATTTTTATTGTAAGATATGAATGATATGTTTTTAATGTGTATAATAATATTTACATAGTGGAACAAATTTATAGAGGTCCCAGAATTCAAATATTAGTTATTTGATGTTACTACATAATTTTTATCAAGTTACTCAGTCTTAATATCCTTGTATTAATTGCAAATATAATTGTGAAGATTAAATGAATTAAGTAAAAGATTTACAACTTTTTCAAAATACAATGCATATCCAATAAATTATTTTTCTCTTTTACCTTTACATTGCTATACTATATTTGCCCAGAACTTTTGTACTAAGTAGAGTTTTCGTACTAAAACTTAAAAAGATCCCAAAAAAACAAAAACAACTTTTTTTGGATGCAGTGTCACTAAATCCTTAAATTATTCCAGCTAGGCTCAGACTTGTCCTCCTGCCTCAGCCTTCCTGAATGCTGAGATTGCATAGATGTAACACTAGGCCTGGCTCCTTTACCACATTTATATCACAGCAGAGTATCTGAATTCTACATATTAACTAATTTTTCCCCAAAAAAACCCACTAAAAAAGAATTAGGTCAAAGAATAATATCAGTTAAAAAGTCTTGGGGAAACTATGATGTTTTCTAATTTCCCATAATGGATAAAATATATATTTTATAGCTTTTAATATGCCCCTTTAAAATCTTTTTGTCAACTAATTCTTTATATGGTATATCTTCAGATAATCTTAAAGCAGTGCTTACTATTGCCAACTATTTTTTCAAATGAAATTATTAATGATATTAATTTTTGGGTGGTGGTTGATTTTAGACATTGTGTTATTATTCTTTATGAATTTTCTTGCATATGCCCATGTCAAGTATTATTTATGACTGATATAAAAGTAAACGCCTTAGAAAAGAATATATTGTTTAAAATTCCAAATAAAATAGTTTTTCAGAATTCTTTTCCATCCAATTTTTAAAAACCCACTTTCAGACACTGAAAATATGCATTTTTTCAACTATTGAAAATATGAATATACTCCTGATTTCCAAAATTTGAATCCAGTGTTGGAATTGTCACTCTCTGATTTTCTTGGTCCTCACAAAAATAATAAATAAAGAGGGCTGGGGATTTAGCTCAGTGGTGCTGCTGCCTGCCTCACAAGCAAAAGGTCTTGAATTGGATCCCTGGTACAAAATAATTAATTAATCATCATCATCATCATCATCATCATCAAATAGAGAAAAGTCACCTGCTTTGCTTCAAAATGCGGATTCTCGGGCCGGGGTTTTAGCTTAGCAGTTCAATGGCCTGCCTCGCAAGTGCAAGGACCTGAGTTCGATCCCTGGTACCACAAAAAAAAAAAAAAAAAAGGGGGATTCTGGGTTATTACATGTAATAGGATCCCATCAACTCGTCTCCTCTCCATTATCACATCTTTTGGCTATAATCCCACATTCTTGACTACCAGGAAAGAAAATTCTTCTGTCTTGGTAATGAGTACACTGTAGCTCTATCCTTAGGCAGATGATGAGAAAACAGCACCAGCCAGGCAACAAACAGTGTTGTGTGGTGGGCTGTAGGTTGTGGGTATTGCTCATCATTGTCTGCTTTTCCATTGCTGGAAAAAAAATTAATGTACAAAACTTAAAAGATAAAAGGTTCAGCTCGCCTCATGGTTTCAGAGGTTTAAGTATCTGGTCATTTGGTTCCAAAAGAAACATCATGGCAGAAATGGATGGCAAAGGAAATCTGCCAAGCTCAAGACAGCCAGGGAGCATAGGGTAGGGGAAGAGCCCAGGAGAGAAGGTGCTGGGTACAGGATCCATGCTTCAAGGGCACACCTATGTGTGACCCATTTCCTCTAACGGGATCCCACCTCTTAATATCCCTTTCTGGTAGGAACTCATGCCTTCTGATTAACAGAGCACGTACACAGTTTATGACCTTCCAGAATCCCCACATCTTAACTCAACATTTCGGGAGACATTTTTGATCCAAACAGTCATGCTTCCTAGTCAGGAAGCACTGGCCTCTGATAACTGATAGGAGCTCAAATGCCAAAATCACCAGGTAGGAAAAAAAAATGTCTTGAAGGACATCTATATCTCACATATAGTTCACTAGTTTGGGAGATCTGGCCTAAAGTAAATAAGAAATGGATTGAAATAAGTGAAAACTATTTCAGCAGATTTGAAACACTACAGAGTGACCTAAACTTCAAATCTTGACAACTAATTTGAAGATTTCCCTGTGACTTATTAAAATAAATCAGCAATTCTTTGCAGAGAGGTTGACAGTTTGCTGAGCATATTTAATCTCATTTGATACTAAAAGCAATCCCCAATAATTAGAAGAAAAGTAATGTAAGCATTTCACAATAGTGGCAGTGAGATTCAAGAGATCAAGAAATTAAATGACTTGCCAGAACCTTTGAAAAAAAAGGCTCGTAGGTAGCAGGCACTTTTCTAGAATCCTGTTAATCACAGTTATTCAAAATAACCAGAGGAAATGCTGCCACAAACTATGTCTTCACTTAATTTCACATTCTTAAAAATTGAGTTATGTAGCATTCAATTGTGGAAACTACATTTAATTGTCCCCTCTCACTCTTCCCTCAAATCCTTCGCAAACTTCAACTGATACATTATTTCTGGCTGATGAGAAAGGACAAGAAGCTTTGAATTTTAGAGTTACATTTTCCAGGTATGCATGCACAAAGTGGCAAGGAAATGCTCCTTTCTCGTGTCATTTTAGACGTGGCATGAGGGAGCATGCAAGGACTGTCAGAATTTACTCTGTGGATGCTGAAAAGCCTGCCAGCCAGCTTCATGCTATTCTTAAAGCAATGAGCTTTCCAAAGCTTATGTGGAGACTCGCCAGACTTCTGGGATTCAAAATGGCTTGATGATTATTCTCTTCTGTCACTTCATTCAAAACTGTGTAAGCCTTTCCAGGTGTAAATTTAAGGTCATTAAAGGACTCTAACTATAGTTTGAAAAAAATAATGTCAGCCACGTATTAACACTCTCTTCCCCATTTATCATTGCTAGAGGCATTTTTTCTAGTAAATTTATGAAGGCTATTCAGCTGTATCTATTGGAATAATATTTTTACCATACAACTATAAAATAATTTTATTTTATAGTTGCTGTTGTTATTATTTTATGTTGCTATTGTGGATCTTAAAGTTATAGTAGGTGCCAAAATGTTAGGATATATTCCCATAGGCACACAGTTGAAATTGGAAAGAGTTCTCTACCAGTAGAGAAACTTCAGAAATCTCTTTTGATCATGGTCAAAACAATTTGTAAATTATATCCAATTCAGATTAATATCCTAGGCCTCATGTTTTGAAGGTTGTGTGGCCAGTAGTTTGGCAGCATTTTGTGGAGACTATTAATGGTGATATACCAAAGAATTCTTAAGGTGTCATTTGGTAGCTAATTTACCCAGTAATCACTTTCAACCTCCTGGAAATTAGAGTGGGTAGGCATACCATCTACATCTTCCACTGCATTTCAGTGGATATTTTCCTCAGTCACGTTGTTCCGCTTCCAGAGTACCATACAAGTTTGTTTTAATTTAGCTTTTAATATCATGATTAAAAAAATAAGTTTTGGGGGTTGGGCAGAAATAAAGCAATGAGTTACTTCAGCAAGGCAGGTGGGTTGCACATTCTCCTTGAGATATGCAATGAAAGGATTTTTTCATTCAGACATTTAATTAACTTTCTTGAGCAAATAAATAAATAATAAATAAAATAAATGGGACTTGGGAGCTCATGTCTTCTAAAAGTTCTCATGTAACTGGGACAAATAAACTAAATCTGAAAATCACTGTAATTGTGTAGTATGCTACATGGCATTTGTCTTTGGGCATGCCATTTGAACAGAAGAGAAAAGCTATGAGTTGATAATACTTTCCTCAATTTAAGTAGTTTATCATTGAAAAAATACCCTCAGATAACCCAATGCAATTACTGAAATGTGGCTGGGATTTAGTAGGATTGAAGGCACTTCTGACTGGATAATAATGAGAATAAATATACCACTAAAACTAATTATTGAGGAAAATCAGTGGTAATATGGATGAGGCTGTGCAAAATACCTAACCCTCACTGTCAATATAGAAACAACTGAGTTAATCAATTGTGACCATTGATTTAAATTCTACCCTGCTCCACAAAACCTATAATGTGTTTTTATACAGGAATATCATAAATACTTACATAGGAAAGTTAAATTGGATGGTTCTTAAACTCTATATGGGGGAATTATTGATTCTAATCACACAAGTCCATTTGCCCTTTCAAAATATAACATATTTTCAAGTAACCAATTATCTCCCTCCCCAATAAAATTACTTACTTAACAGAATACTCTTCTAATCCAATTCCACTTTCCTTCCCAACTTCAAGAAATGAGAAGTTATTTTTTTATAAGGCAGTTTGCCCTTGAAATAAACAAAAATTGATTTTTCAATCGTTCTTCTGAATTCCTAATTTATATAACTTGTAATTTTAAAACCATTCTACTTTTTAAACATGTATTTCAATTAGTTTAAATTTGCAAAATGTTTATGTTAAGCATATAAAGCAATGTCTTTTATATTACAAAAACCATATAATTACATTTTTCAGACATGAAAAATGAATTAGTGCTGCATTATAAGTGGTGACCGATTTTCTTGTTTGTTCTAATTTCATTGAATAGCTACAGAAAGCTTCCTTGGCACAACTTAGAATAGCTCATTTGGCTCTGAATGTAAAAACTTTGGTCAGTGTGAAGAGACCAATATTGTACTGACAAAACAAAGTTCAGTTTTTTAGGATCCTAAAGGGAAATACTTTACTAGTATGCAGAATGTCCCAGTGAGGTAACTAAGTATGGTTCAGAGTTGTTAATGACAGGAAAAGTGTTTTCCTAAATAAAAAATGATTTATTCTACTAAAGGGAGACCAAGTTCCTCAGGGCTAAAAGTAAATAACTACATCACAAGACTCTCAAAATTTTGATGGAAATTAATAGAAATGTAATATCTTATCACCAAAAGTGATCTTATCTGTTCTTTGTTCTCTCGGGCCATCGCTGAAGTCTGGGAACTGTATCTAAAAATTACACAGACAAATTGGAGAGCAGAAACAGGAAAAAATGACAAGGAAGTTGAGGACATAGAATCTAACAAACTAACTGAAAGAACTGGAAATCACACTGAAAAATTTGTGATGACCAAATAAGTTTTCAAATATTTGAAGTATCTATTGTGAAAAAATAGATCAGTGATCTCCTACAAGAGGATGAATCTCAGAAAGTTGTAAAAAGAATATTCTAGAAAATAGACCTATGTTTCAAATATAAACGTCCTTTCTACAGGTACCAAGCTCCCCATGTGTGGAAGGGATTAAGTAATTTGAGATCAGACAATTGTTTGTAGAAGACATAATTTAGATATTGACTTCAACTAGATGAACTTAAATGTCCCTCTTTACACTGAAGTTCTCTATGTAAAACTTTTTATAAATATGTCTTACCATCTGGACTGGCTGCCACCCTCATGTTTAATTGGTACAGCCAATCAAAATCTGAGGTCTCTTTTCAGATGGAAATGTTTTTAGTTAATTGAATTTCTTATTTTAACAGAACAGATTCTTGTAGTCCTCGTGATTGCAAGGAACCTTCTGTGATATTTCTCCTGGTAAAACCTCTAAGTAATTTCAAAATGCTTCATCTGATTATCAAACTAATCATCTACTGTAAGAAAAGCATAGCTGTTTGTTGTCATCAGTATTTACCAAAAGCCTAGTATGTATAAGACAGACATAGGTGCTTTGAATTACAAAACATGACATCAGTGACGTCAGGGGGCTTTTTATAAAGAAAAAAATATATTCAAATAGGAGACAAAGATATGCTTCATTGGAGAGCTGGAAGAGGTATTTAAAATAGGGGTAAGAGATGGCAATTAATGCAATTGGCAAAAAGAAAGAAAACTTAGATTAAGTAATGAGAACAGGTGGAAGAGATAAAAGGGGGAAAATAATAAAATTGTGACTTTAATAAACTGCAAAGTACTGGAGATGCTACTGGAGGATCTGGGATGTAACTCTGTGACTTTTAGACATTCTATGCTTCATTCCAAGGCAGCAAGGGATGATTAAAGGTTTTGAATAGGTGAGCCACATAATTAAAATGAAGACGGTTAATCTTAGGAATTATGTCGCAGGGATTAGAAAGGTGGGAAACCTGGCTTCGGTATAACCAGTTATGCGGTTATTAAAATCATGCGATGTCAGTTGAGAAAGAAGAATGTGAGCTTTTTTCCCAAGTCATGTTTGGATATCTTCGAATGGTTTTGGTTAGAATCTAGTTTGAAAAGATCTTGCAAGCAGTTTAGCTTCCACATGGGTAGACATGGACTATGACTGAGGAAAGATGTGCAAGGACTCTTGATAATAAATGACACTTGCTTGAAGACACTACTTAAAGACATAAAACAAGTGCCCCTCTTTGTATTGCTTAATGTACTTGAGTAAATAGCCCCCAGTCTAGATGGATCTTGAGAAACAAAAATTTATTAAATATTTGAGAGGGTTCATTGCTGTGAAAAAGTATTAGGACTACCACAGCAAGCAGTGGATGAGGCTTCATAAATAGAATGTTTAATGTATTTAATATTAAGCGCTGAAAAGGTTTTCATTTTGCCCCTAACGCGTCGGAAGTGTTTTTAACTGCTGCATTTGATGCGTCCCCTGACTGTACCTCTGGTATGACCCCACAGGCCCATCATTCTGTTCATTCTGCAGTCAATGTCTCTGCACTTGTAATAATGAACTAAAAGTTAAGCAGAGCCATCTAATGTTCAGATAAATGAGAAAGAGCTATGTGGTCTTAAAACTGAGAGTTCCATGGACTGTTCGTAGAACTTTAAAAATCATTCTGACAACATGCTTTAGGGTATAATCATAGCATATGGATCAAGGACACAAAAGTATTCATGTGGCGGACTTGTTATTCTACTGTAATCCTTGGAAACTTTCTTTTCTGTCGTGAAAAATATGTTTGCAAACCTATCTTCAAGTTAATACAATGAAATTGCATACATGCCTTAATTTTCCCCATCATCACCTACATTATTAGAAAGTTGGGGTCCTCATCAAGTACAGTAGGATTTAGTAAAAGCTTACCTGCACTAAGTGCTTTCATTTTAAATTCAACCGATAATTATTTTACGTATTTTATGTGCTTTCGTTGGCAATGTGTCCATTATTGAGTTTTAGAACAATGTTTGGGGTCTGGTTTATTTCCTGAACTATTTGCTTCTTATCACTGCATGTCGATTGTAGCGACAGTATATTGTCATATACAGTAAATTGTCATATACTGTAGTTTAGTACAGTTTCTTCCACTGAAGACACCTGCTTGCCTCCACTTAACGTTTTTCTATTTTAGAAATCATTTTAATGGGATTTCCAGTTAATGATACTGTAGAATACCGTGATAGGTTTCTATTGTTTGGTAGTCAAAGTGAGACCTCTGCACTACACTTTGAGTGGGGCAAGCCATACCTGAAAGCTTTTCCGAAGGGTGGTGTTGCTGGCCCTGCCCTGGAGCCACTGAATTGGAAGCTGGATGTTAACTCTGACTCATGCCCAGCAAAGCTTGAGAACAATATTCTGTGTGGTGTGAGGACTTAGTTTTTCATTATATACTCATTTAAAATCAAACCATATAGCCAAGTTTGCTAACAAAAGACCCATCAGGGGCTTTTCATTTCTGTGTGAATGTAAAATATAACTCTATCAATGAGAACTTGAACATTTTGATCCATGAGCTTAGTGAATTGCTAAGGTGAAATTTTTATGCCCATTAATTATTCATTAAGTGACAGTTCCTGAGTATATATCCAGCACTTTCTCTCCTTAATATCCACTGATGCTTTCACCTATGCAAGGTAATTTTTTAAATGGTATCATTTATTAAGGAAATGCAGTACTAATTCATCAGAAATGAGAAGAGACAGTGTGTGGCCACAGGATGTACAGTGAGAAAAAATGTTTTATGGTCTTAATTCTATTTTGTATTAGATATGTGCTTTTAAGCAAATCATTTAGCCCTTCAGAATTTCAGTCTTGGTTTCTTCTCATTTAAGATGAGAGAATGTGGTTTAAATAGATTGTGTCTAAAATTTTCCCTTAAAAACTTTTAAGTGTCATATTCATATGAGAGTTTCTATTCATGTTTAATTATAAGTACAGACTGAAATCTTGATGTTAATAGTAGTTCACTGATACAAAAACATGGAAGACTTCAAGATATGAATATTGGATTCAGGCACACTTAGCCACAAATCTATTCCCTGCCATTTATAAGAAACTGACACAATGAAACTTACTTTAAAGTTAGTTAAGATTTCCCCAGGGTTGTTTGAGAATTAACTCAGATAATACATGTGACATAACCACAACATATTATCTTACAAAATAATTAATAATTGGATATTATAATTATTTTTTCAAGTTCTATAAATAAAATAGCAAAATAGTAAAAATGCAATATTGGCATTGCTTTGGAAGATATTTTACTTGGACTTGAATCCTCATTCTTCATAGCATTTTTATCTACAAAACTAAAATGTTTCATAGTCGTGTATGATATCCAACAGATAATCAAATACATCTCTAGTGACAATATTTTTAATCGAGTATATTCATCTGAAATATTTTTAGAGCTCTGTAAATTTTTGGTTCATGGCTCTGTGTTATTTGATATTAGTTAACTTTTTCTGGATGTTAAGGAAGGAAGTACATATATGGGTGTTCTATTCAGTATAATCACCTGTGATGGCTTTAAAGGCACAGGGCTTACTTGCAGTTTTATGATAAATTTGTCTGGAGTGATTCTCAGACATCAGACTTTAAAAATCTCAATATTTTAATATGCAACTAAAGTCGAGAGTCTCTGGTGCAGATAAGCTCTTGAATTCATTGTTGGCAAATGCTATAAATGAACAGAATATATTGACAGATTTCTCCAACAGATGAAATTCAAATCCTGTCAACAACTTATTTGTGAGTACACTTATTATGCATAAACATGCTCAACCATCAAAGCTAAGGAAATACTTGGTAAAATCCAAAAGTCATATTTGAAGTGAAAAATGTCTAAACAACAGCAGAAAAAGTCATCTAAGGATAATCATTAACAAGAAACACATCGCTTTCTGAAATATTTTGTTATATGATCTCCCTTTGGTTCATGTGGGTGTCAGAGACACCAGTATTTATACCAGTATGTCCTGCCATCTTTAATCTTACACAAATCCAGGACAAAAAGATTATATTAGGATATTCAGCCATGATGAAGTGTGATTTTACTTTTTAAAATATATAAAATAATTTCCACGACTGAATGCCTTTTTGATCTGGATTTTTTCTTTGTCATTAGCATATGTTTAAATGTTCATAATTGTACAAACTTCAATATTAAAAGTTGGGCAAGACATAGCTGCTTGTTTATAAATAAGCAAGCCCAAGAAATGTACTGAAATTTGATTAAAAAAAAAACTAGATTGAGACAATTTTGATAACACTGCTGTGCTCTATTACAAAAAATTGAGCCACCTGCATTGATTAATGATTCACATAAGGTTTCTGAAAGAATAATAAGTAGCAAGTACCATAAAGATATTTCTCTTTATTACAGAGAACACTTTTCCCTAAACACCTGACTTTTCTTCTTTTTAAAAAATTTTTAAGTAATATTTTGTAATATTTTCCTAAAAATGTAGATATTACACATTTCAAAAGTTTTCTCTCTTTTAAAATTTAGATGGATTGATTAAGTTAAAATTGAGAAAACAGATGTTTCTTACAGAATCTTCAAATGTGACTATGGTGCTCACTCCCCCACCTTGCTTCTTATTCACATATGTTGGTGCTCCAATGCATTTGTGTATAAGCTCTGGAAAGAATTTTTATTGCATATAAATTTTATGAAGTACAAAACTAGATTTTTCAGGTAGAAAATTGAAAATTTATTATGAATTTAGCAGATAAAAGAAAAACTTGGTTGGTTAGGTAAAGGAGAATCTTTATAGACCAAGATAATACCAAAAGTTGAGGTAAGCATGAATACACACACACACACACACACACACACACACACACACACACACACACACGTATGTATGTGTATATAGAAATATTTGTTTTGCTAGATATGGTGGCACATGTCTAATCCAAAATACTTCAGAAGCTGAAGCAGGAGGATCCCAATCTCAGGGGTCACTTGGTCACCTTAATGAGACTATGTTTCAAAAAAAAGAAAAAAGAAAAAAAGAAAAAGAAAAGAAAATTGAAGCTGAAGATCAGCTCAGTAACCTTTCGGTAATTCCAGGACAGAAACACTTGAAAAAATGTGTATATGTATGCACACACATGCAAATAATGAGCCTCTTTGAAGAAATTTGTGATATATCCAAATTTATTGATTTTTTTGTTAATATTATTTTTAAAGCAACAGTACACTTTCTTTTTGATTTTGCAGAAAATTGAATTAGAATTTTATTCAGTTATCCTTGTGTAAATTTTATTAACTATGTGTCTTTATGCCAAGTGGTAATGTTTCACCCTACCTGGACAAGGAAGTAAAGTGGGTACAGTAGAGCAGGAACAAATAAGCTTTTTCTCTGTGAATGCCTTTATTTATTTCTTCAAGAATGATATTAGAAGGGGCTGGGGAATTAGCTAAGTGGTTCCCACTGCCTGTCTCGAAGGCACAAGGACGGGAGTTCAATCCCTGGTTAAAAAAAAAAAAAAAAAAGATAATACACACTAGGGAGTAGACAAAGTAAATCAAACAGAGGCTATATTCCTGACCCCCTCCCAAAAACACAAACAAATATGATATTTAGTTCTAATTTTATACAGAAACTAATTATGGTTAACAGTAAGTGAATAATGAACCCATAAATATGTAAATCATTAAAAGGAGAAGTAGGGATAAAATGCAGTTATTTTCCTTCATATCTCACCATGCTGCTTTGATTTTAGTAATTCCCTACTTAAATCTTTTTCAACTCCAATGACATAGTTACAAAAGTCCTAATTCAATGTGTATGATATATGTTTGTAATCTTCTGAGTTTTTTTGATGCCAAAAATAAATACTGGCTTTATCTCTGCTTTAACTACCTGGAAATATAACCTTATCATAAAGTTTGAATATACTTTTGCTTTTGAATCATCTTGTTTGATTAAAAATATTTAAGGCTTCTGTGTTTTATTCAAATTATTAATTGAAATTATTTATCATTCCTATAATTCTTATTTTCCTGAAATTTCAATCCAGTAATACAGATACTAGTCTTTAGATTAAAATTAGAGCCAAGAAGTTCATTTCACTTCATATTACAATCCTTTTTTGTAATGTCAGAATATTTTTTTCTCATTGAGTTTATTGGTACATTTTAGGTATACAGTATAGTTACATTCATCATTGGGATCTTGTACCTTTACATGACAGGTCTTATTTCTCATTTTTTCCCCTTATCCCTGCCCTCCGTACACCCCCTTCTCCTTGCCCTATTTACAAAAACTTTTTTCCATTTTATCATTTTCTCATATTTTTTCTTTTCCTTTATTTCCCTTTCTCCTACCCCTCCCACTTCCCCTACATCTTTAGCCCTTTTCTTCCTGTTTCACATTGTCAATCATACCATTTGGATATTATTTACACATTTAGTTTTTCACACCAGAGAAACTGTTCGGTATTTACACATGTTACTTATTTATTTCACTTAAGATTTTATCTTCAATAAGCATCCATTTTCCTATTAATGACTAATTTCTCATTCTTTATGGCTGAGTAGTATTCCATTATATAGAAAAACCACATCTTCTTTATCCATTTTTACAGAAAGCAATTTAAAATGTGTAGGATACTCAAAAGATTATTTTATTTTGCATATCTGATAAATATCTATTAAATATCTCTTACTTTATCATGATAAATTATACCTATAAAGTGCAAGACAATTAAGTAAGTGTGAAGTATAATGGAAATATAGTACCTGAGACACAAGTTAGCTGCTACTATCATCCTTCAACTATATTGAGGGACCTAAGTAATCCATAATTATACAGAAAAGACATGAGATTTAACTATTCAAAAGAAGAACTAGTCTTATTTGCAGAAGATAATGATAGATTGGAAATTCCAAGAGAATCAAGGGACAAACTATTAGAATTAATAAAAGAATCCAACAAAGTGGAAAGACTTAAGCTCAGTACACTCAAATTTGTATTGATAATTCATACCAACAATAACAAAATAGAAACATAATATCATCCAAAATAAGAATACATGAGAGTATTTCTAACAAGAAATGCCAAAAATCAGTTACTGAACTAGGAACTACTCAACTTGAATAATACCAGAAATGATCATTCTACCTGGAAGAGGAAGAAAGGAAGAAAGAGACAAGAAAAAAAAAGGAAAAATAGAAGGAAAACAAAACAAAACAAAACAAATAAAAAAGCTTTTTTCTATAGAGAGGGGAGAGGGGCTTGTGGGGAGAGGAAGAAAAAGAAGAGGCAAGGTATATCATGTACAGGTTCAAATTCCCTATGATGAGTATTATCACTATGTATATCCAAAATGTACCAATAAATGTTTTGCTAAAAATGAATATTTCTAAATTATATTATATTTGTTCTGAGTTAGGAAGCACTATATAAGACATGTAGTTTACCTAGGAAACTATTGCTGGCATAATATTTACTAGTAAATTATTTCTCCAGATGGGAAAATACCCCTGCCAATTAAAAGCATATTTCTTGCTGCACAAGCACCATCCAAGATACAGCATTCATATGGATTTACACTCAACAGTTCCATCCATGTATGTTAGGTATACATATGAATGATTGTCATGTGCCCAGAATACAGTATGTGAGAGTCTGCATATATCTGTGTACGTAAGCTTCATATTGAAGGTATCAACTCATAATATTAGATATATGATGAATATTAATTTATATAATAGATAAGGGTTAATCATTGAACAATTCAACATTTAGTCAAAATGCTTAGTTTCTAATTATAGAGACAAAGCAGGACATTCATCTCCCCATGTTTGGATCATCCTTAATTGGCCTATTTTCTTCAGACCTACTGAATTATAGATCTGAGAGAAGTGGCAGCTTATAGCTTGTGAATAAATCATACTTGATAGTCATAGAAAATCTGAATGTTACAGTAGAATGCATTTTTATTCTTTATTCATCCAATCCATTGTTAGTCCTGCCTACTACAAATCAGGCATATTGATGAAGCTTTAAATAATGTAGACAGATATCATACTGGGTAACATACAACGTCTTGTATTTGCTATTAGAATGTAGCAATATTTTTGTTATAGTTGTATTACTGTTTTGTTGATTTGCTTAGGTGCAGACTTTGCTTTCCTTCAGAATTACATAGTGTAAATGACAGAATTAAAAATATTCGGTAGAGTTTTGGTATAGTAACACACTACCAGGATTTTAAAAATATTTACCCAGAGTATCAGATAGTGGAGAGTAGAATATTATAAAATCCATTCTCTCTGTCTTTCTCTCACTCACTCTCTCTCTCTCTCACACACACACACACACACAAACATACCATAGTTAGATATATATTCTCAACAAAAAAAACTTGTTTCCAAACTTCTAGTCCAAAGTAGACAAGAAAATAAAAATCAAAATAAATAAATAAAAACAATCTCACCAACATTTGACATCAACTTTGTTGTCATTATAAAAAGTTTCAATATTAAGCATATATGTCTCTGCAAATCATTTTACATGTATTTTTTTCTTTTTGGGGGGTTACCTGTAATAATTTTATTATGAGTGAACTTTAAATACATTAGAAATATTCTTTTTAAAACAACTGGAAAGACAAAGCATAAAGTTTTTAAGGTAATTTTAATCTATTGTGATTAAAAGCTCTAATTATATAAGAACTACACAATAAGTGATGATTTTGTGTAAACACATCATTAAGATAAAAGGTAAAAACAGTATTTTATGATCAAAATATATACAGAGTAAATTATTTTATTTTGTTTCAGTTGTAGAACACTCAGACTGTGTGGAGACCTACTTTTCCTTTCCTTCAGAATCATATAGTGCAAATGACAGCACTACCACAGTAAAAAACATTATGATAACTCAGTCTGCTTACTATAAAATGAAAATTTCAAAGATTCTCGTCCCTAGTAATAAATATACTTGTGTTGATTGTGGGATTATTTATAAATTAAATCTCAAACGGATGAATAATATCAAAAATTTACAGGCATTATTTGAGAATATATTTATTTTTAATTGCAATAAATTCATTATACATGGTGGACTACTTTGATTTAAATTCATTCATCGTTTAGCAATTGAAAAAGATAAAAATTCAACACGGTAAATCTGGTGAATGAAGAGAAGTTGAACACAATATTTAGGAATGCAATATTGCTAAACACAATAGTTATGAATCTCTTGTTGATCTCATTCAAATTCCATTTATATTTGCAAGCATAAAGTACAGATTCCTGTAATATTTTACTATTAAATGATGCTTTTAATTTTCTTACATAAGAGCTATGTTAATTGAAAAAAATTAAAAATGCTTGTTTTTGCCTTCTGAAGAAAAATGAATTTAACTTTGCATTATGCAGAATACATATTATATTTCTATCAAACTTCAATAGCTTTTGATGTGTATTTAATTAAGTTGAATCTTCCTGACTAATAATATAGATTATTTCAGATGCATTGATTTAAATTAAATTGGGGTATATACTTTCTGGATTTAATCTCCAGCAACTCAAAGGAATAAAAACATTAAACGGCTTCAGTGTGATAATCAGCAAGTAGCAGATTTTAGGAAATCAGAACTAATGTCGTGTATTCAATGTCATAGACACAGGCACATATGTAATGACATAAGTCTTACTGACTATTAACTTTGTATATTTTGAAAAATCCAAGTATTTGGTTCATAGAACAAAATAAAGTTATAAATCTGAACCTCAATTTAGAATGAAAGAACTAGTAAAGGTACACACCTGCAGTGGTCTCTCTCATTTTAGTTGCCTGTAAAATGAAATTAATGAGGTGCCTTCAGGATAAAAGGAATTGTATTTAAGTGGGCTATTTTATTAATATTTTGAAATAGAGTAAAGAAATTTAAAAAATAGTCAATTATCTGAAAATGAGAACAGAGGTTACACCTTGACAAGCAGAATATCTTAAAATAAATACTGGGGGTGTATTAAAACTCATTAGAAAATGCATGGAAAAAATTCTGTTTCACTTGACAGCTCACTCTAACGCATTAGCAGCTTCCTCCTGGGTGTTGGAATTAATTCTGCCACAAATATATTTAGTATGTTTCAGGTCCCCTCCCCAGTAGGTTTCCGCACCTCATTCTTCGACATATTGCTGCTTTTCTACATCTCGTGCTGTGTAGGAAAATGACAAGATATTGAAAGAAAGGCGATTACTTTGGAGAGTAGACATAATGGGTTCGATCGTTTTTGGTACTGTTGCTTCTTTTCCCCAAGGAATTTTGAGTCCCTTGCCTTTGTGAAACTTTCTCTAGGAAGCAAATTTGTATCAATTGTTAAGCATTCTGTTTCCAGCATGAAATGCAGTTGGATTGATACTGTTACTGTCACTCACTCTCCAAAGATCTTTTTATTTCACACCAATAAGAATTAAGATTTTGAAATATTCTTTAAGGAAACATATTGGAAGAGAACATATTTTAAAATGAGTGATAACATTATTCTCACATACTTTCTTTTCTTGTTTATGTTTTGAGAAGGAATAAGCAAATTATCTACTTTCCCTTTGTGATCATACATTATTTTCATTGATAGGATTGTTTTATTTATGCTTAGTGAAGAAAATGAAATCTTATGTATAAAAATAATGACAGTCATTTTCTGATGTTTTTAACTGAACTATATAGCTGGCAAAGAGCACTGTATGTTCTCATGGTTAGTAATCATAGTCACCATTTTTCTTAATCTTGTTCCATTTGCTTTCATTTTGTTTATAAAGAAAGGCAACTGTTTACAGGAAGGCTGATTGTTATTTGAGAACAGCTTTCTACCTCTGGGAATTTTAAGAAACTATAAATTTGGGGGAGCATTAGACACAGTTGTAATGATATGCATCTGATTGTTTATTGCTCTGACTAGAAACATTAAAATAGTTGGACCATTCTCTGATGGATGACAATAATAGCCAATGTTTGCTTTCCTAGTAAGGTGAAATACAAGTTACACTGATTAACTCGCAATGTCTTTTAAGAATTTAAAAGCCAATATGCACAATTTTCTTCACCACTGTATTCCATGCATTACATGTTACTAAGGTTTTCTGTAAAGGGGATCCCTATATTTTCATAATAACTATAGAAAATACTACAACAAGGTCTTGGAAAATTATCCTTATCACCATAGGCATAGATTTTTTAAAATAACATTGCATCATTCAAATATAGGTTGTAAAATTACTTTATTAAGATGTTATTTTTTCCATTACTTTATAAGTTAGTAAAGTTATTTACTTATTTATTAACATAGGACAATGATGGTTTTAATTTGAAATACCTTTATCTGATATTTTTGCTGGAATGATTTGTGTTTAATTAAAATATTTCAAATTTCTTTCATGTAGATTGAAATTAAGTAAGGACACTCCATATTAAATTTCTTTAAATTGCAAATATGCTGCAATTTTAGTCTACTATTCTGCTTCATTTTAAAATACATGAGGCTGATACTTCATTTTCAATTTAAAGATAATTAGCTCTTGATAATCTACTTTTAAATATTAATTCACTGTTTCTCTCTTTTCAAATTATTTTTTCTGCTCCCCAGATTTCTCATTTATAAAATAAATAGATTAAATACAATACCTTAAATGCATCTTCAAGCGCCAAACCTTCCTTGATTTATAACTGTGATTATAAACTGTATCAAGTTCTTAATTAACATTTATTCTCTTTGTTCTCTTGGAAGAATGATTTGAAGTATTTGAAGATTTATGTATAACTCTTTTACAGTCCCTTCAATATCCAAATTTACTAAAGTTGAATGAAAACCTATGGTAAGCTGTCTGTCATGCATCCTTCTATTCATGTGCAGGAAAGCTAGGCCACAGAAGGTGTGTAACTTTTTCTGGGCATTTTCACAAACAATTATTTGCTTAGCAATCAACTTGGGTTATTAACACTTAGCATGTGAAACAAAACTGTGATCCCTATTTGGTGCATATAAAAATATCACAATTTACTTTTAATAATCACATTCATTTTCTAAAGCTGTAAAAACAGTTTATTAAGTACCTACTCCAGGGCCATTTGGTTTTCTAGGAGACAGGCAAATAAAGGTTGAAAACAATCAACCATTTTTTGCTTTCTTCAGGTTCATTTGAATATATATGACTGCAAGGGTGGAATTAAACTATACACTAAACAAGTAACTGAACAATTGAACAGAAGAAAATGCTACCATTTTTTTTTTCTTGAAGTAAGAGACAGAAAATTTGGCAGGCTACTGCAGACTAAGTAATCTGGGGATTAAGCTCTGAGGAAGTGGTTTTGATACACTTATTGAATGACAGATGGATTGTCACTCTTCCTGAGTTTAGGTAGTGGAATTATCCCATAGGACCATGTCAAATGTACTTTTTTAAGCTTTCTATTGCTAATTACTGTAGCAGTTTTTCCAAAGGTGGCTAAACATCAGAAGCTGTTCCTGAATCAAAACTAATGTTTGCCCACAATACACGAATGAGCCATGGAATCTGTACTTTTTAAAAAATTCTGAAACTTATATAAGTCAATCATACTATGAGGACCACTTGCAGTTCAAGCCATCGAATGATATTTTGACCTTATGATATGACATCCCAATTTTTTAGCTTCATTTCCTTTGTACAGTAACCCACCTAGCACACACACAATAGCAATGTATGTATATTGATACATATTTAGCATCCCAAGGCTACAGATTACTCTTCTAGTTGAAATGTCATCTCAGCAAAAACTCTGTGCTCTTCCCTTGCTGTTCCTCTCCCTTTATTTTTTACCATCTCATTTTTCCTGACCAAGTCTCATTGACTTTTGAAATACCAGTTAATTTTAGTGTCCTTTATGATGTTATACATGGAGATGGAAAATTCAAATTCTTTTATGCTCTCCTAGTATTTTATATAGTTTATCATAAGATTTATTCCCTAACATATTAATTCAGATGTTTGTTTAAAGTAAGATCAGGTAACCTTTGTAGCGAACACAGGTAAAGGCCACAAAGATTTACTCTGGTCTGACTTGACATTAGCAGACTCAAAGTTTCAAAATAATTGAAGTGAGTGCTAGTACAGTAGGGTTATTTGTTTAGCTGACTAAAATTTGTGATACACTTTAATCATAATTATATTTAATTTATTCTTAATAGTTTGTGGCCATCTACTTCGTTAACAGTGCTGAGTAAACAACCAATGCAACGATACTGAATAATTAAAAAGAAGCCAGGAATGGTAGTACATGCCTAGCTACTCAAGAGGCTGAAGCAGGAGGATTGCAAATTCCAGTACACCCTGAGCAACATAGCAGGACCATATCTCTAAATAATAAAAAAGGACTGGGGCAGTTCCATAGTAGAACACTTACCGAGCATGTTAGAGCTTCTAGGTTTATTAATACAAAATAAATAAAACAACAACAACGAAAAAAAAAGAAAGAAAAAATAATTTAATGTTTTCTAAATAAATCAATTTATTTTTCCGATGGTTGAACTTATTTACTGAGCTTCATTCCCAGCCCTTTTAAAATACTTTATTTTGAGATAGAATTCTGCAAATTTGCTAAGTAGTCAGGTTGGACGCAAGTGTGCAACCTTCCTGCCTCAGCTTCCCAGAGTACTTGAATTACAGGCATACTCTGCCAGGCCTGGGTAATTTAGATTTTATACCATTTGTTTTTCAACTGGACCAAACATCTCATAGATATTTTATTTAAATTTAAAAGGCCCTAAAGAATTTCTTACACTCAATTATTTTCCTTAGGGTGAAATGTTGAATATTTTTTTCTACTGTAACTATGAATATCTTTGTATCACTTGTCCCCAAGATAACAGTGTATAATTTGTACTTGGTTATCACTAGATTTTTTCCAGTGGCTGGTAAACAGGGTCTTACAATCCCTTCTGAAAATCAAGCTCCAGATGCAGTCTCTTGTTTCAGCCACCTGTTCATCCCAATCTGGTTAAACCAAATCAGATATGGTTATTGTATTTGAAAACTATTGATAGCTAATTACTGCTTTTAAAAGGAATCGCCTATAGGCACGTTCTGTAGACTCCCTTAATCTAATTTTACCTTGAGGCAGGTTATTACTTTTATAATAAACCATTGCATTCTTAAGACATCTCACACATTCTTTGCATACCGTATTTTCTCTCACTGCCTTGAGATTTCTCAGTGCTATAGGGAAGTATCTTTTTTATTCTTCCACTGCTATATTAATATTATTGGGATATTTAGGACAATACCATATATTACTCACTCAATCTAGGATAGTATTTAAATACACAACAAAATTTTGGCATAAGATATTCTGTTTGTTTTTAATGACTATACTGGCTAGCATATGCTGTTAAATTTTATCCTCTGCATTTCTAGCTGAACTTTTGCAATATTAAATATTTTATACAAATGTCATCACTTTTAGAAAAGTGCAACAAATATTAAGATGCCACCTAAAATTATTTAGAGACAAGGTACATTTAATTAAATGTGCAAGTGTGTGTACTGTGTGTTAGATGTTCTGGGACAGATGTATTCTGAAGACATGAATCCTTTTCAATGGAGAAAAAAATTATTGGCGTTTGGGTATAATGTGAAGTATTAACTTATTACTCTTTCTTAATCTAGTGCTATAGTAAGAGATTTAATTTAATAGTTATTTCATTTGTGCTTAGAATTTTATGGAATATATTCATACTTTTCTGTTTTTATGAACAAACAAAAAGAGAGGGAGTCCCTTAACAGATTTTCCCAGAGAGATCGGAACAGTGTGGCATTTGGCAGTACTGTGGGCCCCTTAATTTATTTTAGGTAGCTATCGTTACCTCTATAGAAGCATCCTTAGTGCCCAATCACCAGAGATTCTTCTTTTGTTTTCCTCTGCAAACTTGTCATTGGATCTCCATTTTCATTTACCATCTCCTTCAGGTATTTGTACCAATTAATTATTTTCCATCTGGAAACGAGTTTTTGCATTGTGAACAAAATTAGTCTAAACTGCCTTTTATGTTTGAAATACTTATTTACATGTAGAAATTATTACTTATTAGAAATAATTACTTATTTCCTGTAGAAATTCATTTACTGTAATCATTTTCAATAATATAAAAGTAAATAAAATAATGAGACAGTCAGAGCTAGGCACTATTTATTATTTGGTTATTTTACCACTAGAGAGATAGCTTTTTAACAATTGTGCATTGTCTGCATTTTGTATATCTGTTTCTCTTTCATTGCTTCACCTTACAAGTGAGGAGAGTTGATTCAGTTCAGCCCATTCGAAAGAAAAAAAAAATCATTGATGTTCAAAGAAACAAAATACATTATTTTCCACCAGGACACTATTGTTAAATATGGTTTTCCTGACCTAATAACACACAGGATTACAATTACATTACCCCCTTAGTTGACTAATGGCGAAAATGTAGTGGAGTATCTATTTGCATATCGACTAATTCTCTAAATAAAAATTGTCAGAGTCCATCAATCTGTCCGTCACTCCATGCGCTCCTCTCACGTCTGTCTATCATCTCTCTCCAACCAAGGGTCTGGAAATACACAGCGCTGAAGCTGAAGGAACTGGGAGAGGGCAACAGAAAGGTTGCATTTCAGGCATATAAACTGGAGACCTCATGAGGTGTAAAATCACCCCATATTCTATCACAGACTTCAAATGTTAAGTTAGACCTGAGTGTGAGGATTTAAACTGGGAAAGACAAAAGTAGAGCTTAGAGCTTTAAGAAAATGATATTTAATTACATTGGCCTCCTCAGGTAACACACTAAAGCTGATGTTCACCAACAGTTCCTCGGGCACTCAATGTTCTCTTAGGCATAATTTGACACACAACTCTTGCTACAATGGAAGCTTGGGAAACATTTGTACAAGTGCTCAGAGTAATCTTCTCAAAATTATTTAAGATGTTTGAAAAGACCTATAAGGCAACAGGTGCATACTGAAAGTTGTTGGCTTTTTTATTTGGGGAAGATTTTTATTTTTGTGACTAGCATTTGTTAAAAGGTCTTTTCATAAAGCAGCATTAACTTATATACCACATCATTTTCTGAAGATTGTTCTATGGTAATGAATTAGTTACTTTCATGTAAGCTGGACTCAAGCCAGTGATTTGGAGTAATAGAATCTTTGTCTCATCAATCTCATGAACCATTTAGTCCTCATTTCAAGAGTAGTTTTAAGTCTATTTCTAAATGTGTATTCTATTTTTATATTATGCCAATCAAATATGCTCTCAAAGGAAAGCTGAGTGAATGGTTCAATTATGGCCGATGATGCCTTCCCCTCTATATCAGAACCAGTGCTTCTAAATTACTGTGGGCAAAACTTGGATATTCCCTGTGGGGCAAAATAATTGAAGAGGAAAAAAAAGAGAGATCTAATGGTGTAGATTTTGAATTCAGTATTTTAGTATTAATCCTTATTCCCTTGACTGTACTTACAGAGTTGTATTTTTCGTGACTTTCCTACACTATCAGAACATTGAATTTGTTTTACATGTCCATTTAAGAGTCCATCTGCCAAAATATTAACTGTTTTACCAGGAAGCACACAGATACTTTCGTAGACTACACAGGTATAATTATTAAAAATATAATATGTTAAATGAGAATATTCAATTTGAACTTTTTGTACAAGAGGCAAGACACCCTTTTAAGAATAAATTAAACATGAGGTGTTTTCTTTGTAAACCACTTTTTTTTTCTTTTGGTAAAAGGGATCAAACTTAAAACCTTGTGATTGAGAGGCAGGCTTGGCAGCAGCACCACTGAGCTAAATTCTCAGCCCTTTTTTATGGACTATTTTAAGCTCTCTAGTAAGGATCAAATTTTTCCTTAGATGAGAATTTTTTGTTTGTGTTTTGAGACATGATCTAGCCATGTAGTCCAGGCCTCAAACTTGTGATCATCTTCCTGCCTCTGTCTCCTGTGTGCTAGGATTACAGGTGTGTGCCACCCATGTGTGGAGATGGTGAGAGTTTTTAAGAAAAAGCTGGAAAATCAATTTTGAATTAGAATATTTACTTTTACTTTTAATTATCATTACTATTTTCAATCCCCTATATTTTCTATCTGTACATGAGAGCTACTGTATGTCAAAGCAAGAGCTATCAGTAGTGCTGTAAAGTGTAGGACTAAAAATATTATGCATTGAATTTCTTTTCTTTTGTTTTTGATACCTAGGATTGAACTCAGGACCTTGTACTTGCAAGGCAGCTGCAGCAACACTGAGCTAAATCCCTGGTGCTGCATTGGATTTTCATTGGGAATTTTCTCAATGATCAGACTTCTTCTTTTTTTTTTTTTTTTTTTGAACTGAGTATATCTGAATAAGTTGATCAGTAAATTGATTTTCCTAAGCTGATGTGATTTTCCTAAACTTGGGGATGGCTGCTGTAACTTGGCCTATATGTTGATATTTCTTACAGGACTTCATTTTTTTTTCAACATTTTGACAAATGTAATAGTTTCATATTTCTCCTAATATTCTCATATAATCACAGAATTCTTTTCTGTTCAGTTCACCTTCTAAATTGTTTTCAATAAGCAAAATTTTCCTATAACTCTTTTATTATGCACATCTCATAAATTTTTAAAACTAACATTTTGCTATAATTTTTTTATTATATACCCCATCTGATTTTATCTATTGGCATTCTTTTTCTCTTCTCCCAGCTAAATAATGGCCTTTATCACAAAATGTGGTGATTATGTGGTCTAAAACCATTCATTTCAACATATGCTTAATTTCACTTTGTTACTCTTTTAAAGAATTTAAGGAAAAAATGTTAGATTACTATTATAATTTGTTTTCAAATGAAAATTTACTTCTATATTAGTGAAGAGATACTATACTACTCTCTGAACTATTAAACAAATGAATTAAAATTATATTAAAATAAAAGATAAGTACTAATTTCTGTAATTTATAGTAATAATAACAAACACCTATATTTAGAAAGGAAATATAATTTAATTCATGAAGTTTTGCATTTGATTTACCAGCTGCCACATCATAAATACTTTTCAAAATCAATTGCACTCTCTTTGGATTCTTGCACTGAACAAAAGTGCATCTGATAATATTGCATTCTTACTCTTAATATTTTCCTGTAGTTAACTTTTATGAATGTTAAAAAAAAATACTTTTCTTGCTGGGTGTGGTAATCCCAGCACTCTGGAGGCTGAGGCAGAAGTATTGCTGTGAAGTTGAAACCAGCCTGGGCTATATAGTGAGTTCCAGGTCAGTCTCAACTGCATAGTGAGACCCTGTCTCAATAACCTCCCCAAAAAAGGTTTCTTTTTGATGGCCTCTGAAATTTGTGATAGCATCATAGCTTAAGAATAAATAGCATGGCCTAATCCTCCACTTAAAAATCTGGCCTTGGGCCAGGGATTTAGTTTAATGGTTCTGCCACTTGCCTCTCAAGCACAAGGTCTGACTTTGATTCTCAATACCAAAAAAGAAAAAGAAAAAGAAAAAAAAAAAATCTGGCTTTAGACAGCCTAGTCAATAGCTCTATGTTTCATTGTTAAATGTGAAATGGACTCCAAAGGTTTTGATTTTTAAATATTTTCATGGTACTTAAAATGTCATGTACAGTGAACACTACACAGCAAATTCTCTATACAGAATGTTAAAAGAGTAAGAAAACATTATACACATTTTAAAGCATTTGCTTATGAGCTTTTCTTACTTATCGGTGATTTCTTAAAATGAAGTATGTATGGCGGGATGAGGGGAGCAAAGAAGAGGAGCTGGAAGGCGGGGGAACGGAAGAAGGAAGGAAGGCCAAGTGAGAAAGGACAGGAGGGGGAAATTGAGGAAAGAGGTCTGCCTCACTAAAGATTCTCACAATGGGTGGGTATGCTATTTTCAGTGTGTCTGACCAAATGTCTTAGAGTCAGTTTTGCCAATGATACAGAGGTGTCACGATCTTACTAAATTACCAGTAGTGCCTTCCAGTTTTATCCTAGTCAGTATCAAAAACACTTTCAACATTCTATATTCTCTTACTAGCTGTGACCTCAAAGATCTTTCATATTTTCCATAGATTATTTTATAGGTAGTCTTGAATTTCTTTCATTGTAATGAATGCAAATCATTTCAACGTTGCATTTTAAGATCTTTAAATGATGACAATAATTATTTTAAAAAGGAGGAGGGGTGATTATGCTAAAACAAGAAAAATAATTTTAAAGCTAAAAATTGAATCTACATTATCATCAGTTTAAGAGTAAAAGTGAGAGAATCCAATTTGATTTTGTTAAGTATTGTGTATATTTTTGAAAGCTGGTAATATACAATCATTTTTGTGAACAAAGACATGTTTAGTTAGAAACATTCCCTATAAGTGATGTTTTCTGTTTATTTTAACTGCCATAGTCAGATGATTCAGGATTATATTTTCTTCTACATGATGACTATATTATGTAAATATATAAATAATATAGTAATCCAGCTATTTTCATAGCATCAATTGTCAACCAAAAACCATACTTTAATAATGTATTTAATAATAGTAACCTTTAAGTTTTTTCTTCAAATAATTGTAAATAATAATTATAAAAAATAAAATATGCTTTTCTTATGTATTATGAAGAAATGATATTAAATGTAAATCAATCATTATACAGCTGTCAGAAATATTTTCTCCCTAACAGCTGAAGAACTTATAACACCAAACTGATGTATCTTTGAAAGATTAATCTATTTTGTGTCTTTTAGTTGGCTAATAGCTTCCACTTATTAAATATTCCCTGATGAGAAATTACTGCTTTTACCATCCAATCTACTATTTTAAAAACCCTACCTCACAGGTATTAGGAGAGATGAAAGTGAAGAATAAGCCAAGTGAAATGCTACTCAATTAGTGTGTAAAACCTTTTTAAGTGCCATTTCAAAAAGTCAGACTGTGTACTTGCAAGAACATAGAGGAGGTCATGTGCCAATGAATTACTCATAATGATTTAATTCATTCATTTTATAGATTTCATTTTCAACTCTTCTATTGATGCACAATGGATTTATGCGTTTGACTACCATTAACATTAATAGAAGCTTTTGGCATAAAACTGAAAAATGCTTAGAAGAAATAGTTTCTATTCTACTCTGTTAACTATCTACTTTCTTCAATCTGTACTTATGCAAAAATTTGAGTTTAAGTAAAATTTAAAAAAATTCCATTATAAAAACATTTTAATTATTAACAGAGTTACTTTGGCAGATTTCTATTATCATTAAAATCTAAGACATTTTTCATACAGAGATATTTTTGTTGTGTTTCCAATATGTGAATTTAGTGTTAATTTTTCATGCTTTATTGAATGATTTGCATTTGATAAGTATTCTATTGTGTAAATGATATTAAGGTTAAAAGCTTTCTGCCCTTATATTAAACAATTTAAAAAGTGTTTTCCCTTTTTGGAGTATATTTTGACTCTATCTAACTCCTTGATCCTGATGTGATTCTAATGTAAACAACATTTGAGATGGTAGTGGCAAATATTTTAATTTTCCTGACTCAGTGATTGCAAAAGCAAAATGTGTGGCTATATATTTAAAGTCCATGATGTGAAAACAATAATCAAATAAATGTGAAAGAATTGGTGTAGCCAATATTTGAGACAATGAAAGGGGAACTTTGGTGGTAAAGAATTACTTTGTTGAGCGATGCTGATGTAAACTGTGTAACAATAAACCCAATTTAAGGGAACATAAAACATAATTTAAATGAATAGAAGATTAGCAAGCCTGGCAATAATATAATCAGTGAGATACACAAATTTCTACAGGACTCCAGATAAAGGAGAGATTATTCAAAAGATAAAGTAAATTTCATTGAAGAGATGTTGTAGGACATTTTAATACTTGCATTTGTGTTACATTTGCTAAATATTCCCATCCACTATCTTTTTTGTTGTTGTTGCTTTGCTTTACTATCTTTTTTATTTAGTACTAAGTGAAGAATATATATAAATTTACAAGTTCAAAATGGAACACATTCTGATATATATCTAAAATTATCCTTCATGTACATATATTTATAAATATAACACAATCCATACACATATGTACACACATATATGTGGATATATATTACTTATTATATGCCTTTAATTATAATTTGTTTTTGAATTATTAATTATTAATTGTGAACTCATAAAATGATACATGTAATTTTCTCTTTAACACAAGTTAATAAATGATTACTTGGGTGGAAAATGAAGAACAAATGATGATTGACTAATCAAACATATATTTTAAAATTCTTGTTATTATAAAGTTCTTTGTTAACTGATATTTAAAAATAATTTTACTAGGGTCGGGGATTTAGCTCAGCAGTTCGGTGACCTGCCTTGCAAGAGCAAGGAACCAAGTTCAATCCCTGGTACCAAAAAAATAATAATAATAATAATAATTTTACTGATGCATAATGATCAGGCTAAAGGACTAAAATGTTCCCGCCTTTTGTGATGGGTTGACTTAATCACATTTTTACTTTATAATAGTGTGAAAGTACCAGGCAGTCAATAGTAATCACAGCTGAAATTTTAAATTTTGATAATTTCCCTAACTAGCAGTCCTTTCTTCAGGTGTTGGGCGATGGCAGTAAGCAGCACGTGGCAGTAGCTCCCGGGTAACCCCTTCCACTGGAGTTAATAATCAATATCCTGCAGTGTGCCAACGTGCCATGGATAGTAGATTAGATTACTAAATGTTTTTTAGATTTATATGTTTTACTTACTATCTTACCATGGGTGTATTTTGAGCGTATCTGAAAGTCAAGGAGCAGCTTTACTAAAACTATTATTCATCTTCTGTTCATAGGAAGCCAAGAGGGCACAAAAAATTTCAAAGGCTATCTTAGTTATTCTCAAGACAATTGTATATTAGTTGTCTGCCTGCAGTTTTTATTTTGTTTTGGGTTCTATTTCTTTTAGTTCACTAAATTTTTAACATGTTGGTATTTATTACAACAAATTTTGATGCATTACTTTTAAGATTGAACTGTGATTACTTAGTCAAGTGTGACATAAATAGGTACACTAAATACCAGGAATGAATCTTACCAAAACTAGTAATTATTTCTTGAGGAAACAAATGACACACTAGAGTATAGTGAGTTCGTTGTGTCAAAATTCAATTCAACTGTTGGATTATAATTTATTAAATTTTAGGGAATTAATTGCATACCAGCCTTACTTTTCTACATACCCTGTTAGAAAACAACATAAGCATTTTATTTTATTTTATTTTATTATTTTAAGTACCGGGGATTGAACTCGGGTCCTTGCGCTTGCAAGGAAGCCACTGAACGACTGAGCTCACTGAACCACTGAGCTAAATCCCTGGCCCCAACATAAGCATTTTAAAATGCAATTTCATATAGAAACCTGTTGAAATTTACTTTAATTGCCATAATAATAGTTGAAATGGCTCTCTGTGAAGACAGAATATATTGTTTAATTGGGGTACAAAGAAAATAAATGTTTATTTTAGAAGGAAATCCATGTTTTCTGTCTTCAAAAAATATTGAAGTAATAACTGCAGATCCAGTAAGTCTGCTGATGTTTTCTGTATGTTACTTTATTTAATTACACTGTATGTAACCTGGGCATGTTCTATGATTTTCCTCCCCACATAACTAAAGAGAAAATTAAGACAATACACAATTAATGATATGTTTATATTTGTCATGCAGCCAATATTTTAGCTTAAGAAATTTGATTATATTACTATCAAATTGCAAAAAATAACTATAGAAGTAGATGTTAATTTTGTCAACAACTTCATATGTTTTACTAAAGATGCCATGATCAAAACACTTTAGAAGAAAGAAAAATATTTTCTCTTTTGGTAGGTCTGAATATCTCTTATAATTATGAGATCTTTGCCTGCAGGTTATTCAGTAATGTGGTCAAGGTTAAAAGTAATTAACATTATTGGCATGGGTTTAGTGATCACCAGCTGACATTTGTTTGAAATATTTCTGTATTATGAAACATTTCATTTGCTAGAAATTCGTACTGGAAAGTCTAGCTAAATATGTAGGAGTGAGAGATAATTATAACACAGTGCTTTCTGTTTTCTTCTTATTTCTATAAATTGTCTTTGCAGACCAGTATTGGGTCTAGATGTCTTATTTTCTCACATACTCCTACCATAACTGTTACAATGAAGTACTAGTGTGTTTAGTGTTCGTCATCTTACATGTGCGGCATTGCTTTAATAATTACAGGTAATTCATCTGGAGATAAGGATGAATATTCTTTTAAATTCAAGATATATAATTAATATGTCCATTGATCTATTTAATAAGTTAATATTACATGTTTATTATACCTTAAATGTTCATTTCCAGATTGCTAATATAAAATGATCTGGTAATCTACTATTAAAGTATGTGTATATTTTACATTTAAGACATTTAAAATGTATTATTGGGTGTAGGAGTACAGCTCAATTGTAAGTAACTTTCTTAGCCTACTTGAAGCCATGGGGTTGATCTTGAGCACTAAGTAAACAAATAAACAATCAAATATATTTTTGCATGTAATTCAATGAAATTGACGTTGACCCTTCACATCCAGGAAGGATGGGTTCCACAATGAGAAATTTAACCATCTTGGAACAGGAAATATTTGGTAAAATATTGAAACTCTACTAAACTAGGGAAGGAGGAGAGGTGGAAAGCAGGGGATGGAAGAGGAATAATGATGTGTTATGATATATACCGACTCCCCACAAAGAATGGAATCACTCTGTACTGCAAAGATGTACAAATGACATAAAGAAAGAAAAATAAATTTTCTTCTTGTCATTACACCTTACTACAATATAATAATTATTTAGATAGAGGTTATGTTTCTGTGAACAATAGAGATATTTTAGTGTTTACAGGAATATATTATATACAAATATTGCCTCATTATATTCCTATTATATCTGATTTAATCAGATTTTGGTGTCCATAGAGCTCATTGAATTACTCTCCTAGGAATGAATATTTATGTTTTACCCAATTTTGATGTAAAATCATGTTAGAGAATAAAAACTTTGGTCAGTTGCTATGATGCAGTTTTGTTAATTTTTTGAAAATCTTATTTAATAGTTAATAGTAAGTAATTTAGTATCTAGTGAAAGTTAATAATGAGCAAAATTACATTTGAAATATTATGCACTAAAGCTCCATTAAGCTTTTCAACATTATATGTTCTGCTTCTGGCTATTGTATAGAATTAAAATCTTGCCACTATATTTAATGCATGGAAACTCTATGAAGAAAAATAAACTACATCTTCAACTTTGGCTCCATTAATACATTTTCAATACTTAATTTTTAAGGCAGATTTACATCATCAAATTGTATATGGGACATGTTTGGAAGTATGATTCAAAATAACTATCAGCGATATTCATGGGAGAATGTCATCTAGGAAGGGATAGATGCCCCATAGCTATCCTCTAAGCATTTTTTAGCTCTTTGTGCAACTGTCTTTCTTTATATGCCCCTATTTTTAAAAGTTGTCTTGCAGGAAAGGAATGAACAGAAAATCCATATTTAGTAGCCTCTACACTTCCTTAGAAAACAAATCATATTGAACTACATGGCTTTAATACAAATCACGTGTTTGTTCTTGCTACAGTTAGAAAGTTGTGATTGTCATTTGAGATCACCCACAAGCCTTTCAGAGCTAAAAACAAAGTGGATATATTCAATTTTAGATTAACAAACATTACATAAATTAAATTTGTGTAAAGTCATATACAAAACCAAGGTAAGGTTGCTTTTATACTATTACATCATCAATGTAAATCTTTACTGGAATCACTGAAACAAACAACATTTATATGTAGATACCTTATCTGCAAAAAGCCTAGGAACTGTCTTTCAATTTTGCTTTCAAAGCTTTCATTCACAAAAGCCCAAGAAATAAATGCTTTCTGAAATGTTTTTTGTTGCTGTTCTAAAGTGAGACTTTTGTGATTTGTTAGAGGACATAGCCATGTTACCCTTTGGGCATGTTCAAGTGTCTGCAGGTCATCACCTATTGCTATTTGCAACCTTATGATTTTCATTCCTGTGAAAGGATTTTTCACATTTTTATCGTTGGTGTAAAGTTTTAAAAATAATCTTACCTAAGTCTGCACTTCTACAGAATCTAACCTAACACAGGAATGTTAACAGTGTATTTTAGCATTATCATTGTAATAACCATTCATATAAAAAGAAAATGTTTTAAGTGGTCCAATTTTACCACAATAGATTTCCTTATGGTTAAATTATGTTACTGATACTGAGAAAATAAAGCGACTGCAAATAGGCTTAGTTTAAATTAGATTTTAGGTGTAATTTAATTTTTATTATCCAAAACAAAATAACACATTCTTAGTAATAATCTTTTGTAAATCTAGTTATTCCATGAGATAGAAATTTATATTAAAACATCTATAATTTAGTAATTTAATGAAATGAAACAACTTTAATGCACATATTACACAATTTTCTGTGTAATAGACATACACATAAGGCTAAGGCATTTTGTGGATATAGAGAAATCATATTTGTATGAACTTTTGCACATTCAATTCTGAAATTTACAAGGTCATTTAGCTAGACTGCATATTGATTAAGGGCTATTTTTTTATTTCCTTGATTGTAGAATAACTGCTTAAAATCTAAATATCTGTGATATTTTTATTTCTAAGTTTATTAATAAGGGATATTTTACATATGTTCATTGTTAAAGATAAGGTAATAGAAATAAAGATGAAAATTAGGGGAAGTTGCACTAATTATAAAAAATCAGAAGACAATTCTGACTGCTATACAATCATTGCAAGGGAATATAATTTCAATATCTTTAGCTCTATTTCTGTCTATTTTCTGTTTTAATAGCAAAATAATGTAATACATAGAAATAGCTTGAAAAATACCATATGACTATCACCTTTAATTAAATGTCTTTGAATTTTACTTATATTTACTCTTTAAAACCTTAGTTTTCTAAGTAGTTAACTTTTAGTGAAGGTATAAGCCTTGAGCTCAAAATAACCATTACTGTAACAATAGAAGCTATACAGAATGTGAACTTGAGAAAGAAGAACTGTGATGAATAGACAAACTTATTTTTCACTGTTTGTTGTTTTCTTTTTGGTACCAGCTATCAAACTCCAGACCCTCCACTTGAGAGGGAGGTGGCAGAAGCACTGAGCTAAATCCCCAGCCCCAATTTTTTCACTTTTTGAAACACTGTTGGCAACCAGAAACAGGAAAACATAAAATTTGAGGTAATTATATCAATAGGAGAAACAAGCAAGAAAAAATTTAATATTTTAATCATTGTTTTGGCTTTTTACATGCAATAAAATAAAATGTGAAATCTAGTGCATCGATTAAGTTGGTCATTGCACTTTCTCTCTCGTGCCTTAATCTCCTCTAAAGCTGCTCAGACTATATTGACAATCTTGTACAAAGACAGAAATCTGGCTAGCTTTAGAAATTTCATTGCATGCCTCTTAACTCCCATTTTTATATGAATATTTCACTGTAGAGTTGCTTTAGCAGACCATGGATTCATGCTTGGTCAAAATGCTAGCAAATACATATCTCTTCTGTTTAGCTGATCTGTCAGAGTGATTTAAGTGCTAAAAGAAGAGGAAAATTCAAAAAATGTTGAATAACAACTTACACTAGGCCCTTCCAAGGATATTATATAAATTGTCATAGATATCAGAAAGATAATTGGAGAGACTAACAGCCTAAATTCATAATTATCAGTAGCAATATCAAAATAACAATTTTAATCTCACCTCTGGTTTCTTCTCAATAAGTATTATATTTTTAAGATACTATAGACTGCTGTTTGGACTCTTCATGTTCATGAAACATATGAGAAAAGATTTTATATGTATTTGGGTATTATATAATTTTCAGATGATATCTAGTTGTTCACTTAAGTTTGAGTAAACCTAGATTTTATTATATTTTTTCAGATTTTTCTTAATAGTAAAATAACAAAATAATGTCAGTTATTTAATTTACCATTATAAAATGTTATCTTTAGAATATTATTTTTTAATTTAGATTTTATATTACCCTTATAAAAAGTAAATATAAAAACCTCAGATGTGTTATATATGTAAGACAAGAAAGTAAAAACATTTTTAAATGAGGGAAAGTTGAACATTTTTGAATTTGAGTCTGAATAAAAAGCCACACCTGTGAGATTCATACTGTTGTAATTCTACTCATCTCAAATACATTGTAGAATTTTTGCTTTCTTTCTTCTTCAGAAATTACAGTCCAGGGCCTAGGATTTAGCTCTGTGTTTCTGTCGCCACCTGCCTCTAAGGCACAAGGTCCCAAGTTTGATCCCCGATACCAAAAAAAAATTACAGTCCAGCCTGCTAGTGGTTTTGCAAACCTGTAATCCCGGTGCTCCAGGAGGCTGAGTTAGGAGGCTCTCATTTCTAGTGCAGACTAGGCAATTTAGCAGTTTAATATATGTCTGTCTCAAAATAAAAACTACAAAAGGAAATTGGGATATAAACACACTATGAAGGCTCTGAGTTTAATTCCCAGTATAGCCTTACTTGCTCTCCACTTCTTAGTGGTTTTGCAAACCTGTAATCCCGGTGCTCCAGGAGGCTGAGTTAGGAGGCTCTCATTTCTAGTGCAGACTAGGCAATTTAGCAGTTTAATATATGTCTGTCTCAAAATAAAAACTACAAAAGGAAATTGGGATATAAACACACTATGAAGGCTCTGAGTTTAATTCCCAGTATAGCCTTACTTGCTCTCCACTTCTCTCAATTGGGGAGTATTCCTAAATTCTTGAGTTTGATCATCAGCAATGCAAATGAAAACATTCATAGTATCGGTTGGATTGCATTTTATTTGGGGATTACTTTTTATCTAGTTATTTCATTTCTGTTAAGTTAGTTTCTGTTGCTTCAGTCAGATGTGAATGAAGTCAGCCACAATGTGGCCATGGATAAATTTCAGAACTCCCCTAGGCCTAGGTTCTTTATGTCAAAAATTAAAGTCCTTTTCATGCATAACACTGTTCGCAATGTGGCTATCACCTGGTAGGGACATGGTATGTGTAAAGTCATCTACTTATGACTTCATTTTGAATTTTTCAACTATTTGAGAAGTCATTGTTTATACCAGGTATAAGATATACTTTATTTGGCCTAGCTATTTCAAAAAACAAAAGATACTTTTATTCTATTTGCTGAATAACTATTTTCTAAAGGAAAACAGGACTGCTAAGTGCCTCTTTCAGGTTTAATTATTTCAATGGTTCCCTTTGTGGTTGGGCAATTAAGTATGGCCTTTCCCCAGTTCCTCAGCCTCTTCAGTCCAATTGTTCCACTCCATTCCATGGGACAGGAATGGGCAGTGCCCTCGTCTGTGATTATAAAGCTAACACATGGGATGATTACAGCAGAAGGAGCAATTTCCATTATTTTTAAAAAAGGTAGGGTTAAGTACACAGGAACAATAATTTGGTTTCCATATATATCATTAGTGTATGTCAGCCTGATGCAAAATGTTTGTGAAAGATTTATACGCGCATCACACAAAAACATTCATATATATATATATATACATATATATATACACACAC
>NW_022900936.1:34919313-34927546 GCF_012274545.1 Fukomys damarensis
ATATACACATATATATCACTTAGGCCTAGTTAGTAAAGGGAAAAATTCAGATCAAAACCAGATTTTTGTATTTGTTGGATATGTACGTCATGTTTATATGTGCATTGGAGCTATGTTCCTCTCTTGAGATTCCATTGCAGAGGAGAAGCAGTATAAGGTAGAAATGGAAAAATGGTACCGTTCAACAGATTTACATGTACTTTGCTTAGGGTCTTACTAAATATCTCGCTGTGATTTTCTTCAAGATAGATTAAATTGCCTGTACAGTATCCAGAGGGTTTTTGAGATTCTTATTTGTACTTCCGTGCACAAGGCATATTGTTTTGCAATACATGGATATAATGCAGCTCCTTATGAAGGACAAAGTCATTCCACAGTTCTAAAGGCCATGTTCTTTCTTTAGAACCATGACTACAGATTGAAAAATTCAAAGCCCTTTGCTCTTCATAGTTATTTTTTTCTCTCGGTTAATGGCATAAGTCAGGGAACTTTTCTGAAATGAAACTTGATTTGTGATTCCTGTGACACAGAAGTAACTTGATAACTAGGTGTCTGGTGCTTGAATACCTAATAACTCAGGGGTTACTTGTAGGTATAGACTTTAGGCACATGGGCTGGAATCTTTCTGTACATTTGCAGGGGGTAATTTTTCAGTAGAAGCCTAAACAAGGTTACATCATATCACTAATAATTTGAGAAACAACATACGAAAGAAGAAAGGCATAATTGATTATGAAGAATTGTGCAGCAATATTGGCAATAAACAGAAAGCTTTTTCCAACTGTTCCTAAAACTTGGGCTAACTATTCAATGGAATCCAACTCTATATAGTCTAAATAAATTTAAAAAAAATTTTTACACAAAATTTTCAAACGTGAAGTTTTTGTGTTTTTAATAATACTATATTTGATATAGTTTGATATGGTTGTGTATATAAATCATATATAACATATAGATCTTTTTTTTTTAATCTGGTATGGGAGTTATGCACTTATGAGGCAGGCGCGGCACCACTGAGCTAAATTCCCAGCCCTATAAATCTCTTATTATACACATTATGCATACATACATATAATCTCTGCCTTCCAAATATTAAAGTTTTTATACATATGAAATGTAAGTTTTAATGCTAAACCTTGATGAGGCCTGGGATGATACAAAGAGTGAAATTATTATGGCAGGTCAAAATAATATTGGCCGTAGATTAAAAAGGAAAATAGCCATTTTTCTTCTTTCTGCATCCAAGGAATCTCTGATTCAATGTCAAAAAATATAACATTAATAATAAGTTTATTATATTTAACAATCCTGATTTTTCCCTTTCCTCTCTCTTTTAGCTAAACTTGGGTAAGTGCTATAGACACTGTATTTTCTTTTAAAACTCTATAGGAGTTGTAGGCATTATGTACATGTACCCACTCCCGAAGATGATTTCAAACTGTAGGTGCTGAAAACATGTACTAATGAAAAAAAAATTAAATGCTGTCTTTTCCTTTTGATAAATGATCTGGAAAATAAAGAAACTGAATCCTTAAAAGAAAAATTTATTAATCAAATTTTCATTTTTTTTGTTCCTGAAGATGTAATTAAAAATTCTACTCTGGAACCCCCTAGTATGTGTCCTATGCTATATAATTTTGGGGGGAATCAAAACCAATAGTAAGAATAATCAGCATGTTTTACTTTAATGAAAAATTTCCTGTATTTTTTTCAGTTTCCCCCTTGTTTCTTCTGACCTTAAATGCTATGCCTAAAGTATTGAGCAAGCAAAAGGCACATAAACAAAAACTTCCAAACATTTATGTGCTTCAGTATCATAGAATGGCCACAACATGTACTCGATAGAAACAGAGAATAATGTTAGCATTAAATTTAAATTCTTATGAAAAGAAATGGCCCATTAAAAATAAACCAATTACGATCGATCTTATTTCTGCCAACCTTAAATAGTTTCCCCGATATACTGACTATAGTCATTAGCATGCAATGAAATTCCCAATTATTACATGCCCTGCTGTTTTCAACTCTTACAAACTGTCAGTTCTCAGTCTTGAAATAAGCTGTGACGCGGAAGGCATCACTCTTTCTGTGATTGGTCTGCTGATTTGTGATGCTTTCCTTAGGTTTTCTTCTGTTACAAGTCAATGCTAATAGCATGATCCACACTTTTGGCTTCAAAACTATTTATACAGTAAAAGAGTTATTTGGAGTATTTCTTTATGCAAACCAGAGCTTATTTCTATTTTTATTTTCCCCTTAGAATATATAAAATGCTCACTCTAACGTTTGCCTTTAGCCAAAATAAATTTTTATTTTCATTTTAAAGGATGTAACATCATATATAACATTGAGACATATGGATAACACCTAATTTTATTATCCTTAAGTATCCTACTATCTCTTTTAAGAAATTGTTTGGAAAAGAGGAAGAACTTCAGGGTAGAAATATACTGAACCTGTGCTCTTCAATATAGCAGCCAGTAGCCAAATAAGAAATTCAGCTATAGTTAATCGAGATTGAGAATTTGAAGACTTAATATGAATTACAGAATGTAAAACATTTCATTCATAACTTCTCTAATGATTGCATGTTAGAAGACTGATAGTATTCTAATAAATTTCAAAAAGTAAGCTCATCTTTTTAATTTTTGAAACAGGGCTACTAGAAAATCTAAACATATTTGTGGCTTGCATTCTATTTTAATTAAAAAGTCCTGTTTTCACAGATGGATTAATTTATGGCATATCTATGGTGTATCTTTCAATATTACATTTATCTTGCATTAAAAATATAATTTTGCTTGGTAATTAATGATGATTAGTAATAGATAATTAATAATTAACAATAATTTGCAGCTATTTAAAAACATGTATTTTCTCAACTTTATTAAGTTTATTTAACACATTAAGCTGTTTAGTCTTATGGTGAAAAACATAATATTTTATGTATATGTACACTGCAAAATGATTAAATCATGATGATGTATCTATCACCTACATGATTTTTTTGTTTGATGGTGAGAACATTTAAGATAAATATTATTAGCGATTTTCAGATATACATTACATTAACTATAGTCACCATACTGTAACGGATCTGCAGAACTTATATATTTTACCTGAAAATTGTACCTTTAGCCCCGTATCCCCCATTTGCCTCCACCTCTTACCCCTGGTAACTATTCTAACTCTGAGTTTCATTATTGTATGCTTCACATATAATTAAGTTATGCAGTATTTGTTTTTCTGAGTTATTTCACCTAATTTAATGCCCTCCAGATCGATCTATGAGATTACAAAAATACGACTTCTTTTTTAAGGCTAAATGATATTCTATAGTGTGTATATACTCTATTCCTATGGATTTATCTATGTATCACACATATTTTTAGCCATTCATTCTTAGGTGGACAGTCACATCAAACACATTTATTTTCTTTTCAAGACATTTTAAAAAACTTTTAGTGGATTGATTACTGTTAATATAGGAAAGATATCACTTTGCTACACACCATTTTTAAATTAGCTTTTCTTTAAAATTCTCCATTTGTTTTTCTCCCATTAATTATTTCATCCTTCCTTTTAGTTTTCAGGACTCTCCATATCCATATATCATTGTATAGTCTTTTTAAAAAATCTATACAAGCCAGGCATAGTTATGTATCAAAAAAGATCCTTGGGAATATTTAATATTATAGCAATTAATTTTCCAAACTGCACTATCCTACTTAACTGTCTTTTTACCAGTGTGCCTATGAGCAGGATGTAACAATCACCTGGAAAGATTTATGGAAAATAATTTTATGTACTAGTGTCAGAGTAGTCCTGCTAGCTGAAAGCAAGAATTACAATGGCACATTATTACAATAGTAACACTGACCAGACACTACTTATTTTATAATTTTTGTTTGTTTGTTTGTCTGTCTTTTTTTTGTTTGTCTGTTTGCTTTGGTAATGGGGATCCAGCCCTTGAGAGTCAGGCAGCAGAACCACTGAGCCAAACCCCCGGCCCTGCCAGTCTGTTTTGGAGATAAGGTCTTGCAATGTATAGCCCAGACTAGCTTTGAACTTGTGATCCCACTGTTACAGCTTTCTGAGCGCTGGCATATACCTCACCAGGCTGGATTTATTTTTGAAAAAAAATCACAGAAGTGCCCATTGCAAGCATTTTTCTGCTTTCTATAGTTAGTACTAAGGAAGAAACTATACTATGTAACTAATTTTATGAAAAATTTTAAGTCAAATAAATTCCAGCATAGTAACAAGTGTTAAAAAATTAAGATGTATGTGACATATATCTTAGAAGTGATCAAGATTAGACTTTCTATCTCAAAAGTTGTTCATTAAAAAAAGTAACCTAGGGCCGGGATTTAGCTCAGCGGTTCGGTGGCCTGACTTGCAAGCACAAGGATCCGAGTTCAATCCCCGGTACCAAAAACAAACAAAACAAAAACAAAACAAAAAAGTAACCTAAGGGGCGGGGATTTAGCTCAGTGGTTCTGCTGCGTAATGCTTTGCAAGTGTAAGGTCCCAAGTTCAATCCCCGGTACAAACAAACAGACAAAAACAAACAACAACAAAAAACACCACCACAACAAAACAAAAGTAACATAAATGTCTTTTTATTTTGCCCTGCCAAGCAAAATATATTCTATACTTCCAGAAAGACTCAGGTCAGAGTCTGAAGGAAACCCAAACACTTTCACAGAATGAATTCGGTGATGTCCCTTGCCTTTGCACCATCTTTCCATAATTAGAAAAGAGGAGTAGACATTTGCCTTATAGTGTAGGCTATTTGATGATATTTATTTTTAAATAAAATATGCATTTATTCCCTATGACAAAATAGCAATACATAAAAGGGTAAACAATTAAAATTGTATCAAAGCTACATTTTATCAGAGCATTCTTTATTAGCACTTTATATCTGGTCTAGTTATTTGCTTTTATGGCAAATTTTGGTCTGCATTTGAAGACTCTGTAAATGTTTATCCAAATTGCTGAGATCCACAAAAGAGCAAAGTGTTGCAAACTAAGGAAGGGATGGTACTTAAGTGAAAGGGGAACAAAGATTGTACACTTAAAATACAAAGATAAAATTGGAATTCTAGAGCAGTTTCTTGAGGAAAGAAACAGAAAATTCAAAAACTTCTGATGACGGCAGAAAAAGGTAATCCTTTTTGTAAGATGTAAAAGATGGTCCTTGCATCCATGAATCTCAGTTAACAGAACCGTCAGTGAGTAGTTTACTGTTTCAAGTGTTTTAGCCACATAAGGCTAGATATCCACATTTGAAATATTTTTAGAGTTGGCAGAGTATACGAAAAATTTCTGATTAATTATAGATTCTTTCCATGTGGATAATTCTGAGTATCACGTAAACAAATCTTATGTAACAGGTATACTAGTCATTTCAAACAAAGAAAAATATTCGGCCACAAATTTTTAAAGACACCTGATGAATCTGTTCAAGTTACTTAATTCTCTCATATCATCTCAAACCTCAATAATTTGTGTATAATTACATTTAATAATTACTAATTGAAGATTTGATCAGCCATATTTGAACAGTCTGCTGCCTAATCTGACTAGTTCATCTTGTGGAGACTGTCTATATTCTGAAGAAATCTGATAATGAAGAACCCAAGAATTTGAAAATGTGGCTAGCTGCCCAAGCATGACTTTCCATGTTGAGAAAAGTTTTAACTGGATGTGATGGTGAATGCTTGTCATCACAGCACTTAAGAACAAAGGCAGGAGGATCATGAGTTCAAGGCCAGTTTGGGACACATGGTGAGACACTATCATAGTAACAGTAAAGAAACAAGTTTTAGTGAGATTTGGCATCAAACTGTCTCCTCCAGAAATTAAATGCTAGTCTTGATTCTCTGGAAAATCACCCCATTTTTCTCTCTTGAATATTTTGCAATAGAACTACAATGAAGTAATTTGAGCATTTAAAAACTTGTACAATGCCTCATTCCTCACATCCAAGTCATTTAAATTCTTTCCTCAGTGCCTGTTTTCCACCAGATTGTTTCCAAGTTTAGCTATTTAGACCAAAAGTTTAACTGAACTTTGGATTCACATAAATGATTTTCAATAAATATAATTAAATTTGTATTAGCAGATTAAACCAGTTCAGAGAGATTTCTATCTCAGTTATTAGCAAATAACATTTCAGGTCTAAGGTTTGAAAAGTATTTTTGCCTTTTAACTGGAACACTTTTTTGTCTTAATTAGAGTACATCTATTTACTCTTGGGCTTACAGACTGTCCTTACTGAAAAAGAGCTTTGGGTTTGAAATTCTAATCCCCCAAAGAAAACAGAGTAAAATAGGACAGCATGAGATGTTCTTGCACACAGTTCTTTTGTTTGTGCTATGTTTATCTTCATATATTGAAAAATGTTCCCTTTTCTGTATTGCAATGTGGATGTGCCAAATAAATTGAATTTCTCTTTCATTCAACATCTCTGTTGGCTGGAACTAGAAATTTCTCTAGATTTCCATATAACTGTTGTTTACCAGTAAAGTTTGTCTTCTGAAATGGCTTGGTATTGCTAAATGCTAATATTTTGCCATTCCTTTATTTTAAAAAAGTTCACACTTACGTTGTGATGATATTTAATTGGAATAAAAGAGAAACTTTAGTGGATTTAGATACAAAATAGAAGTGTGGATGAGTGTCAACAGCAGCTTATTAATCTGAGCTGTTTATTAAAATGTAGATTCCAGGGATATAACTCAGACATAACTAAAGTATAGCTCTGTTAATTCTACAGGTTATTGTTATACATATTGAAATATAAAATACCAAGCTGTAGTCATTAAAGGATAAGAGAGCCATTTGTTATTAGGGAAATAGGAGAATGGGAAAGAGTCAAACCTTCAGTGACTTGTCAAGGGCATTTAAGCCATGAACTGGTTGAAATCACATAGAGCACAAATTATGACAAAAGAGGAAACAATTCAATAAATTATTGTCAATTTCAATACTTATCTGAAATCACTTTTTAAAATATTAGTAATAGCAGTCTAAGAAAAAAGTTTGGAAAGCATACTTATTTGATTTAGGCATTTTACAACTTGCTCATCTTAAAAGAACGTATTCATTTTGACCATTTTTAATGGCTGTGATGATTATTTGTTCATAAAATAAGCAAAATTGAGAAAGCTTTTGAGGAAATTAAAAAAACACATATTTAAAATATTCCATCTCTTTTATATTTAAATCCATGTTATATAGTTTGCTTTTTATTCTAATTAATATTCTTTCAGTATGTCTATAGAAAAATTTTGAGATACATTGAAGAAATATTAAAGCATTAGCAATGAAGTGGGAAAGGAAAAGGATGAAAAAAGAAATTAAGATGTGTTAAGTTCATGTACCAGCCCCCCACGAGGAATGTTAACATTATGTACTGCAAAAATGTATTAATAAAAACCTAAAAATTAAAATTTAGTAATGGATAATAGATAAATATTTGATGACTATTTGAAGTAAAAAATTCTTGATGTACATATCTCTAATGTTTTCAATGGCAAGAAAACAATGTAGCTACTTATAATTTGTGAAGAAACCCTGTTATTCTATAGCTAACTTTCCTATAATTTGTGTGTGTGTGTGTGTGTGTGTGTGTGTGTGTATATATATATAAAACATATATATATATAACATATAAAACATAATATTTTATTATATATAAAAGTAATATAATATCTCACAGTTATGGTTAAGAATTTTTACACAGAAAACATTTAAAATATTTAAAATATTTATTGCTATTGTGAAATCAAAATAATATTCAACAATATGTAGATAATGAATGTGACATAAAATTTTACTTTATATTCTTAAACTACAAATGCAAATCTTTTGAATTTATGCATTAACATAGACATAAACTATGCTGAACTAAGTTCCATATTTAAAAGTTTGAGAGGATCAATGGAACAGACTGGAAGACACAAAAACAAATGCAGATGTACTCAGCTACCTCATCTTCGACAAAGGAGCTGACCATCCTCAGTGGAGGAAAGATAGCCTCTTTAATAAATGGTGTTGGAAAAACTGGATATCAACCTGTCACAGATTAAAATTAGACCCTTATCTTTCGCCATGCACTAAATTAAAATCCAAATGGATTAAAGATCTAAATATTAAAACAGAAACATTAAACTTGCTGGAAAGTAAGTTAGGCAGAACTCTGGCAGACATTGGTATAGGAAAA
>NW_022900936.1:34928457-34952495 GCF_012274545.1 Fukomys damarensis
AAAGTGTTTGTAGATGGGGAGGGGAGGAGGGGGTGAAGGGAGGGCAGAGGTAAGGGGAAAAAAATGAGAATCAAGACTTGCCATGTAAAGGTACATGATCCCAACAATGAATGTAACTGTACTGTATCCCTAAATGTACCAATAAACTCAATAAAAAAAAAAAAAGTTTGAGAGATTTAATTTGAGAATCATATGCTGAAAAATATTTTTAAATAAAGAAATATTAGTTTTGGAAATGTCTAAATAATTAGACATAAATATTGTGTCTCAATATTTCTGTTGTATAAGTAGCATTACAAAGCATTTCTAAAGGTTTTTCCTCTTGAAAGCCGATTATAGCTTTTGCTGCAGCCACTCAGTTATAGCTAATGAGTTTGAGAGAAATATTTAAGTATCAATTCAAAGAACTTGATGTGTCTTTTATCCTAGAAAAGTTGTGGCAATTGAGTAAATATTAGGATATGTGACCAGACTGTACTTAATATTTATTAGAATAATGTGAATAATTTTATATAGCTTGATAATGTAACCACATATAAATAATGCAAATAATATGCCTTGTGCTTCAAATCAGTTTTGTGTTTTGGCAATACCTAGAAGTTAGACAGACTAACATATAAAAAAAAAAATCTCAAATTTATGTAAGTTCTTGTGTGGAACCTATGACAGAGACAACGTTTCTCCCTAATGCATTTTCAAGAAGCAGGTTTCTTGATTTCTTATGTACAAGAAGATGAGCCAATCTTTATAACTTATTAGAAATATATATACAGAAAAATGTAAGTCATTATCCAGGTTTAATTGACCTTTATTTATAGAACAAACAGTGGACCAATAAAAATCCATTATTTTTAGAATCATCTATTAATGGTCTAGATAATTATTTTACAGATTATCCTGTTTAATATTAAATTAGATCAATTTTCCTACTGAATTAACAAAAAGAACCACGGTGATTTTCTCTACTGTAGTTTTTTTTCATTCTTATTAAGATTTTACTATTTTGAATGTTTACTTCTAAGTTTTGATGAATTACTCCTTTGATCTTTTCATTTTAATATAGTTAGAATATCAATATATTATATGAATGAAGAAAAAGACAATCAAAAGTGTTGATATTTTTATAGCCAGCAGGACATTTGTTTCTTCTATAATTCAGCAAAGTATTATTAACACAAAGCCTATTAACTGAGGTACTTGTGGTATCTGTCTACACTGAGGTCAGCTGACAAGTTTAGTCTGTGTGTGTGTGTGTGTGTGTGTGTGTGTGTTTATGTGTATTTCAAAATGTATATAGTAAAAGACTCCTTGAAAAATGTGAAAGCTATAAATAAGGAATAATACCTTTACAGATAACATTATGATAAATTAAAAATTTTAATCAAAACATTGATCTTAATCACAGAAATAAAAGTATTATGAAACATCAGCTTGATGTGGTGATTAAAAAGGGTTAACATACACACATAAAACTCTCACTTTCAATGGGACAACTTATGGTGTTTGCCTTTACATTTGTACTAAAGCAACACATAGTCAGTAGACACTGTACTTTGTGAAGTTTTATCTTTTCCAGGCTAGCAGTGCGTTTTTTTGCTCAGTGGCAGTGAGCTGGGGCTCCTGTCAGCCACTCAGCCATGAGGTGAAAAATGATATTTTACAAGTGTAATGTTGCATATTTGGATATGAATAGTCGATTACAGCAGGTATCCAGTAATTTGTCACACATAAGCTCTCTGTTACATGATTTCCCCTACTGTAGTCTAATATGTGTCCTGAGCATGCTATGCAAGTCCACACAAAGCTGTCATGTTTGTATGTTTGATATTTTCAGTGCATGTTCAACATATATTTTCAAATTATGATGAATTTATTGGTATTTGACTTGCTCATGAGTAAATAGCATGTACATGATTTTTATGTGTATTTATGCATGTAAATATCATCTAGATCTAGTTCTATCTACCTCTCTATCAATCTATCTGTCTTCATAACCACGTCCTCAGCACTTCACACTGCTACTGAGCCATGGCAGCCAATCACCTGGAAGTGTACAATAAACGTGGATGAATGAATAAATGAATGTATGACTGTAAGAACTAATATGGAAGTTATAGAAGTGATTATGGACAAAGCTTTAGAAAGCATCTTAGTTTCACTTTGACATTTTAATCCTTAGACCCAGCTTTCTTTTTCTTCTAAACTGATCACTCACCTTTTATATATATATATTGTCTGATATCCCTAATTTAAATATTTCTTCTTCTACCAGTGTTCCTCAAAATTAATTCCACGTATTGCCACAGTATTTCACGTCACCCCACTGCTAAAACTCTCCAATAATTGTCTTTTGCCTTTAAAACTAATGCAGACTGTACTAAATGGTAAATATTCTGATGTTTCCTTACTTCCTCAAGTTTCCTTTAAGTCTATGGTTGGATTAGTCTTTACTGTAAACTACATGCCTTTTGTTGCACAAAGACATTGTACAAACTTTCTTCCCTCTTTCTTGCCTAAACTCTGCTTCTTATATCACTTTAAAATTGACCACATTCCCAGATTTTCCCAGACAAATTCACACGTACAGTAATAGTCTTGTGATATAAAGCAGTGCAAAGTCCGTGTATAACAGTAACTATCAAAGTTGCTGGTGCTGACACAAAATATTTTGTCTTTTTATGAGGTGCCAAATATCAGGTTAGGGTGTATCCATATAAGCAAATATATTTTCACTTGGACTATCAAATAAATCTAAAATATTTGAAATTATGATTCAAACTTCTACTACTGAAAAGTATTTTTCAGGAAAAAAATGTTAATCCTATTTTTATTCGTAACTGATTTTAAAAGTTTTAGACAAAATTTTTCATAGGACAGATAGTAATACTTAAATTCAGATACTTTTTCTTTGGCAAATGAACTTCATTGAATCACACAGTCTCTATGAATAGGGTATTTCAAGCACTCTATATAGTGATGAATGACAAAAATGAAAAATTTTCAGTGCTATTTTATTACAACAGATGGACTACCAAATATTTAAGTACTGACTTCATGAAATATGAACTCATTTTGCATTTTATTTTATTTGTATTAGGCTACAAATGTAACTTTATGAAACATAACTCATACAACGATTGCTCATGGTCTATTTTAGTTATTATTCCTAGTTAAAGAAATTACGTTTCCACTTTTAAAAGAAAGACATATCTATGAATTTTGCTTCAAACAGTTATTTGAAGTTTCCCCAAATATTCACTGTTAATTAGAACATTAAAGTAAATTGAACGTTTAAGAGCTAGGAGGTAAACCTTTGGTATACTGTTGCATTGGGAAGTTAATAAGTAGGTCATTTCAATTCCCATGTAATTAATTATTTTAGCTTCCACTTATTAATCATGCACAAGGTGGTGAAGATATAAAGTTGAATTCCACAGTTACAAGTCAAAAGAGTTCCAAATGTTAGAACATTTTCTTTTATGAACAGACCAGTAAAACTGAAAATAAACCTTTTCTTATACAATGCCAGATGTACCTTGCAATTGTTTCAAGTTTTGTTATATCACTTCCAAACCAATTGCCCCTGTGACTGAGACAGTTAGACTTGATCTCCTTTGGAAACACTTTAAACTGCATGTTTAATGAGTCACTTGATGTTACTATAGAATTTTCTTAATTCTGTATTTTCAATGGTCTCCTCTCATTTAAAATATATACAAACTTTTCACTATCCCCTGGTTTGTCAAGTAGATTGTGTGGCACTATACATAACAGTAAGATGTGTTCTGTCTAGAGGAAGTCATAGAAAGCTATACATTTACAAGATCCAGAATAGTTGTTCATATAGTCTGATTTATGATTTTCATAGCTCCATTATATACATATTATGTCTTTTAGTAAAAGAATTCCAATATGACCCCATCTCCCATAAAATCTTACAAATATTACTTATTCTCTATAAGGTTGTTAGTCTTTTTAAAAATAAATGCAGGAATTTATTCTATTCATATTAAACTCCACATTACCTTTGTTCAGTATAATACACACACACACACACACACTCACACACACATACACATTATTTTCATTTTCTTTCATTTTTCATTGATTACAGTCAACCCTGTATATGATGAATTTTGGTTATTTAGAATTTTGATCAGCCTGTTTTGATTCTCAAATATCTCTTTTCAGACAAGTATTACATTTTGAGACCATAATGTTAACTGAAAAAAAAAAGACATACAAATTTATATATGGCATACTTTCTATGAAACCCAAAACATAAAGAGAAAAATAAAATATAGATAATATGAAGTATGGAGGTAAGATCTTTTACAAAATGGAAGGGGTCAAGAGATGGAGGGAGGGAAGGAAAAAGGGAGGGAAAGGGATAGAAAAAAATGTTTTGTGATCACAGCAACTCCCCAAGGGGAAAATAATCATCATGTACTACAAACATGCACCAATAAAAATTGAAAATAAAGACAAGTATGAAGAATTAAGAATCCTCTTATGTACCGCCCAGTCACTCCATTTCTGAAATTCTTGCTAAACCCATCTGAAAATACCAGAACAGCCTGAATGCTCCCATCAATTGCCTTCATCTTTAAAAATTACATAAAATATTTTTCTAGATTATGAAAGTTAGTGTTTTAGACCAGTGCATTAAACATGAGCTTCTTGGCCATTAACTTTTGTAGTTGTCTTGTACTTAAATGCTTTCAGCAATGAGTAGGCAGCAGTCAGGAATGGAAACTTTTAAAATAACCATACAAGATTAGTTTGGAAAGGAAGGAGCCAGATAAATAGTGTACATTAAAATGTATTTATCATTGCTCATCTTTGTAATTTAGAAGTGAGGTTTTCCTTATTTCATACTTTTTTTCTTGCTTGATTTCTCCATCTGCTTTCATGCTGATTAAGCAAGTCTGAAACAAAGCTGCAATCTTGAGTTTGGGTGACTAGAAAACTTTCTCAGGGCTTCTGCTGCTCTACATTTTCCTCCAGGTGAAACACTGTTTTGGTATTCCAAAAAATTCCCTAGTGATGGCTTCAAGGTTTTTTTGTTATACTATTTCTTTTGCACTACTGAATCCACATTTTAAAAATATAACTGTTGTGCTAAAGTGATTTTGTTGCTATTTTAAATCATATTTGTTCTACATGACTAATGAAGTTCTGCTTGTCTATGTAACTGATCAGTCATAGGTTGCCACATTAAGCACAACAGAGCAATGTTTCAAGCTTGTAAGAATTAGCATATTTATGTATTTTATTATAATTGTCCCTGAATATTTAAGATTTGTCAAAATATCTTTATTTACCTTACCAAGTTGAAAATAAGACATCATTCAAAACTAGGATTTATTTTTTATGAATGTGGGCCATTAGAAAGTTGATTAATAAATTTAAACTGTATGAGCTGTTTAATTTTTCTTTAGGCTGTTCTCTGTAAGAATTTCCAGGATATATTTGAAGAATTAAAAACATAACCAGGAATAAAATGTATCAATCAATATTTTTACTGTGTAGTTTTAATTTCTTTGCTCTAAAAATACCAAGTTGCAAGAGACTCAGATAAACTATTGAATGGATCTTTTGAACCTCATAAATTTTATAAAAAGAATATCACAGAAAGGGAGATATAGGAAATCTCCCTTTAAATATATTTTCAGAATCTGAATTTTTCAAGTACATGTCATTTAAAATTACTTTCAATGATGTCATATGTAAATGAGATTCAGTTTAAAGTGTTTTTTAATCAAATAGGATTATTATAATCTCTTTTTTAAGGATTATTATAATCTTTTGTCAAGTACAATTCATTCTAACTGCTGAACAGCCAGAAAAGTCTCAAACACACAAAAAAGTCATACCTATTATCAAACCAGTTAAATGCCATTTTATATTGCTAATCTTCCAGTGCTGCGCATAGAATGCCTTTTCATGTTGCTAGTGTTTAGTCTTTTGATTATATAACACATGACTTTGTCAAGATATGACATAAGATATACATATGCTTCTCTGAAAATATGAAAAGGATTTTACTTAAATTTGTTAAAATAAAGCATGTTAGTTTTAACCTAAATTTGCTTAATTTATCATCATTCTAATATCATATCTGAATGTTTAATGTGAAACACATTATCTTATTAAATCATTACACAGTGGGCAATAATGTAGGAAATAGATGTGTGAAATCAACTTAGTACTTCTTTTTAAGAGAATTTCAAATATTTTCATAGCTTAAAAACATTATATTTCTAAAACTTAGTGGCGTAGCTGAATTTTCTAACACTTAATGTTTACTTTGAATACTTAACTGAATACTTAACTGAAGTTTGAGAGAACACAATTGTCGATTATTTGTGTACAAATACTCCTGTTTGTAATTCGGAATCACTGTTGAAAGTTGTAACTGAAGTCTCTGCAGATTGTGAATATTAAGAAACCCACAGTGTCTGGGCACCCTCTTCTGGAGTCAGGTTTTCTAAACTGGAGGTAAGGTTGGCTCTAGTAGTTAAAGACTGAATGAGAAATGCTCTTTATTGGTCTTGTCATTTTCTTATGCAGAAGTCAGGGTAGCATTTGGAATTCTGATGTTTTGTAATGTCATATGTAACCTGATCTGCTTCTGTGATAGATAATATGATTTCTTTATCTCTATGAGCTCTTTCTCTTGCCATTGTGATGCTCTGTGCTTTATCTAAGGGGTCTTCTTTACTTGTATTTTGATAAAATAATGAGGCATTTCATTTTAGTAATTCCTAATTTACTTGAATGATTCTTTCAGCAATAAATATTCAGGTTATGGCTAACTAAAAATTTTCACAATAAAAATTTATGAACATTGCTGGGCAGACAAAAGTAACTGAAGCATTCACATCGCTAAACATTGAAGAAAACCACTCTAGTTATAGATATAGAATCCACAGGAAAAGATTCTGATAGTCAAGTACATAATCACAACTAAAATCAAGGGGTACTTTCTTTTTACTTTGTAGCTGAGCTTTGGTTCCTTCTCTAATGCATAATCAGAAAACAATGGGGAACAAATGTTCTTTTTGATCTCAACTAAGCCCTCTCTGTAGAGGAACAGGCAGGAGCTGTTAGATTTGGGAAAAGTTCATTGGTGACATAATATGCTGATTTCTCACACTGACTTTTAAACAGGAAAGCACCAAGCTTCAAAATCTTGAATTGTTTTAGGAATTAATTTTGCAGCAATTCTTGACCTGGCATTTTGGCTGCTATGATATAAATACCTGTATCCTATAAATGAAGCTGTGTATGACTTCAGGTTGCTGCATAATTTTTGCAGCCTTTCCTTGTACTTCCATGCCAGTGAATTTTGCTTCTTTTAAAAAAATGAATGAGAAAACACACAAAGATTTGTAAAAAAAGTAATCAAGACTTCATTCATAGGCATTGTGAGTCAAAGATAAGGGGATCTAAGACATATTTTTGAAAAATTCTATGCATAGGCTATTGCTGGGCAACAGTGACAGTCATAAATTCCCTGGGAAATAGAATTTTAAGTAAGAAAGACTACCTTAGAAATGTCCAAGGTACATGAAAAGCAATCACAATGAGAAAGCCTTTGTGAGTTCAGGGAAGAACATATTGCTAATGAATAGTTCTTAAGTATTTGCTGACAAGCAATGTCTGTGAGGCAGTGCAAATGAACAGGAACTAAATTAGAGATTTTCCGTTAGATGAAGGTTTCCTGGAAGTTTGTAAGAAAAGATTCAGGGAGACTTCAAAGACTAACTGCATAAAAATAAAGAAGTAATATAAGTGTATCTATAAATAAAAATTCATTCATTCACTTCTAATCAATAATCATTATTCTTCTTCACATAAACGTAGTTTGGTTGCTATTCTCCTATGTAACTTATTATCAGGAAGCAAAAGATAAATAATTCTAGGATCCTATCTACAAAGAATTTAGGTTATGTACAAGAAAATGACATGTTCATGTGTATAGTCAAACTGTTCATTGCCAAATGTCATAAGGGAGACACAGGGAAACTACATGGAAATTTAGAGGAAAACGCAATTAATGCTAGCTTTGAATTGACTGGAAAATCAAGAAATTCCCACAGATGAAGAAATACTTGATTTTGACTTAAAATGATGAAGAAACTGGACATCTGGCATGGGAGGAGGCATTTTTAACATGAGTGCCTTAAAGAGTACTTAAACCGAATTAGTGGAAGTTCAGATTGAGAAAGCAGAGCTTTGACCAAATTAAGCGAAGGGTAGAAGTCAGGGAACTATGATGATGTACTATACAGAGTGCAAAATTTTGTGGGGAATAGGGATTCACAAATGATTTTTGGGAAAAGAGGAATTTTCTTAACAGAACAGATATGTTTGACAAGTTAGAAAAAGTGAGTCATCAAATAGCATTTAGAATGCCATCATATATATATAATGCACATTTCATATATATATGAAATCAGAGGGAATTGAACTGAGACATTTTGAAGGTGACATTGAAAAGATTAAAAACTGACAACATGTAAATAGAAATTGGAGCAGATAAAGTTATTGAAGAAGATTGGGATTTTCACTTAGAATGTTATGACAATAAAGTGAAAAAACGAAAATAAAATAGCTAAGGAAGAACAGATCTAGAAGAGAAGGCTTTTTCTTTCTATTTGTAGCATCCTGGTTTGAATTGTGAATATCTAAGTATCCAAATATATAGTTATAAAAGAGTATTTCTGGACAGATGTCCTCTGTTTCTATTGTCCATAAATGAATACTTGGGCTAGGGATTTAGCTCAGTGGTTCAGTGGCCTGCCTTGCAAGTGCAAGGACCTGAGTTCAATCCCTGGTACAGAAAAAAAAAAAATAATACTTGGCTGTATTATGTGATGGCACTATGCTATGTCTGTGGAAATTATGTTTAATAAAAAATAAATCTCTTCTATCATAATATAATAGAAGACATTCATCTAAACAGGCACTCATTTCACCATGAGTATGGTAGTGTTTATGTATCACTGAAAACAGGCATGGAAGAAGCTTAGCCTTGGTCTATCAGACAACCTGTCATAGTAGTGAAGTCTAGACAGCTGAAGAATCTACAAGAGATAGGCAAGGTGGCATGCCTGTATTCCTAGCTACTCAGAAGCTAGTGAGGGATATCAAAAGTTCAAGACCGGCCTTGGGAATTCAAGCAGACTCTGTTTAAAAAAGTGGGGTGGGGAGCTGAAGTGTAGCTCAGTAGCAGAGTACTTTCTTAGCATGATTGAGTTCTTGGGTTCTGTTATAGCTCATGTCTAGATGTTTCCCCAAAGACTCATGCCGGTCATGTGAGACTTTTTCAGAAGTGGCTGGATCTAGAGTATGTCCTGCTGGAACAAACAGTAATTATATGTGAACATTTCATAAGATTTAAAAATTAAAAAATGAAAGAAGATATACAATTTGGTAATGAGCACAGGAAAAGATACCAGAAACCCTGAATCATTAAAAAGTATTCAAGTAGAAATCACAAGATATTTGAGGAAACTACTTTAAAATAAAACACAAAATATCAAGTGTTGGTTAACGTGTTTCTCCCTGGGGGAATTATAAAAATGGTACAGCCATGGAAAGCAGTATGGCAGTACCTAACAAAATGAAATCCACAATTACTATATGACCCCTAAATTCCTCTTTTAGCTACATACACAGAAACATTGAAATCAAAGAATGATTTGTAAAGTAATATGCTTAGCAGCATATTCAAATAGCCCAAAATAGAGAAAAACCCATATGTCCATATGGTTCAATAAACAAAATATGATATGTGCAGATAATAAAATATTATCCAGCCTTAAAATAAATGAAATTATGATAGCTGTCATCATACAGAGGAATCTTTGAAGACATGGTATTACATGAAATTAGGCAGTTATGAAAGAACAAATATGATATGATTCCCTTCATATAGCATAACTAGAACAGTTAAATTCATAGAAGCAGAATGTAGAAAATTTGTTGCCAGAGGATAGAGAGAAGATACAGTACAGTATTTCAGTTCAAGATGGTATAAAAATCCTTCAGATAAATGATGATAATGGTTATACTACCACATAAATACTTAATACTAGAAGACTGTATATTTAAAAATATCTAAAATACTAAAATTGATATAATGTATATTTTGACACAACAATTTTAAAAATAAATAGACTGATTAGATGATTGATGGGATGTAAATATCAGGAGGAAATATAGTAATTATTTGAATCAGAAAGAAATAAAAATGTGCTTAGATTGAAGGATATTTAAAAAACACAGAAGAACAAAAGTATTAGGGATATAGCCTTGTTAGAAATCAAATTGGAAACAAGATACATTTCTTTTAAACTTGTCTTTTATTAGACCACTTAAGACCTAAGGAAGTAGTTAATTAGGATTCAAATTAAGAAGTGTTATTTAGTTTACTACACCAGCAGAAGAATATATTAATATGGTCAACCTGTTTATTATGGTTTTCATTTCAAATTTATTAGTCATAAATTTACAGTGTGGAACATCAACATTCTAGGCTTCTGGACAATGATTTAGGGAAAATCTAGTCAAGTTTCATTTTTAAAAAAAAGGAAAGAAAGAGAAGAGAAGAAAAGAAAAGAAAAAATAAGCAGAAACCTTCTGGAGATTCTATGCAAATAAATGAATCATAAGCATACCTCAAACTCCACTGAGGTGTCAAAGATGAATTTTTTTTATTTTGTTTGTAACTGTTTGCTACTCATATAGTTTATAATCATCTTGGGGTATGGTTACATGTCTTTATTACAGCATATTTCTTTCTTTTTTAAAAATCCTCTGCCCAGGGGCCAGGGATTTAGCTCAGCGGTTCAGTGGCCTGCCTTGCAAGCGCAAGGACCTGAGTTCATTCCCTGGTACAAAAAGAAAAAAAAATCCTCTTCCCCTTCCCTCCCCTTCTACCCTCTTCCTCCAGTTTCCCTATACTATTTTTCATTCTTGTTAATGCTATTTATCCTAACTTGTGTTGTGGTGTATAATGTTTACCTTAATCGGGGATATTCAGATCCTGTACATGGCTTATCTTTATTCTTATTTCCCCTTCCACTCACCTCATCCCTGGCCTTTGTTCCCACTTTCCTATTGCAGTAGATCTGTCCTTTTGTCTCTTTCTGTCCATCCTTAATCATTTTCTTTATTTGTACTTTGCCTCATTCAAATGAGAGATTCCATACAGCATTTAAGCTTGAGTGTCTCATTTATTTCACTCAACATTTTATTTTACAGACACATCCATTTTCTACAAATTTGTCATCCTTTATAGCCAGGTAGTATTCCATTACATATAGATACCATATTTTCTTTATCCAATCACCTGTTGATGGGTATACAGGCTGCTTCCAGGATTTAGCTATTACAAATTGTGCTGCTATAATCAGTGATATTCATGTATCAGTGTAGTATGATTTCAGTATATGTGCTGCAGAATGAAGTGAGCACATTCTTCTCCTTTTTTTTTTCTTGTACCAGGAATCAAAATTAGGACCTTGCACTTGTGAGGCAGGCATGGTGCCACTGAGCTAAATCCCCAGTCCAGTAGTATGATGATTTAAACTCATTAGGGAAGATACCTAGCAGATGGGTAGCTGGGTCACATGGGATCTCCATAATGATTTCCACAATGGTTTACTAGTTTACATCCCCACCAGCAGTAAAGGAAATTTTCCTTTTACCACAGCCATACCAGCATTTGTTATTGTTTGATTTCTTAAAGATTGACATTCTTTCCAGAATAAGATGGAATCTTAGTTTTGCTTTAGTTTGCATTTCTCTAATGGCCAGAGATGTTGAACATTTTTTTCATATATTTATGGACTGTTTGTGTTTCTTTCTCTCTGAAGTGTCTGTTCATGTCTCTTGCCCATTTCCTGTCTGCCTCTTAGTTTTAGGAAGTTTAGTTTGGGTTTTTTTGTTTTGTTTTGTTTTTATTTTTAGTGTATCCGGATATTAGTTTTCTGGTGGAGGAGAAGCTGGAAACAAAAAATCCATTTTGTAGATGGTCTCTTCACTCTATGAATTAATATTTTTGCTGTACAGAAGCTTTTTATTCTGATATATTCTTATGTGTTGATTCTTGCTATTTCTTGTACAATCAAGGTACTGTTTAGAAAATCCTTTCCTATACCTATGTCTTCAAGTGTTTTGCCTATTTTATCTTCCAGTAGGTATAATGTTTCTGTTTTGATGTTTCGATCTTTGATCCACTTTGATTTTAATTTAGTATATAGTGAGAAATAAAGGTCTAGTTTCAGTCTTCTGCAAACAGATAACCCGTTTTCCCAACAACACTTGTTGAATAGGCTATCTTTCCTCCAACATATATTTTTCAAATATGAATTCTTTTTCATAACCATAAATTAACCCTTCATTCCAGTATACTTGATATTGAAAGAGCAAACTGAGGATTTTATTAATACATATGAGGTAAATGTAGTTGAGAAATATAATGACTGTTTAAATTGTAACAAATTTGTTACATAAAGCACACGTTGCTATTAATTCCCCTAAAGAGACTCCTCACTGTTTTGAACACACTCATTCCATTATTCTTGCCACTTTCTAAAATTCTGGAAGTCCTCTTATGTAAATGTCTTTGGTTGCGTAGTCCTGGCTTTCTTGATGTTCTGAATCAACTCAAAACATTTTTGTAAAATTTTAAATTTAAATTGAATTTATTGATACCTTCTAGGTAGACAGTGCAGTTACATTCATTACTGGGATCTTGTACCTTTACATGACAGGTCTTGGTTCTCATTTTTTCCCCTTGTCCCCACCCTCCCTTCACCCTTCAACCTTAAGTTCAAAACATTTAGCTTTTACAGTCTTTTTGACTTTGAGAAGAGCCAGAAAATACCCAATCTTTGACTTTGGGCAGGACCCAGGAGGCCTGTGGTTAAAGATGTGGACATACTGTACTGTTTTTCTTGATCTACCATTTCATAGAGCAACACTGGGAGCAGTATTTAATGTATTTTTTTTTTAAATCACAACCCCTAGATATCTGGTATAAAGAGTAAGGTATTTCACTGAAGGCTATTTTGAGGATTAAAAAGGGTAGAAAAGACAATAGGGACTCAAGAGGTCTGCGTTTGAACCCCTCAGTCATGAACTCACTGAAATGGTTTGGTGAGCCTAATCCCATTTTGGTGTGCCAAACTGAAGACAGTAACATAATAAGATCATTTAAAAATTTATCTTCTTATTATAATAGAAAAAGGAAGAATGGATAGCTGGAGAGACTAAAATCCATTTTTGTTGGTTTTTTTCCATTTGTGCAGAACTTGCCCTAATTTACTCATTAACATTTATAGTTTTTACTATACAGATCCTATGCATATTAAGTCTATGCCAAGATATTTTTATTTTCTTTATAGTGATTACAGTGTTATGCATTTAATTTCAGTTTTTGCATATTCACTACTAATATATCGATGTGTCATTAATTTTTATATAATCTGCAACCTTGGTGAACTCACTTATCCTCAGGTATTAGCAGTTTTTTTGGATTTTTTTGTGTGCACAATGATGTCTTGTGTAAATAGAGATGTTCACAGTGTTGCCGTTTGTTTTTTGAACAGGGGCTTAGTTAAGGATCTTGCACAAGCTAAGTATGCACTTAGTGGGTGTTTGTGGTTGTTATTGTTTGGTTTTTTTGTTTTGTTTTTCCTTTGATACTGGGGATCGAACTCAGGACCTTACACTTGCCAGGCTGGTGTACTGTCGGCATGCACACTTAGCATCTCCCTAAGTTACCCAGGCTGCCTCCAGTTTGTGTTCCTGCTGCCTCAAACTCAGGGAACGTGCATCTATGCAAAGCAAGACTTTTTGATTTGTAAATAAACAAAGGCAAATGAATCTCAATTCATCTCTAAGGTTTTCATGTTTTTGTTTTGTTGTTTTTTGATGAACAAAATTTGCAGTATGATAAAGTGGAGATTTTATGTGTTTTTGATAGCGTGTCTCCACATGTACATATGTGTGCATAATCAATTATCATAGCACATTTATGCTTACAGATGGCATTGGTGTCAAATTTTACTTTTGCACTGTTTATGAGATACTACTTTTCATGACTGTGAAATTTTGTATGCTGAGTCTTCGGTTTGAATTGTGTCAGTACACTTTGTAGGAGAAAAGATAATCCTTAAAACTCTCCTTACGATATTTACCTAAATGTGACAGTAAAAGTGAGTGACTCTAAAATTCATACTCCATCCAGAAGGCTTACGAAAAGTACAAATATGCATGGATGATGATGTCAATGCTACATAGTAGTTTCTTCTCATTCAGTCATCCTTTACTCTATTGAGAAAAAGGAGATTTGGAGGAAAAGCACTGTTTGAAGATACACGGAACAATTAGGTGGTAATAGTGACCCAATTAGTCCCTCACTACCCTTTTTAAAGTAGGAGGTCTATTGAAACAGACACTAATCCAAATTGGGAAAGAGAATTGGGGGCAGATTTCATTTTTAGCATCCATAGCCACTCTTTCTTCCCATTTTCCCCTCGTGTTTAGCTCCAGCTTACATTTGAGCCAAATCAAAAGAAAGACACAAAACTCATTTTTAATCTGGTATATACTAGGCATTTTACAATCACCAGTCCTTTATTTAACAAATGTATATAGAGCTGAAAATGCAAACAGAAGAGCAAACAAAGAAGTCAGTCCTTCATAGCATAAAAATTATCCATTGGAAACCATAGTAAAAGGCAAAGTTACACATCCACCAAGGTTTGATGGAATGATGACTCTTGCTTTGCTTTAAAAGGTGACACTGCACTAGGATTACTGTCATGTGCCTGGAATGTCCCAGCTACTTGGGAGTCACCAAGAAGGCCGAGTCCAGATCTAGCCTTTTCAAAAGACTGATGTTCTATCTCAATAAAACAGAACAGTGATTAAAAAAAAAAAGTGTGGGGAAACTGTTGAACTTTCAAAGGTACAGCTAAGGTATTCAAAGTCTTTTCTACTTTATTTTGCCTGAGAATAAATACATGCCTTTGCAGAAAAGAGATTATTCTCATCTGCTCTGAAGTATGGATTCTATGTACTTATGGGTTTAATTTGGTAGATAAAGAGTAAGAACAAGTGAAATAGGAAGTCAAAGGAGGAAGAAAGATCTCAAACCATTTCTGTATTTGAGTAGCTCCCCAAAATGTTCCACCATATGTAATATTTCTTTCAAATTCACAAAGGAAAGAAAAACTTGGGATCATCTGTCTACTATTTGTAAATATCCAGAATAAATTTCTTCTAATATTCTAGAAGTTTCTATACATTCTCCACCATTTAAGACATGATTGCATCTTTCTTATCTTCTTTTCTCTAAATGTGTCTGCTGCATTTCCCCCAATCTTTCTTGTAATGCAGCAGAAATTACTTCTTTGGACATCAGATTGCCCTAGTAGATGGAGCATACCAGTTCCAATTCTTAAATTCTCTTACTCCTTAGAGGTGGCTGGCTGTCATCCCATTTTTGAGTATTTAAAATCATATCGGTATGAAATATTTTATACATCTATAAATCTTTTTTCTCATCATTGTATTTGTTATGCAAAAGAAGAGTATTCAAATTTGATCAAGGCAAAACACATATATATGATCCAGCAATTTGTTTGAAAGTAAGAAATATTTTTTCATAATTTTAAAATCTCCAACTAATTTGTGAGGTCTTAACAAGGTGTATCAATAAAAATTTTTTTTCCAGCACCTGCATTTGGTTCCAAAGTTATGGACAGTTGCAAAAAATGTCATCTGTGTGTATATGTGTGGTACTGGAGACTGAACCCAGGAACATTCTAACACTAAGGTATATCACTAACCCCTTTTATTCATTCGTTTGTTTGTTTGTTTGTTTAGAATGGACTAAATTGTTCAGGCAGGACTTGATCCAATTTCCTCAATCTCCCAGAGGGCTAGCATTAGAGAAATGTGCCACCATTTCTGGCAATATAAAAAAATCTATCATTTAATAAGATATTCAAATATTATACATCCATATTTTTTAAAGTGGGTATTCTACAAAATCTAATATTAAACTCTACACATTTGGTGTTTGTTCTGTAGAGAAAATATTGGTATATTCATGCAAGGGATCCCATGATATTGTCTCTTATTTAAAAATTCAATAAAAATTGTGAAAATTTTGTATATCTATGAATTATAAATTTATAGCACCTATGAGTCAAAATATGCTATATAACTAAACCTTACATTGACAATCATACAGTATTGAATATATTGTCACATTTCAGAATGATATATATCCATCTGTGTGTGAAATTACCAAAAAAGAGGGGGAAGAGGGTTATTATACAATTTTTTCATTGAATGAAGTAGGCTTCTAATTCTTATTAGACATTTATAAATATTTTAATATATGAATATTAAGAAAATTGCACTTTATTTATTTAAAATATTTCTATGCCCAAATATTCATTTATATACTTTTTTAGTTTGAATGCAGAGTAAATACTGTGAAAATAATAGTAATACCATTAATCTGTCATGCACTAGCCATATGTCGCAAATATTAACAACATCAGAGTCTCTTGAAGCCATATGTGCCTATTATTAGCTAAAATATTCATCAACAATTATAAAGAAAATAATATGTAACAGTAATATTAAGTAGCTCAAAAACACCCATCGTTGTGTATATCTATGTCATTTAAATATATACCTCAATTTTATATATTTATATGTGAATGAATAGATGCATAGCATATATGTAAAATTTAATATCTTAAATTATAGATACCTGGATTTAGCTCCTTAAAAACCTTTTATATATAGATAATTTCTGTATAAAATTATTTCTCTCTGCTGTCTTTGGCACTTTATCTCTCAGCCTGAACTTCAAATTTCCCTTGCTATTCCAATATCTTGATATGTTTTGAGAAAAAGCTGTAGTAGATTTCATTTAAGTAATTACTTACAGACACCTGGCCAATAAATTTATCTTTTACAGAATATGGAGCAAAAACATGCTGAAAATTTTGGTTTTGATACCCAGTAATTTATAGCAGATGAAAACATCAGGTTAATAACTAACTCATTGATTATGGGCAATTTAACTGAACATAATTTAATAATGCTACCTATTTGCTATTATTATGAGGAGTCAGTGAAATGAAGTATACAAAATGTCTATGACCTAATAAATACTATTCTATTTTAAGTGAGTGTGGAAAGAGATAATGTTTTAGTATCTATCAAAATAACATTAAATTTCTTAGGGTAAAAATAGCAAAATCAATTTTCAAGAACACTAGTGTAAGTAGAAATCCAACAATAAGGCAAAATAATAATGTTTAATCTTGCTGTTGAATAGTTAGCTTATACATGAAATCATTTTTCACTGTATGCATCTAAATATAATTAAAGCCATTTTGCTTTATTATTTGTTATTATTTTTTTATGTGTGCAGTTAGGCTATTTTACTTAGTAGAGTTAAATTTGAAGTCAACCTTATTTTAGTGTGCACCACAGTGGAAAAGACAGACAGTGAAGGGGAGGTATATTTAATGCTTGTCAATTTATGCTGTTTTATAGGTTACTTCATTATGAAGCCTCTCTGATTTTCACTAGTTGTAGGTAACCAAGGTGACTGCATGAGATAAAAATAAAAATTTAATCTCACACACTTAATCTCCTTCCCACCTTAGATTCTAAGCTTAAACAGTAAGCACAACATTAATATATAGTAGTCTTATTGGTATGCTCGTGTGACCTTGTTATTTTGTTTCATAAAGCATCAGTGTAGGATCAATCCATAATTAGTGGTTAGTGGTCATGGCAGATTCAGCAAAGACATTTGAACTGAACTTTGAGGCTGGTGGCAGAACCACTGAGCTAAATCTCCGGCTGAACTGAACTTTGAGAAAACTGCTCTCTCTGAGGTGCCTCTATAGTTAGTCCTGTAAGTTTAGTTCAACAGGAGATAGGAAGAAGAGGCCAGTGAATACTGAATGAGCACAGGGAAACCAGATCTCAATTGATTGAACAGAAGTGTGAATTATGAAGGGTAGTATGAAGTTATAGAAGGAAGACATCCTCAGTAAATGTGGGTAAATGAAGAGGTGCCATGAATTAGTTAAGCTAAGAATGTTTGCTAGCTGTGTTTACTCAAGATATTTGAAAAAGTTGTTCATATAAGCACATCATCTTCAATGATACAATCTAGATCTGGAAGTTACTGGAAAAGTAATTTCAAGCCCAGAAATGGCTCCAGAATTCTGTAGTTCTGAAAATAGCCTGGATACAGTATGATGAATTGGCTCTTTCATTGTTGAATCAGACAGAACTCTGTAGTCCTTGTTGTCATTAATTGGCTTAAATAGTTCAGTGAGCATCTGAGCTGCTGTGATATAAGTTTATGCTTAAATGCTTGCTCTCCTCCCTATTAAGTGTGTTGTGACCTTGGACAAATACCTTAACCTTTCCAGGAGTCAGTTCCCTGATATGTGAAATCAGGATAATAGTTTCTGTGCTGGTTAATATAGTGCTTGACACATAAAAAGTACTCAGTGCTTTTCCTATGGTGATTCATTATGCTAAAGGGAAAGGAATAAGTGGAATCTGGATTTTAATTCATATACAAAAAATGTTCATCCAAGAAGACTCACATAATGAGGCTTACGGCAACCACACAAGAACATTTTACACAAGGCCTTTTTACTATTCTTAAGTATTCTGTGAACTCTTAAAGAAATCTTAAATGTTATTTCATTTATATCCACCTGGAAGTTTAAATCTTCAACTGAGAGAACAGCCAATGATGATTTAATAACCAATTTGCTTCTGATAAATTTCTCTCCATCTACTTCAATGCTCTTTTTAATGATGTCCTACTTCTTGCTACCCTACAAGTTCTGCTCCACCTTATTCCTGTAAAAGACAGTCAATTTGAGAAGGAAAATTCTACAAGTTAATAAGCAGAATTTTAAAATGACCCTTAAGAATAGCAGGTGAATTCTTAATTAGAATTATCACTGTTGCTTCAATAATTCTGTGCTAAGGTCTGATTTATGTCAAGCATTAAAAGTAGAAAGTTCATTAAAGTTTGTAATGCATAGCTATTATTTATGAAGCAAGTGTGCATTGGGGGTATAGATGTGAGTATATTAGCTACTTCCCACGGCCTGTCTTCCAAGTTTGTTATGCTTCCCTCTTGGGAGACAGAGTAGAACAGAACTGGACTTTGTAATCAAATAGATCAAAGTTCAGTGTGAAAAACAAGCATGTAACAGATGTATGACCTTGAGCAGGTGGCTTAATCATTTTGACCTTCGTTTCTCTCACTTGTAAAAATTCTAGGGTACTAATTACCCCACAAATTTATTACATCAGTTTAAAAGATTACCGTGTACAACTTTAGTGGTTGATTTCTTTCCATGGTAATGATCATGTACTTGTCATTACCAGTGTCTGTTTCTTACCTTCTTCTCAATCAAAGGATTTTCTGTTCATATTGAAACAATTCTAGTAACCTGTAGTGAAAGAGGTGGCTGTTCATGGTGATAGCAATTGTGTGTTAAATTGGATCCTACCCTCTCTGGTATTCGTCTTTGAGTAGAGTAGCTGTGGATACAGAGGAAAACAGAGGAAAATCTATTAAATGAGCAACAGCACTAATACCTTCATGGCTTTCTCTTCATGAGCAGTACATTCTAAGCAGTTGACAAACTACAAAATAAATAAACATGTGCCCATGTTCTTCTATTGAGGTTTATATTTTAAATTTCATCATAGCCCTAGTTTAAAAATAAGGAATTGGGGTGATAAACTTCAAGTGCCTGAAATATAAGAGGTTTTTTTAGATTTTATAAATATACTAATAAATATACTATTATAATATACTAATATAGTATTATCTAAGTTAAAATTAGTGAAAGAGCTGAATAAGTTTGAGTGTAACAGTTTTCTGAAAATACTTGTCATATCTTGCATTAGTGCATATATTTTCTCATGTATGGCGAAAAATGAATGCTTTTAGTAGCAAATGGCTGAAAATATGTACATTCCATTGCGCATATATATATATATATATAATATCTTAAGAATGATTTGAAAGATTTAAATGAAACTAACCCTAAAAACATCTATCTCTGAAAGACAGCTAAAATAGTCCAAGCTTGAATATGGCTGATTTAATTAAAACTCAATTAACATGTTATTGTGTAACTAATGGCTCGAAAATGGCAATGTCACGAGCCGTCAATTATGGATTCATTTAAAAAGGAGTAGGGGTTTTAGAGTAGAATATCACAACAAGCCTAAGGGTACTGTTTTAAAAAATATATTCATCTGAAGTATGTTTGTCATAGAATGGCATTATAACTGATTACAAATGTCAAACATAATGTCACTAATGAATTGTGTTTTTCTAAAAAAACTGCAGAGTGTTAATAGTGATGAGGATATATTTATCTAGTAATATGATTTTCAAAACTCAAGTAATTCCTTTACCATAGAATTAATTTTAAAAAATCTAGAGTAACATTTGAGATTTCAGATACTTAGAAAATCTATGTCATCTTCTTCCTATATTTGAAGCTAATGGTTATTTTATTTTTATATTCTTTGTGGAATTTTTGTAAGCTGTGAAAAGATGGTTTATTCTGCTTTTGAGTGAGACAATAAGACATATTGTGGTTTCAAAATTGCTGTTATTTTACCCATATTTGTTTCTTTTTTTCCTCCTCTTTTGTGTTTTTATTTTTTTCCAATTTGCTTTACTTATATGTCAGTTCCTTTTGCTGGCTTTCTCTTCTAAAACTCTCTTCCTGATACTCTCCCCCTCCTCATTTATAATTTTTTATATTCTGGCTTACATGGATTTTTCTGTTTTGCATTAAATTATTAATCAGTCAAGAATTATATATTAACTTATTCACCTGTTCTCTCAATATATGTATACATTTATATAAGGCAGCCAACAAATGCCCATAGGAGCATAAAAAATATTTAACATTGAAATTTTTAAATGCTTATTTTGACTTTATAATAAATATAAAAAGAAGTGTGTTTGATATAGTGCTTTTGTGAAAAGGCCAAAGATGTTTAATTTCCATTTCTTTTTATAAATGAAACTAACTTCATTTTTCTCTAGCAGATATATAAAATTTGGGGATTAAGAATGTTCATTTTAATGTCAAAAGTTCACATGACTATCAGAGGAGTAGACTTTCATGTAGAACAGATCAACTTTTATCAATAGTGTTCTCTTGCATTCTCTTAATTTCTACATTTATTTTCATTCTTTAAGGGGTTAAATTAATTTAATTGGGCTGATGCATTTGTACTGAGAGGTTTCCTAGGGCAGTCACAAAAGAGGGAGCTTGCATCTCTGGAAATCACAGCTGGGCACATACACTTGAAAAATCTTCATGGTAATAAACAGGCAATTCTAGTGAAACACACTGTGAAGCAAATTCAAAAAGTGATCATTCCAGGAAGAAGCTTAAACTCCTCAGAAAAGTCATCACCTAGAATCTAAAGATACTTCAACATGCAAATAGCCCACTTGAGACAAGGGAGCACCTGTTGTTCTGCCTTGATTATGTCTTCAAGTTTCAATTTAAAGTAAATGAGAAAACAGAAAGTGTGTTCCTTTTATGAGCTCTGCCCTAAAGATGATGAGGCAGGAGAAATGTTGGGTGGTACCATTCCATAATGCCTTCCTGGTCATCAGTAATGAGACCAGCCACTTATTTTCATTTAGTGATGTGTGTAAGGTGTGCCTGTTGTTATATGCTGCCTGTTTTTCCATACTTGTTAGTCGTAAAATGGAAAATTTAAAAGATAATTTATTTGTTGTCTCTGGTAAAAACAGAGAAGGGGATAACTAGAAAGAAATGATTACAGAGTACTTTGTGTTTTGAGGGAAACAGAGCATCATAGAAAGGTGGGTGGTGACAACTACAAAACAGGAAGAGGAGAAAGTACTCCAGGAAATGGGGAGATGTGAGAAGATGGAGAGACTCAAAATTAAGAACAGGAACTATGACATAAAGCACAGACAACATATTCATGATACCTTATCTCAAAGATATCCAGAGATTACCTAAATTGTGCAAAACAAAAGAGGCATTGCATGATGTTTTAGATGTAATTTGCATTATTTAGTATTCAACACCATACAACAGTAATTTTACCTCGCCTTGGGTAACTATCCCTTCTCTTTATCTGATTATATTAACCAATTAATTATCTTCTTAAGCTTCTTACCCCTAAATTTCCTATTTTCAAGTCATAAGCAATTGACGTGATACTTAGTATCTCCAAGCTGTTTCACTGGACACACCCACACATTCCAATTTGATCTAATGGAGACTCTAGTGAGTCATTTATTATTTTTTCTTTTTATTGACTTTATTGGTACAATCTAGGTATACAATACAATTACATTCATTATTGGGATCCTGTACCTTTACATGATAGGTCTTGATTCTCATTTGTTCCCCTTGTCCCTGCCCTCCCTTCACCCCCTCCTCCCCTCCCCATTTACAAACACTTTATTTCCATTTTTTCATTTTCTCATATTTTTTTCCTCTCCCTTATTACCTTTCCCCCACCCTTCCCACTTTCCCTACACCTTTAGCCCTTTACTTCCTATTTCACATTATTAATTATCACATTAGGATCTTGTGTACTATTATATTTTTTCATACCAGAGAAACTATTCGGTATTTCAGTTAAACAAATCTCTGTATAAACATTAAAAATAGGGAATCCTAAAATAAAACTAAAAAGGAAAGTAAAAGAGAAAAGGCAATGATGTAAAATTAAAATAATCCTTAATTCTGAAGAGGCAAATGGTCCCTGAACATATTTGAATTGCTTCTTGCTCTTGTAGTCTTATATTATTCTTTTTTCATTATTTAGAGAATACTTTATTAGTTTCTGTAATCAAACCCATGTAATATGACCTTACTTGTTTAATACAGTGCATTACTCCTATAGAACATTCTAAAGTAACATCATTAAAAATAGCTCCTATAAAGCATGGTCACTACTATGTATCATAAAGCAGGTACAAGATATTTTACATTCACAGAGGTATGATACAGTACCATCCTACATCAATAATACTAGAATCAGTTTTGGTTTGAAATTTATTTTGTCTGCAAATAAGATTGCTACTTCTGCTTTTTTCTGGGCTCCTGTCACATGGAGAATTGTTTTCTATCCTTCCACTTTCTGCCTATGGGCTTCTTTTTGCACTAGGTGTGTTTCTTGTATACGACATATTGTTGGATTTTGCTTCTTATTCCATTGTGCCAGTCTATTTCACTTGATTGGTGAGTTGAGGCCATTGATATTGATGGTTATAACTGATATGTACTAACTTATTATTGTCCTGTTATTGGCCTTTTGTTGACTCTTTTTACTTTCTCACCTTTTCCTTTTAGTGTCTTGCCTTGGCTATTTGATTTGCTCTGTTGGGCCTCATGGTGTTACCTTCATTGTCGTTTTATAGGATATTGTTTAGAATTGCTTGTAGTTCTGGTTTGGTATTCATGTAGTTTCTCAGGTGTTCTTTGTCTTGGAAGTATCTTATTTCCCATCCACTTTGAAAGAGAGTTTTGCAGGATACATCAGTCTAGGGTGGAGGTTGTTCTCTTTTAGTTTTTGAAATATCTCACTCCAGGCTCTCCTTGACCTAAGGGGTTTGTATTGAAAAGTCTGCTGTGATTAAACCAAGGACAGCCAGACAACAAAAATAATAATGAGAAAACACTTAAGACACAAAGACAGACTTCCAATTCACCAATGGCAAGCAGTAGGACAAATGAGGACGAAAAGGCTGATAGTGAATCACCAGGACACCCTGAACTCAAAGCACAGGAAGTAACAAAACAGATCAATCAGGCTCTAGAAAAATTCAAAACAGAAATAATTTCCCAGATAACCATAGAGATAGTGAGCAAAATGCAAATCATGATTCGAGACTCTAGAACAGAAACTGACCAAAAAAAAAAAAA
>NW_022900936.1:34952587-35036111 GCF_012274545.1 Fukomys damarensis
AAACAGATTCAAAGATATCCAGGAGATTAAACACTCCATTGAAATTGTATGCAACAGAATAAAAGAATGTGAAGATAGAATCTCAGATATAGAAGATAAGATTGCAGTGACCATGACAAGAGAGGTCTCATAAAAACAGTAGGGGATCATGAGAAATCAATCCAATAATTCTAGGAATTGTTGATGCAAAGAATAACATAAGATTGATAGGAATCCATGAAGTAGCAGGAGAAAATACAAATGACTTAAAAAAGCTGTTCACAGAATTAATGACAGAAAAGTTTCCAAACAGAGAGGAAGAATTTGACATTCAGTTAAGTGAGGCATATAGGACCCCAAATAGCTACAATTAACAAAAATATACACCTAGACATATAATAATCAAGAGCCCCAAAACCCAACAGAAGAACAAAATACTACAAGCAGTAAGAGAAAAGAAACAAATCACATGCAAAGGAAAGCCCATCAGACATTTAAAATAGAGTTGAACAGTGACTCAGTAGTCTCAGACCCTCGCAGAACATTTCATCTACTTAGTGGACTTATATTATGTTGTTTATAGGGCACAGCTTTCAAGAACTTATTTTTGTCTGGGTTTGTGTTATACTGTTCTTTCTATGTACATTTCACTTGTGGATGCTTCATCTGCCTATCAGTTATATTGAGGTTATTCACAATTATTTCTCAAATTCATCATTTTCCATCTGTGTTATTGATTCTTTTTCCTAGTTTTATGCATGAATCATGAAAAGCTTTGATGGCTCCTAAATTTACATTCTCAATCCAGACTTTTTTCCTGACTTTCATTTTCACATACTATGCCTCTTTATATACTGGAAAATTTATCTCTTACTTGGAATTTAAAGGAGGACAGTTTTATTCTGGGTAATTATTTCTGTGGACTGAGTCCATGGTTAGCTGGTTCCAAGGTTCAAATGGCTTGGTGAAACGGCATAGCAATGAAAACCTAGAGCTAGGAGGCAAGGGAGAGGAAGAGCATATCAAGGAGGAGAAGTAGGAGGAGAAGAGAGGAGAGAGGAGAAAACAAAGAGAAGGGAAGTAAAGAGGAGTAAAGAGAAAAAAGGAGGCAGGGACAAAAATACACTGGTTTGTGTCATAACTCTAGCAACATATCTCCTTTAACAGGCCAAATTTCCTAATAGCATATTCAGCTATGAACTCATCAATGAATCAATCTACTGATGTATATAATAGCCCTATGATCCAATCACCACCCCAAATCCCCACCTCTGAACAAATGAGACTTTTGGCAAACATTTTAGATCTATATCAAAAGAACTAGTTATGTCCACTGCAGTGGCCATGGACTTCAGACATACCAGGCTTCCCTGTGTATTTTTTTAATCCTTATCTAGTCTCATTTACCATCTAGACATTTAAGAAAAATAGTTTGGCATCATGTTTAAACACTTTCTATTTCCATTATCTGAGTAACCCATATCCATTGCAGACCTAAATTTAGGTATGGTTACAAATAATCCTTTTGTGGAAATCTTCCATTAACCCTCAGTTAAGCTTAGAAAATTCCTCTGTCTTTCCATATGTATGTAATATTTTATTTTACTCTATTAGACAATATTACCTTTTTTTGCATATACTTACCTTATAAGGATATATTTCAGAGATGAGCGCCATGTCCTATGTTATCTCATGTTAGCTGAATGTCCTAGCACTGACTGCAACATCTATAATGATCAACGTGTTTATGAAAGTAACATGAATTTATTTCATAAAAATTAACTATAACTCCTATGCATTTTTTATCCTAAAATAAAAGTGAAAAATTGTTGCTGCAGTCAATTAAGCCGACTGGGTTCCTCTGCTGGTAGGTGCTCAGTGTGCAGTGGCTGCAAACAGCAATCTCCTTGGTAGTGTATGTGGCCTGTTGCTTGTATGGGCTGCCCTAAGGGACCTTGGAGACACTGCTTCCAGGTGGATGTTCATTATCTGACCTCCTGCCAACCCCAATCCAGGCTCCAGACCAGCATGCTAGGTACCTTTGGGAAGCCCTGGGGCACAGTGGCAAGGTTCACATTGGATAGGTCATCATGTCCATCTGCACTAAGCTGCAGAACAAGGAACATGTGATCGAGGCCTTAGGCAGGGAAAAGTTCAAGTTTCCTGGCTGCCAAAAGATTCACATCTCCAAGAAGTGGGGCTTCACCAAGTTCAGTGCATATGAATTGAAGATGTGGTGGCTGAGAAGCACCTCATCCCTGATGGCTGCAGGGTGAAATACATCCCGAACCGTGGTCCCCTGGACAAGTGGCAGGCCTTGCACTTCTGAAGGCTTCCACTGTGCTACCCCTGCCCCAGACAAGTTCATCAATAAGTCTTATTTCTGACCCCCCCAAAAAATGAAAAATTGGGTGGTTAACTGACATTGAATTGTTGGGATTGATTATCTTTGTCAGTACCTTCCTAGTGACATCTCTACTAAAATGAAATCAAGAGGATCCTTATCCTGATATTTAAAAAGTATTTCTTGGTTATAATTACAGTGATTTTCAGTCTATGCTTTTCTCATTATTTGTGGTGATAAAATGTATCTGTAAAAATTTATTTTTAATGTTGATTTTACTGATGTAAAATGTGTTTAATATCATCTAGGTATATTACAGTAAAATGTCCAAATTTAAGGAATTTTCTGATAATTCTCTACATATCAGTGTTTCAGAAATTTATGTGGTTATTCTAAGAAGAAACTTGGTATAGCTTAGTGAACCAAAGTCATTCAAGTATTTGGTAAAAATGAATTTGAGTATTTAGTCATTTAAATGAATCATATTTTCTCCTGGAAGTACTTAAAACAAGGAAAATAAAATGAAAAAGTCTTCAAGCAATTATGAGCAACTACTAGCAAATTTTACCAGTGCTATTACAGTCCTTTTACTTGTTTTAATTCATTTTGTCTGAAACTCTTCAGATGTCCCAAAATTTTTTATGACACATCAATGCTGCTCAAAGTTACACCATGATGATTGTGACTGGATCTTATATTCATTATAAGTAAAGAAAAATATGAGAAAATAAAAAAATGGAAATGAAGTATTTGTAAAGGGGGAAGGGAGGAGGGGTGAAGGGAGGGCAGGGGCAAGGGGAAAAAATGAGAACCAAGGCCTGCCATGTAAAGGTACAAGATCCCAATGATGAATGTAACTGTACTGCATACCCAAAATATACTAATAAACTCAATGAGGAAAGAAAAAAGTAATATCAAAACAAAACTTGCACCAGGCATTGGTAGAAAAATAATACTTTATTCAAGACAGTTACAGTAAGCCATGTCTAAGTTTGAATTTAACTGTATGGAAATAAAGAAAAGAAGAACTTTTATTGGAAACTCTTGAGATGAATTTTGATCTGCTCCATGCTATGGTACAAGGCAAGAAGCAAAACTTATAGACAGAGTTAAAGAGAGAAGTGGGGAGCCAGGATGGCCAATGCTGAGCAAGCAGCAAAAGATCCTGTCCATCCAAAGCAAGTGATATTTAATAGTGACATCACAGGTTAAGATAGAGGGCTACATGTGTTTGCTAGGGATATGTTGTTGATGCAGTCCAGGCTTGTAAGAGAAGAGACAAAGCATTCTTAAATTAGGGAATGGAATTTATGTGTGAGCTACTGTGACCTCGGCTGCCATGTTATCTAGTCATGTAGGCTGTTTTGAACGTGCTTCTCAAAAGAACCCAGTTGTGGGGTTAAATCTTTACAGCTTGCACTGCTCACAGCCTGCTTTGGGCATAATCAATGGGGCAATTCCCTACAAAGTTTTAAGGATAGGCTGTGAAGAGCTATTAAAAAAGTACTGGAGGATGTTAATAGCGAAGTGGAAATGTTGAGCCCATTGAGTTAGTCTTTATTTTTTCTATAATTAGGCCATCCCCTGTTTGCTAATTGGAGCTCATCTGAGTCACCTACCTTTTCCAGAGAGACTCAGAGAAGGGACAATGTCTTTCTCCATGATTATATTTCAAAGAATGATTCTGAGGCCCATCTAAAAGGGATTCCCCCTTTGTAAACTAGCAAGAGGATTTTAAAAAGGTTTATAGATATCTCAAAGGAGCAGTGAAAGAATTTGCAATTACATGTTTTCAAAATAACAGCTCTAAGAAAAGGGAGGTCAGAGCCCAGAGTCAGCGAGAAGTCTGTCTGAAGTTTAATCAAGCTGAGGGAAACATTAAGGCTATCTTAGTCAGTGAGCTTATTAAGAATATTCAAATTCCCTAGAAACATATTAAAGAGAGGAATATGCCTGTGGTTTCGTTCTGTTGTCAAATCTGACTCAGTGTAATAGAGTTCAAAGCATCAGTTAGAAGGTAAGCAGCATGATGAACCAATTTATATTAATAAAGAAATGACAGCCTTTCTGTGCTTGCACTGTTTCCTTAGTATACATAGTTGGTACTCTAATGAGTGTAACAAAGGGGAAAAAAGGCTTTTGAAGAAAAGGAGAAATACCCTTGAACTGAGATGCTTAGGAACTTTTAAATCACTTCATCTATACAGAAGTTTCATAGTTGTGCCAGGTATACTGCCTGCTAAAATTTCATAGCTTTAAATTTAAAATGAGTGAAAATTTTAAAATGACCACTCTATTGGGTTGACAGTGATGATTTCAGCCTTTTAGAAAAGTAGTTGCACTTATGAAATTCTTTAACAGATTTTCACTAAAGGTCTATGACAATTTTAAAGTAAAAGATTCCCCACCTCATGTCTCTTTCTCACCCTGCCTCTCACCCAAGGCCTAATATGTGGTTAGCAAAATCACTCTCTCACTCAGCTATACCCAAATAAGTTATTGCGACCAACATAAAATGATCGGAAATGAAACAATATGCTCATCTTTTCTTAAACTTATAAGTTCTCATGAAATGTTGACTTATTCTTATTTGATAATATTATAACTTGGGCATGAGCAGTAGGTTTAATTGAAAAAAAACTTTAACCAACCTATATGAGTTTTGCAGACTAAATATTACCATTGATTCTGCATATATATTGTATTAGCTACCCTTCTCTCGTTGCTGAGATGAAATGCAAACACCAAAAGATGGAAGGGAAGGGGTTTATTTGGCTTACAATGTGTAGAGGTTTCAGTCCATAATCAGCTGGCTCCAAGGCAGGGATGGTAAACCGCATGACAGAGCAGAACAAGGGTTGCACAAGGCAGCAAAAGCAACAAGGGAGAGCTTCAATTTATGGCAGTGGAAGACAGCAAAAGCAACAAGAGAGACTGAACAGCATCTCCCTGCCACTTTTATCTTATTCAGACTACTTAGCATGGTAGCACTCACACCCTCCATCCTAGTGTGCTAGAGCCTAGCACTGCATCATGAATCAGTTAATTACAGCTTCACACACCTATGATCATTTGAGGCTGGGGGGGGGCATCTAGATCCAAACCATATTATTTCATAATTAGTTTGGTATTTAATTTGGTTACAAGTATAAAAGATTATATAAGGAATTATTAAATGTAGTGATAAAATATTTACTTCATTTGAAAAGGGAATAGAATTAATTATTTCTTTCTTTGAAGCTGATTTAGTTCATAAACTTTAGGAACAATGAAGAGGGAGAGAATATTACCTTACTTTTTTGCATTTGATTGCTAATTTATTTAAAATTTTAATTGTCAAATCAGTATATTAATGATTTATGAAGTTTCTTCACAAGGTTATATACAGTTATCTATAAACATAGTCTAAATTATTGACATTTCCAAAGGTTGAGAAAATACACAGTACAATAATAATAGTATAGTAGTAAGCTATTTAATGATAGGGATTTGTCATCTACTTATTACATATTCTCTTATAGGTAGACAGATATAAACATATATAGAGATAGACAGATACATGCATATGTACCCTGGATCAAAAGCATGGTGCACAAAATCTCACCTACTTGAGTTCTAATTATAATAAATAACATTACACTTAGTAAAAGAATGATAGTTGAATTTTTTGATAGTTGAATTTTTAAAAATAAGTAACTAATTCATAAGAAATATGTCATTGTTGCTGTTTTAAGAAATACTTATGTTTACATTATCTTTCCATCTTATGTGCGTATTTTCTAGATACTTACAGAGGAAAAGTGCACATAGGTTTTTCTGATAATTCTAGAATTAGTTTAATATTTAATTTTATTATAGAAAGAAAAGATTATACAAGAAATTATTATATGTAGAAATAGTTTATGTGAGCACCTGTGACATAAGGTACACAATACCATAGCTACCATTTAAAAAAACTCCTGTGCCTTATCCTTGTAATGCATTTTATACTATGAATTTTCTATGTATTTGGACTACTCTAATTTTGATACGATTTGTACATAACAATATTTTTCCTTGGAAGTATAATAGGTAAAAGTATTGTGTGTATTACTTTTTAATTAAAACATTGTTCCATTGTTTTATTTGAGGCTTTACTTTGCCTCTACTAATGCTCAACGATCTATACAGGGATCTACATTAATGCTGCAGTGATCCATCCTTTCCCAGAGATGGAGAGTGGCACAATCAAAAGAAAGCTGGAGACATTTCTAGCTAGACTGATGCCCTGTGAAACCATCTCTTAGGGGAAAGAAATTGGACAAAACAGATTGTAAAGTCATAAATCCATTAGAAAACAATCAGAAGTTAGAGAGTTCCGTAGCCCACATTAAAAATTTACAATGTAAGAGAACAGTTCCCTTTACAAAGTTTTGTGTATGAATTATTTTAACAATATTGTTTTTGTTTTAGCTTAGTCTTTCATAATATGCTGTAATTTTTATTTCATTAAATTATCTATGTATTAGGCATATTTGCTATTCAGTTTAAAATTTAAAGTATTACTACAATTGTTTATATTGCTTTAACTTTTCCTTAAATTTAAAATATGTAAAATATGGTATATTATGCCAAATTTACATTATTTCTAAGACAAATACAATGGACACAAAATACAGCACTTGCATTTACTGTATATATTCTATTTTCTGCTTATTGTTATTCTGAGGTGGAATCATACTAATTTCAGTTTTTTAATTTATGTTTCTTGCATATAGGAAAAGCACCTGTGTTGAGTTTAAAAACTAATTTCATTGTGTAAATTATACAATATATGTATACAAGTTGCCTAGTTACCTGTTATATGGATAATATCTGTCAAGAGCATTAGGTTTTGTAATGCAATAAGATTCTAAGAACATTATTATTATTATTATTATTTTGTTTTGGGGGTTTTGTTGTTGTTGTTTTTGTTTTTTTGAGAAAGGGTCTCACTATGTAGTTGCAACTGACCTTGAACTCACTATGTAGCCCAGGCTGGTTTTGAACTCACAGGGATCCTCCTGCCTCAGCCTCCCGAGTGCTGGGATTACAGGCCTGTGCCACCACTCTCGGCTCAGAGAACATTAAGGATACTTTCAGTAGATACATGATTCACTGTAAGTGATATATATTGTTAACTTTTGCTATCTTTGAAAAAGCATCTTAATATTGGCATTCAGCTTGGTAAATCCATTTTTTTATACCTTTACAAAGAAGGGAAAACCCACTTTATGCTTCCAATGTGAAGAAAACATGTACTAAGAAATATTTTACTTTTTAAGCTTTCTCCGAATGCTTATATGCTTCCATGGAGTAGTCCTACTGACAGATGCTTTAATTATAGAAAGTAGGTCAACTTTATTAGTTGTGGTTTTACAATGCCATTTTGAATTATGAAAGTACATGATTACAGTAATTTTTTGAGGGGGTACTGGGAATCGAACTCAGGACCTTACACTTACAAAGCAGTTAGCAGAGCTAAATCCATGGCCCTACAGCAAAATCCTTTGTAAGATATATGGAGCTTTTGGGTGTCATAAGTAAAGAACGGTGTCATATGTATGATTGGCTCTCTGTTTTGGATAGGGACGCAGTGAGGAGAGAAGGAGAATTCTGAGCCTCTTTAGTTTTACAATTTATAAAAAGGAATTCTCATATGCTTAAGATTGTTTACATCTTTTGCCTTTTACTAAAAATTCAACAATCAAAGAAAAGCTCCTGAATTCTATATGAATTTAATAATACATAACTTTCCTTAGAAAGATTCATATTTTTCATTTTAAAATTCCTTAGGTTTGACATTGCTGTGTCATAGATTCTATTTTCCTCTTCAAACTGATTCTTGTAATTAGTTTTTTTTTCCATATAGGTCAGACTAATTCCTGGGCTACAGATAATCTTTAAGGATTGATTTAGGTGAAACATTTTTCAAGGATAATTATTCTATGAAATATATTTATTTTTAAAAACTTACTCAACACTGATGCAGTCAAAATCATGATCTGTTAGGCTTCTCCCAAAAATATGAGCAAGTAATAATCTATATTTTAATGTCTAATACAGTGTCTATTAGCTACATTATATCTAATTAATTAAGACTGAGTGCAACTAAAATTTATTTTCCAATCACACAATCCATTTCACATCTTTAAGACTCATATGTCTAGTAGCTACAGTGGTACATTATAGATACAGAACATTTCCATCACTGTAAAAGAAACATTCCCATTGAACAGCATACATTAAGCTTCTAATTGCTGGAGAAAAATACCCATCACTCACAACTTTGAAGGAGAAAATGTTTAATTTAGCTCACAGTTCTGGATGATTAATACATAGTCAGCTGACTGTAACACAGTAATAGTATAGTAAAAGTGAGTAGCAAAGCAAAGCTACTTAGTTGATGGCCTGGGAACAACAGAAGATACACAGGTAAATGACTTAGGTAAGGCTAATCTAATACTTCATCAATAAGTTATAGTAGGAAAAAAATGTCATATTGGTCAATGAAATGAAAAGAAGTTTCAGAGAAGATAGGTTTATAATATTTACATTTATTTACTTATTTACTGGTCAAGGCAAAGTTACATATAGTCCATCTGCTACACATTCTCCTTCTTAAAATTTTCATTCCTCAAACTATTCACATCAGATACTGAAAAATAAAAATGGCTACTCCAACAGACACGATCTCACGTATTAGTGGTTTTTCTTTTCACTCATTAGTGTTTGATTCTAACACTAAATATATTTTTCTTTGTTGGAATGTATGTTCACTTTCTAACTGACATTGCAAACTACATGGACCCTCAAGTGACTTATTTTTCAGTGTAGCACTGAGACCTGGCTTGTGATCAGGACATCTTTAAAGAACAAAATAATAGCTAGATGATAAGAAACAAATGGGAAAGACGACCTTATACAAACAGGGAGGGGATTTGAGGAAAAGGAAAAGGGTGAGCTACATATATTTACCAACTCCCCAGGTGTACTAATAAAAATAATTAAGGAACTGGACCAGGGAATATTAAGCCAGGTAACTCAACAGGGCATCTGGAAAATAGGGGCTCTCACCTTTATTTTTCCTGGAAATGGTGTTCTCCATTATAGCCAAAATAAAAGAAAAAAAAATCGTGATTCTCACTTATAGAGTAAACATTAGTTTGGGGAAAGCTTTCCATTTAATGTTGATTGTTGACTGCCTAGTATCTGTATCTCTTCTGCTTTATTTACTTCATTCTATTTGCTTTACTTAGGAAATTATATATTTAAGGAAAAAGACGTACCATTTTAATTTTCATTTTTCCAATTGAAAAATATTTATGTCATATTTGCATAATAGTTTGATTCATATTGAACACACATTAGCAGTTGCCTGTTTAGCCTCCTACTTTTCAGATCTTGAGGGCTTTTTGTAGGAGTGATTTTTATTAGCATATGTAACCTTATTACATGGATAGCTTCCAAAAACAAATTCCACGGTTAGGATTTTCCCTCCAGACCAATTAATAAATCCTTCCATCAGGTACAAATTTCACCATCCTACTTTTCTCAAATACAGTATATTGTAGTTCCACACTTAATGTAATCTGACTAGAACACTGAAAACAATGAACTTGTTACAAAGATACTAAGTACACACAAATACCCACAGTTGCCTTATATCACCCAACTCTAATTACTGACTGGAAAAATAACCAAAGCGTGAAAGCAAATCTTAATACTTTAATATTTTATCCAAGAACATTTTGTTGACTCTTTCCAATCGTATAATCCCTTTATTATGTGATAACCATGAATCAGATATAGAAATATGCTGTGATCTCATTTGAATGAAAAAAATGAGAATTAATGTACCAGTTTAATTTTGACATTAAGAAATGCATCTAAATGTACTACAATAATCCTCCTAATTTTGTATGAGTTAATAGATAACATATTATAGGGGTTAATTCAAATGAGACTGATGTTTTACACTGTTTCATAAGCATACATGTCTTTATTCTTGACACTTTCTGTAATCAATCTGGGGATAGCATTAAAGGAAATGGAAAGTAACACCAGTGTATTGTATAAAATTCACTTTTATCATGTTAGATTAATATCATAAACACAATTAGTAATACGTTATTGAATTATCCTTAAATTGTCCATCTATAAACATGTGTGCTAAATTTTTACTATTTTTTTTCTTCTTTTTGCTGTATTGGCGCTTAAACTCAGGGAGTTCTGAGCTACATCCCCAACCATTTTTAAAATGCTGTTTTGAGTTATATAGATAAGTTTCTGTAGTGCCCACACAGGCCCTGAACTTGTAATCTTCCTCCCCCTGTCCTCCTGCCTTAACCTCTTGAGTAACTGGGATTATAAGCAGGCAACACCAAGCAAGGGTATTCTTTTACTTTTGCACTAAATAATACAAATTTGAATATAATTTATCATAGACATATTAGATATTTATTTTATTACATGGATAATTTAAAAACATTTAATTTATGTTTTGGTGAATATTGAAATCACAAACAGTTGAGTTAATAATTGGAAAACTATTATCATGGTATTTAGTAAATTTTCATGTTCTCATATTTTAATGTTATTTATAAATTAGAGGCTTCTTATTTAAAATACTCTACCAATTAACCTATGAGTAATTATGACATTCACCATAACCATTTTTGTCTTTATAGCTTAGAGAAAGATATTTCTCCCTTAAATAATTGTGTGTTTATAAATTCACATAATACATCATATAATGACAAGTTTGTGTTTTTAGTTCACTAGTGACCGCCTTTTTTCTTTTTTGTGTGTGTATGGAACTAGGGATCGAACTTGGGTCCTTGTTCTTGCAAGGCAGGTGCCAGAGCCACTGAACTAAATCCTTGGCTTGACCATCTTTTTTTCAATTAAACCACATAGAAAGCAAAACATAATGTACTTCTGATAAGCATTTGATAATCAATAAAACATGAAATAGGGGTTTTAGTCTTCATTCATTTTTTCTTTGAAAAATCATTTACTAGATAAATACTACTATTCAGCTGTTATGCCAGAAAGAATCAGAATATTGAATGTGCAAACTATAAAATGCCATAAATGTTTAAAAGAAAACACACTCAAAACAGAAAAGTAAATAAATACAGCCTGGCTTAATTTTTCTCTCAGTTACTATTTTCCAACTTGAGAATCTTCTCATATACTATAGAATTCTAAACTCTCAATCCATGTTCACTGCTATATTTTTCCTTCCTCTCCATGATGTAGGTTACAAGTGGAAGATTCCTGGTATTTACTCTAATGGTTTTCAAGTTATCTCTGTCATTGTCTCAGCTTCTTCCAAAAGCAGCTCTTACTTGGGAAAAGTATGGTAAATATTAACTGTCTTCTTGTACATGTTGTTCAGCCATGATGACTGAAACTGAGCTCAAAAGTAGTTTCTCTGATTTTGATTGTCCAATGAAAGCAATTTGAATAAAGAAGTAAAAGAATACTCAAACTTGTACTGAATGCATCATAAGCCTGAAGAATATAATGATCTATTTTATGATAACTTCATTGTACAGGTAGTTTGTTTCTCTTTGTCACATTTTAGATATATAATTTGCCGACCTTTACATTTTTGCATTCCTTTCGATTCTTTCTTGCACACAAAATAAGTTGACAATGCTAGAAGAAAATTTTGATATATTTGTTCTAACCGAAATACATTTAAAGTAGGCAGGGTGAAGGGAAGTAAAGAGGATGAAAAAGCCCTAAGATGTGTTATTTACAAATTCCCCGTGAGGAATGCAATCATTATGTAGCACAAATATGTAGTAATAAAAGTAAAATTTCAAAAAGAAAAAAATCTATTAGTAGTTATTTTCTCCACAGTTTTACCGTAGCTTTACCATCATTTCAAAAAAAATCTTATTGTCAGAAAAATAAATTCCTTAAGTGTTGGAAAATTTGCACATGTAGAGTCGATGCAATCCTCAACCAATTTTTTAGCAGTCCAGAGCTTCTGATTAAGGTCAGTCTCTGAATAACATGTAAATTTATTCAATCTAATACTGATTAAAATAGATAAAACACAGTGTTTTTTAAAATTCATTTCTTCTAAAAAATTTTCAAGTTAAAGATATTAAGTATCTGCATAAAATAATTGATTTTACAGTGCAGATAGACAAAATTATTTTAGTCCTAATATCATAAGCTATTTTAAATGACTTACTTGTGAAATCCATAGCAAGCATGTTTAAAATTAATCATGTACAGGTGAAACCCAATGTTTTCATAGACTTTTACCTTATCTTCTCATTTTCTTTAAATTACCAATAGATTGTTGATCATTTTTTATGATTTCCATCCACCAAATACAATGAATTCTTAGAGTAATGCTAATCATGTGTAGTCTATTATGAATTTAACAAGAAGGTGTAAGAATTTGCAGTAATATTAAAAGATATTCTATTAAATTTCAACAAAAGTAAATACTGTAATTTAGTAAAAATTTTAAGAGAAGTGGAAAATGGTTTTGACTTTCCAAACTTTTTTAAAATCTTACAGAAACAAGATAGATGATAGACAGTGTGAATTTATTTCAATATGTAAAATCATTATGTTTAAAAAACATTGTTTAAAATATTTGTTCCCTTATCATTTGCTAATGTATATTGTACCACTTTAAAATATTTAAATCTCATTCATTTATAAAGTAATTTCTAGATTTGAAATTTCTTTTTTGAAAGATGCACATAAGAGCCCTATGAGCTGAGGGAAGAAATAATTTTTTTAACTGTCTTGTAGAAAAGAAAATGAAGTGAATACCAGGCTTTCTGTTAGTCACCTTATGTACATTATCATGGACAGTCTCAGTATCTGAGAGAATGTAACTAACTGAATATTTCTCTTCCATAAGAAGCACTTTGAAAAATGATGATTTCTTTTGAAAGATTTAATCGAAAGATTTCCCTTTTAGACTATTATCTACCAAATATGACATTTCTCCAGAAATGTATGTTATGATTGAAGGGAATACTCACAGACACCTCCACACTGAAGTGAATATTAGGGCTGAAGGAAATACCCACAGACATGTCCACACTGTACAATTCTGTTAAATAAATTTTGTGTTAAGAATGTGGCTACTTAAAGGGCCCAGTGCAATAGGTGCACAAAGTAATCAGATAATGGATAATCAGATAATCAGAAAAATGGATAAATGGATAAATAATCAGATAAACAGAATTACAGTGCAAGCAGAAAGATAATATTTTAGAACCAAGTTTGAATATAACTGTGTAAAATATGTCATAGGTAAAAGAAAATAATACTTGAAATATGATTTTTCCTTTGTTTTGTAAAGATTATGCTGAGAATGATTTTTTTCATTGAGTTTACTGGTGCTTCTTAAGTACAGTAGAGTTACATTCATCACTGAGATCCTGTACCTTTACATGACAGGTCTTGGTTCTCATCTTTTCCCCTTGTCCCTGCCCTCCCTGCACCCCTCCTCCCTACCTTATTTGTTTCCATTTTTCCTTTTCTCATATTTTTTTCTTTTCGCTTCTTTGCTTTCCTTTAAAAATTAAAATAAAAAAATAATAATAAGAGGAAAAGAAAGAAAAATAAGTGGAAGAGCTTCTTTCAGGGTATATCTCTGCTATCACAATAGAAAATATGGGCAGCAATGTACAGAACTAAGTCAATTAGTCTCAGCCAGCCAAAGGCGGACCCCTGAGACTCAGACTGCTCCCTGACCTCCTGCAGGGTTGAACTCTGTACGGTTCTACTGCACGTTTCTGCTGCCCTTCCCCTAGAGATAGTCCACATTCTTTTTTTTTTTTTTTGATGACTTCCCTTGCATTTATTTATTTATTTTTCCCATTAGGTTTATTGGCACATTCTAGGTATACAGTACAGTTACGTTCATCATTGAGATTTTGTACCTTTGCATGACGGGTCTTGGTTCTCATTTTTTCCCCTTGTACCTGCCCTCCCTTCGCCTCCTCCTCTCTTCCCTATTTACAAACACTTTATTTCCATTTTTTTATTTTCTCAGGTTTTTTTTCCTTTTCCTTTCTTACCTTTCCCCTACCCTTCCCACTTTCCCTACGCCTTTAGCCCTTTATAATTTTCACACCAGAGAAACTATTTGGTATTTACACATGTGTGACTTATTTATTTCACTTAGGAGTATATCCTCAATGTGTATCCATTTTTCTATGAGTGTCTCTAATTTCATTGTTTATGGCTGAGTAGTATTTCATTTTATAGAAAAAAAACACATCTTATAAGTCACACACATGTAAATACCGAATAGTTTCTCTGGTGTGTATAAACTATAATAGTACATAAGATCCTAATGACATAATGGACATTGTGAAATAGGAAGAAAAGGGCTAAAGGTGTAGGGAAAGTGGGAAGGGTAGGGGAAAGGTAATAAGGAAAAAGGAAAAGAAAAATTAGAAAATGAAAAAATGGAAATAAAGTGTTTGTAAATAGGGAAGAGAGGAGGGGGCAAAGGGAGGGCAGGGACAAGGGGCAAAAATGAGAACCAAGACCTGTCATCTAAAAGTACAAGATCCCAGTGATGAATGTAACTGTACTGTGTACCTAAAATGTACCAATAAACTCAATAAAAAAGAAAAATAAAAAGAAAAAACACATCTTCTTTATCCAGTCTCCAAATGATGGGCAAATGGGTTGTTTCCAAGTTTCTGATGGAAGGTGGTGAGCCCTCCAACTTACTAACTATGGAGGTCTGATGTGCCTTTATGGCAGTTTTTCACTTCTGCTCTATCTTCTGGAGCTCAGTAAAATGGCCTTTATGACCACCTGTGTCTCTGCAGAGTGGATCCAGGTGCCAGCACAACCAGGAGGCCCCAGAGCAAAAAGGGGCGGGAGAGGAAAGCTGTAGAGGCACCCAGGTGGCTGGGCGGTCCTACGGGTTTGCTCTGATAAAAGCCTGGGGCACTGGAGATGGGGGAGCAGCGAGCTGCCCGTATGGCTGGGCGGTCCTCACCGGTCTGCGGTCTGCTCCTTAGAGTCCTAGGGCGCTGAAGGTGGAAGAGGAGAGAGCTTCCCGAGAGGCTGTGTGGTCCTCACCAGTCTGCCTGGTATGAATGATTTTTTGAAAGGAGAATGGATATACTCAATTTTTGAAAATCCTTATTTTACAAAAATTGTTAGAGAATATGATTATAAATCACATTCAAATTTTTATTTGACTTTTTATTCTAAAATATTGATCTTCAATTGCTAGTAATTTGATAAGTAATTTAGTTTTTTCTTGTAGTGTGGCTTTGGATTGTATTAACACTTGACTATCAGACCAAACTGTTCTATGACTGCCTAAGAAAACTTTTAGCTAAATTCATGAAGTCAGTTGTAATTTGCAATGGAATTCTTTATTGGGAGCCAATGTCTCAGAAGAACTTTATGGTTACTCTTATAAATTAAGGTTTAGTTAAATGGCACCTGACAGGTGAGAGTGGTCAGGGCTTGATCTTCCAGTTCTGTTTATAAAATTAGCATTTCCAGCTGAGAGTGTTTGGGTAAAGTTAGCTTCTTTGCAACAACATTTTATCTTCAGACCATTTGTAACATAATGAGCTATGAATTAATTCCATGCTCACTTTAGTTTTGATCATTCAAAAATGGTGAGTATTTAACAATAAGGGATATTAGAAATAAGTGTATATCAGTAATTAGTAATTAGACCCATCACAGCAATTATATAGATAAAAGATTTTCTTAGATAAGGAAGTGTCCTTGATATAACTTTTATCAATAAGTACAAAATATTCATTTGCAATCACAGGAATAATAAACTAAACTTACAATTATTATTTTTTTTTCTATGCGGTCTCTTTGATATAGCAACTCTGATATTATGACTGGTCGAAAACCAAGCTGGATGAGAACTGAATCAAATTCAATGGTTAGATTGAATGTTGACTCTATGGGTAAATTTGATTCAGTTCTTGTACAGTTTGGTTTACAGCCAGAGTCACGGAAAGAATTGAATTCATGAGCCAAGGTCTCACTGTATAAGGATATTTGCCCCTAAAACCACCTTTCACATCAATAGATAAGTACCTATTCTGTGAGCTGTTCACACTTACGCTGCAAGTTTTTATGTTTTTAACAAGAGTAATTACATTTGTTTTATACCCATGAATCTATTAATTTCTGTTGTTCAATTAAAAGAAACCCTTTAATCAAAGTTATGAGGTATTTACAACATGACACTATGCTTAATCTTCTTTCTTACTAAATAATCCAGCAAACTATTTTTAAAAGACAAGAATATCACAGAATGTTAAGTTAAATACAAAAGGAACTTTCTATTTATATTTTTATATTAAAAATAAAACATTTGGAAACTTAACAGTTTCAATTTAATGTTAATGAAATTGTGTGATCTAGGGCTCCTTAAGAAAATATAATTTCAAATAAATAAAATATTTTCTTCTAGTACAATATATGGTATTCATAATGTTGCTATACTTTTAAAAATTCTCCTGAGTGAATTAGTTGCAATTTGATTCAGAACATAGTTATTTTATGTTTGCCAAAACAAGAAATATCTCCAAGAAAAATATTGTATTCATAAAATATAAATACATATAGAGGTACAAACTAATATAATGTTGATTTTTTTTTTAGACACAGTATATATATTTTTTGAGACAGGGTCTTGCTGTGTAGGTCAGACAGAACTTGAATTTAACCACTTAGCATAGGCAGGGCTGCAAGTCATTGGAACTTTCCTGTCACAGCTTTCCAAGTGCTGTGTTTACAGACATGAACCACCATATCCAGTACAAAAATGATATAGTTTGAACACTTGAGATTATTAAATATTTTAGCTGTACTCCTACAGATCAGCAAAAACGGTTTGATTGTATAATTAAAAATAATTTTAAAAGACAAAATTTATTCAGTTCTTTATAAAGAGTCATTATAAAAGTCTTACTCCAGAAAATTCTTATACAAACATTTAACATCAGGATGAATAGCTGATAATTACATCCTCTGACCATCATTACTAATGTAAAACTTTGGAAACAACCATAATCATAACTTCAAAATCTCTAGAGTTAGTTCCACATTTTTATGTTATGTAGTGTTAAGTTAGCTTTGCTTTTACTTTTGTCATCATGTAATTCTGAATTATACATATAGTCACAATAAAATATTCTTATCTTAAAAATGTATAATGGCACACAATTTCAAAAGCCTTTCACAATTAAAATACTTGCCATTCATCATTGTAGTAAGAAATTGACAGCAACCATCGTCATTTTAGAAGGAAGGAAAACTAGCATTAGTATATGGAAATGAGTAGACTTAGAATTTGTGATTTTCAGCGTTTTTCCTAACTAAATGCTGACTCCTGAAAGGACAGAGCATAGCTGGTAATTATTCAGTTGTAAATATTATAAAATTCATATACTGTTAAAGAAACATTCTTTCAAAACACAAACTTTTCATAAAAAGTTTAATTTGTATATTTTTCATATTTTCATCAGTAGCATACAAATCTCTTTAAGGGCCTATCTGCTTTGAGTTAGATCTGTGATTGCAAAGTGTTTGTTTCTATTTAAAGTTAAGTATCCCCCCCCACACACAAAATAATAAAGTTAAGTACCACTTTGAAGAATGATAATTTTAAATTCCTGTTCTTATCAAGAGTAACTCCCCTACAGATTTACAGCAATCATCAAATCTCATTTGGAATGTGTCACTGCAATTTAACTATTACTGTAGTATATAGTAAAAATGATTTGAAGTATTGTTAGTGGTATTTTCTGATAATATACTTTTAGGAATAGGAAGAGGGATGCTTGACACTGACAGAATGCTTTAATTGATCTGATTATCCTCATAATCACTCTTCAGATTTAGTTCAAAGCATATTGATTTATTATGAGGAACTGACAGTCATAAAGTAGCAGCGAAGTAGATGAAAAAGACTGGGAGTGGTAGTGAGAAGCTGATAGTGGAATATGTACTCCAAAATTTAACTTTTATTTCTGTCCTTATGATCTGGTCAAAATTAGGTACTGTGCAGTGTGTGTGTGTGTGTGTGTGTGTGTGTGTGTGTGAATTTGAACAGATTTGTGCTTTTCTATAGATAGAATGAAAGGATTTCAGCTTTTTCTCTATCCATTCCATCTAGTCTACACAGTGTTAGAAAAATCTGAAAATATAGGATTATGTTTTTTTAAGATTGTGTTTTAAAGTAGCACGCTAGTTGTATTTGAAAAACAAAATGCTCAATAGGTTTCTCTACGACATGTAGAAGTACTTTAGAGTGAAACATCTCTAAATATAAAGCAATGATTTTAAAAGCAATAGGGTAAATATTCCTGTTTTTTGCTAATTTGATATACTGAAGTATAAATACTTTTATTTTATTTATTTATTTAGGCAGTTAGATAGATAAATGGTTAGTTAGTTTTTGTATTCCTGGAGATCAAACTGAGGGCCTAGCACATGTTCAGCAAGCTCTCTCCACTGAGATACATTTATAACTCTATTCATTGACAAATATTAACAGGTTAACACTTAACCTCAGTGCTTTACACTTAAATAATGTTCATAAGATAAATCAAATAAAAAATACTGAGCATAAGACTGCAAATGACTTTAAGAGATAAATGAACTATTTTATGTAATTTAATGATTAATTACTACAAATGTATATCATATTGAACCACATTCTAAATTCACTCTGCTTTAAATAACATGACAGATATACAAAATAAATACAAAGCCTTTGAGACATTTTTTATTAATTAATTAATTTATTTTTGGTACGAGGGATCAAACTCGCGTTCTTGTTCTTGAGAGGCAGGCGCCAGAACCACTGAACCAAATCAGTGGTGCTGTGACATTTTTTAATAACATAAATTAGGAGATTCAATTTCACTTTATGCAGCAGCATTAGCATGATTTCATCATCATATACTAACTTTTGGATATTTTTAAAATATGCAGAAAAAACACTAACAAGAACAATTAAATAAAAACATAATGTATCTCTTCTCCAAATGCTAACTGCAGGCTTTTCTAGAGCATCCTAGCATTGAAGTATAAATAATAAATCTCATCTATGAAGGAAATCTTTAGAAATATTTTGATTCTGTTTTCCTGAGGGTGTGGCACATTAAAATACTAATTAAATAAAATAGATTTTTAAAACAACTGTATGATCAAAAAACTAACAGTTAGGATTTCTTAATTTCTAAAATTGATAGAATTAAATTATTTTGAAATGAAAATAACCAACAAGCCTTTTGCTGAAATTTGCATCTTTTGACTCTTAGCAATGTTATTTTTACTGTTGTCAAAAATATTATTTTCCAGGTCTACAGTGTTGTAGAAGAATGTGCTTTGTTGAAAAATTAAAGCAGAAATAATTAATTGAACTTATATATTTAATAATGGAAAATATTTTCTTTAAGTATTTAGTTTGTCTTTAAAATTTTATAATGTAAAACAGAATTTGACTATTAATTTTGTGTTGCATGTATAGACTTTAATTGCATTTGTTCCATTTTTTTAAGTGACAGTATACACATTTTATATTTAGATTACATTAGAGTGTAAGTACTAATGAATTAAAACATCTGAGTTTCAGGACTGGAGATTTAGATCAGTGGTTCTGCTGTCTGCCTCACAAGCACAATGGTCCTGAGTTCGATCCCCAGTACAAAAAAAAAAAAAAAATCTGATTTTCCAATGTTATTACTAGTGGACATTAAAATTATTTACTATTTCTAAACTTAGCTAACCACAGCATTAATTTAGTAACAGCAATAATTTTGGAGATTGGTTATGAAATATTTATATTAAAATCTGTAATAATTTTAGTCATGGAAGAATGGAGTAAAGTTTGAAATGTCAAGAAAATTTTTGTTGAATCCCACTTACACGATAACAAAAATGAATGTTTAAGAATATATTTATGTATATTAAATTTTATTTATATACATATCAAATACACATTTATTAGTTCCATGAGTTATACATTTTTAAAGATTTTCTTTCTTTTTTATTAATGTACATTCATAGAATTAGATTAAAATAGATGAGATTTTTTTTTCTGTTGACCACTTTCTACCTAATGAGAAACAAACAAAATGCAGTTTTTTAATGAATAGGATTAGATGTTGGATTCCTGGTTATTCAGCAGGTAAGGTTGAGAGGTCTTCAGTAAGTCATGGAGTTGTTTTCAGCTGTTCTTTTCATTGTTACTTTCTGCCCGTAGCAGAGAAAACTGCCCCGACATACTTTATCTGCAGTGTCATGGAATTTGTTTTTGTACTTTTGCTTATTATGTGTTGCTATTGTTTGGTTACAGAGACTTTTCTGAGTAGTTCAAAAGGTGCTACCTTGGGAAAAGGTACTGCTTTTCTCACAGAAGTAAAAAAATACAGACAGGTAAAATATAATCTTCTGCATTTTACAATGCATATTTCAGTCTATAGGATGCACTTTATATTTGCAGTTATTAACATATCTTACTACACTTATAATTCCAGTCATAAAGAAGTATTTGGGGCATCAGTATTATCTGGCAAGTGTGTTTTTGAAAATAAATGTCAAATATGAAGAACCCTTTTGGCACAGTGTGTGTTTTATATTCTTCCCTTTAAACCCACATCTTGGAGGAGACAGCACATCACGGTAGAATACTTGTGGTCTAGGATTGCTTAGGCGATATGAGTGTGGGTAGCACAACACTTCTCTTGGCTTTTGCTCCTTTTACACAAAAGCAAGTACCTTAGCAAGGCATGAGATTTAATGATGCTAAAGAAATTCTTGGTTTTATTTCTTTAATCTTCATTTAGAAAGCTAATGAGAAAGTTGAAAAATAGTAGGAACAGTTGCAAATTTCAGTTTTTCCTAGTGAATTTATTACAAAATAAGGTGTCCAAGTTGGCTGCTTTTCTGTGAGCCTGGCTATTGGATAAGAAGTGGACAGAAAATCAGCACTGATGATAACTGCTGGCCTTTTGGAAATTTTACCCCTTTGAAAGTGATCTAATAATTGAAGAATCTCCTTAAGAATGAGTAATACATGAAGTTACTATATTTATATCCTAACAATGATATAATGCACTGCAGCACCCACACTCTCACATATCTATTTTCTCATGTTAGTCAAGAAAATGGGATCCTTGCAATTCTTTTGAATTTTGAGATGTCAGATTTCCCCGTATATTAACATTTTAAGGAGTTTCACCTAAATTCAAAATTTTGGTTTCTGAGTTGTTTCTTTACAGTGATCAATTGTCTATTTGGATGTAAGTACATTATATGATATACACTAATACATACATATAGTATGTACTAATTTCCTCATTGCAGTGTGATTGCATTTTTCATTTATACAATTAATATTTTATTCATTTATTTCATATATAATATTATGAAGTTTTCAAATTTAATCATATATGTATTTATCACATTTATGTTTTATTTATAATATCTATGATACACCTTGAAAAAAGTAACAATGAAGTTTAGAAATGGAAAAATCCACATTCATTAGTCAATTGAAATAAAAATATAACCTGGGCTAGAATGTGTAATGCTACTAATGAGGAATTATATCAATTCTTATGGAAGTTGGAAATTGTAACATAGATTACAGACAATTAAGAGGCTCAGTTTTCCTCTGAAATCAGATATAATTACCTTTACTTTACATAAGGTTGTTTTTCAAGAATAAATTACCTTAGGATAGAGAAGCATTGTACAGTAATGGGAGGATGGTAAGAAATACAATATAAACTGGAGAGAGAGCTGGAAAGTAGAGCACTGTGAGGTTAACCTTTACAGATGACAGGTTCAGATCCAGGTTGGCGTTCAAGACCAAAGGATGAAGAGGATTGTTAGCAGATGGTCACAGATACCTGATTACCTGATAATGATACGCCATAAACCAAGGTTATAGCTAAGTTTTAGAAACCAGAATGCCATCAAGATCAGTAAAAATGTGAGTGAAATCAAGAGAAAGCTACAAATATATCCTGAAAATGCTCTTATTCTACCAGGTTTTGCTAGGTTATGCACATCTTTATATATGTACATGAATTATATATACATATTTATAATTTTACATATTACATATTTACATATACTATATAGAATTATTATTCAGTGCAAATGTAATACTCCCTGTCATATCTGTTGCCTAGAATTGCTTTTACTATTCTAGGTTTCTTCTTGCTCCAAATGAATTTTTGTATTGTTTTCTCTAGTTCCATGAAATGTACTAATTTTATTTGAGATGTAAAAATTAGAAAATTGGTAGTTAGTAATTTAATACAAAATGACATACATTAAATTCTGTAGAACAAACAATAAAGTTTTTCTAAGAATGTTACAAGGGCAGACTAGATGTGATTTATTTAAAATTCACTTAGCAGGACTTTAGAAGAGGAAAGTAAAGTTGTGTGGTAACTAGGATTAAGATGACAACTTGCATAACTCAACATAAATATATAATGTGGTAGTACGTCTTAGAATAAGTATTTAAAAACTGCTGTGTTCTCAAGCACCTTTTAAACATTGCCTGGATAAATCCTTTCATAGCTAGTAACATGCCTGGAAATGTTCCAAGTACTTTGCCACCATTATCTTACTTAATTCCACATTGATCCTGAGGTAGCATTATTGTCTGGAGTCTGAAGATCAGGTATGGGTGGCTTAAGAGGTTAAGTAACTTGCTAAAATTTGCACAGCTAGCCAAGGGAAAGTCATTAAAGGGAAACTGTGGACTTAGAACCAAACGGTTTATTTGGGTCTTATGTCCTTATAAAATGTTGACTTTCTCAGCTGCATACCAGAACATCACAGCATGTCTTTAACCTGGCTGGATTCACAGTCATGCTTTTAATTAGCTAATTATAGACTTTGGTTATCTAAATTAGCTGTTCTCACTCTTTAAGGATATGGAAACCAGAGAATTGTTATTGTCTCTGCTTTGAGACCACCAGGTCCTTTCCTGCCCTAACTTACACAAAATTCATGATATGTATTCCTCTTCCTTCAACCATGATTATTTTACAACAAAGGTAAGTTTAGACAAGCACTAAATACACAATTAATACTGTTCTATTATTTCTCCCCTTTATCTGCTTTAATCTTCTGGAAAAGCCCTGGAATTCATATAAAACCAAGCTGTTTTATTTGAGATATTGAAAGCATTTAACTGTAAATCATCACCAAGTAGTAGTACAGATTCTAAAGCAGATTACAATTTCAAAAATTATAGATTCCTGAACATAAATACCTGGATTGCTTCAATTTTTTATTGTAAGTTGGGATAACATGAGTACCCTTCTCATAGAATAATATTACCAAGGATTAAATATTTTAACACATGTGAAGTGCTTGGAATATTACGTTTCACTTAGGAACCATTGTAGAAATGTTATTACTAGCTGAGCAGTAACACTAGCAATTTCATTAATAACGTTAGTGGAAAAAATGCTTTCTGCAATTAGTGATATACTTTGAGTAAAACCGTTTATTTTTTTCTGAAGAGTTAACCCTAACATATATCATATTTTTCAAAAATGTTCTTATACACAACCTTTTATTCCTGTTAATTTAATTTAATTTAATTTGGCAGGGATTTTTTCTCATTGAGTTTATTGCTACATTTTAGGTATGCAATACAGTTGCATTCATCTTTAGGATCTTGTGCCTTTACTTGACAGGTCTTAGTTCCTATTTTTCCATTACCTTGCCCTCCTTTCACCTCCCTCCACCCTTCTCTACTTACAAAGACTTTGTTTCCATGATTTTCCATTTCTCATATTTTTTCTTTTCCCTCCTTTCCTTTCCCCTACCCCTCCCATTCCCCTACTTACTCCTTTAGACATTTTCTTCCTGTCTCACAATATCAATTATACATTTTGATCCTTATTTACACTTTGTTTTTTTCAAACCAGAGAAACTAATAAGTATTTACATGTGTCCTATTTATTTCTCTTAAGAGTATGGAATCAATGTGCATCCACTTAACTATAAATGTCTCTAGTTAATCATTCTTTATGGCTGAATAATACTCTATTTTATTTATTTATTTTTTTAAACCCGCAACTTCTTTATCTAGTCTGCAGTTGATGGGCAAATGGGCTGTTTCCAAGTTTTAGCTATTACAAACTGTGAAACTATAAACATAGTTGTGCATGTATCACTGTGGTATAATTCTTTTAATTATTTTGGGAAGATACCCAGCAGGGGAACATCTGGTTCAAATGGGACTTCCAATCCTAATTGTTTGAGTCACCCTCATATTGATTTCCACAGTGGTTTCACCAGTCTGCATTCCCAACAACAATGAAAAAGAGTTCCTTTCTCCCCACTATCCTGCCATCATTTGTTATTTTTTTGATGTTACAATAGCAGCCATTCTTTCTGGGGTGAGATGGAGTCTCAGTGTTGTTTCCATCTGCATCTCTCAGTGACAAATGATGCTGAACATTTTTTCATATGTTTATTTGCTGCTTTTACCAGTTTGTGTAAGAAATGTCTGTTCATTTCAGGTGCCCATGTTTTAATAGGGTCTTTCTATTTGAAGGTATGATTTTTGGAGTTGTTTATATATTCTAAATAAGAGATCTTTGTCTGAGGAACAACTTGTAAAAATTATTTCCCACATTGCAAATTGTCTATTGGCTCTGTTGGTGGTCTCTTTTGCAGTGCAGAAGCTTTTTAAAAAGATGAGATCCCAGTTGTTGATTCTTTGTGCTAGTTCCTATGCTACTGAGGATTTGTTCATTAAACTCTTTTCCTATGCCAGTGTCTTCAAGAGTTCTTCCTAGCTTATCTTCCAACAAATTTAGTAATTCTGTTTTAATATTTAGACCTCTAATCCACTTTGATTTTAGTTTGGCGCATGGTGAAACATAGGTTTAATCTTTGACATGTTGAAATTCAGTTTTTCCAACACTGAAAAGAAGCTATCTTTCCTCCACAGAGAATGGTTGGCTCCTTTGTCCAAGGTGAGGTTACTGAGTATGTCTGGAGTTGTTTCTGCATCTTCTAATCTATTCCATTGATCCTTTCTTTGCCAGTACCATGCTGTTTTTAATACAGTGGCTTTGTAGTATAGTTTCAATTTGGGGATTGTGATACTCCCTGTCATGTCTCTATTGCCTAGAATTGCTTTTACTATTCTAGGTCTCTTCTTGTTCCAAATGAATTTTTGTATTGTTTTCTCTAGTTCTGTGAAATACACTGTTGGGATTTCAGTAGGGATTTCATCAAATCTGTATAACAGTTTTGGAAATATGGCCATTTTCACTATATCGATTCTTCCTACCCAGGATCAAGAAATGTCTTTCCATTTTCTTATATCCTCTTTGATTTATTTTTTCAGAGTGTTGTAGTTCTCATTGTAGATGTCTTTTGCTTCCTTTGTTGGATTGATTCCTAGATATTTCATTTTTTTGGATGCTTTTGTGAAAGGAACTGTTTCCCTAATTTCTCTCTCAATGAGTCTGTTATTTGTGTACAGAAGACTATTGATTTTTGAGTGTTGATCTACTAAATCTATCAATTAAGTCTAGGAGTCTTTTGGAGGTTTTTTTGGGGGTGGTCTTCTATTTAGAGTATCATATCATCAGCAGATAATGACAGTTTAACTTCTTACTTTCCTATATTTTCCCTTTCATTTCTTTTTCTTGTCTAGTTTCTGTATCTAATATTTCCAGAACTATATTAGACATCAGTGGTGATAGTGGACATCCTTGTCTTATTCCTGATTTTATCATATCCACAAACTTTTAATGAAACCTTTAATTGACTTCCAAACCTTTATTACCTCAGCAATTTCTTCAAAAATATATTAGAAAGAGATATGTATATAGTTTCATTTATCTGAAACTCCTTTTAATTACATTCTTCTGTTTTTGGTAATTTAGCACATTTTCACTTTTCAATATAACTATTCTCTCCTTCTCACATGCTGCCTTTTTATTTGACACACATACTTTCTGTGTCCATGAAGTTACTCTGTTAACCACCCTGAAATATCAGTGGCTTAAGTGTAGACTGTCGTGGATTGAAATAAGAGTTTATTTATTTTGGCCGTTTAGGGCCCCAGGCTCCTGAGAATCTCCCACATTCTTCCACACAGCTACTCTTCTATCTTGGAGAGAAGGGAAGTTAGGGGACCGGTAGTTTCAAGAGCTACTATCAAGAGACTCATGTAGATTTACTCATTTCTTTCGTTGAAGCAAATCACACAGTCAGACATCCCTTGAAAAGAAGACAGTGAATATAATTGCATCTGTGCTGGATGAAGGTTCATCAGCAAATAGTTCCCATGGTGTCACACTGGGAATAAGTTTATCATCTTTCTTGCACCATGGTCTTAGCTTCATAGCCAGTGGCCTTTAACCACAGCTTTCTAATAAAATTAACATATACCATGAAACAGTAAAAAATTCTCAAACTCTTAATTTGGGTGGAATTTTTTAAAAGTCAGATTGCGGTTTGAATCCTGTTTTAGGTTCAGTGATATGAAATTATAAAAAAAAAAACAACGGAAGTTATTCAGGAGGATTTGGTGCTGACAAAGAGCCTCATAAGAAAAATGTTTCCCCACTCTTTGCTTACAATATATGCATAATTGCCGCGGATATTTTTGGATTATTTTTACTGAAATAGTTTAAGTGGTTATAGACTTACAGTTATTACGAAGAAGAAAATGAACTAATTATTCCCAATGAGTTAAAGTGAGGATAAATTGCATCAAATTTAGGTGATGATCTAGTTTTCATCCTTGCAAAATGAAGAATCACAAGCTATGCACCTTTTAACTGAATCTCTTCATGGAAAATGAATAGGGCACGGCAGAGTCAATCTGTTAATTTCAGCTGCATTAACCGGCCATGAGAATTCCTGCACCATCTCTCAGAGTCAATATAAATCAAGACAATGACCTTAATGAACAGATTGCCCACCAGTTAGTGGAATTTGCTGAAGTGTAAAGGCAAAGATTGTTATTCGTGTGTTTTTAAAGCAATTATTTTTCCAATTTATTTTATCATTCCATTTGATAATGTATTTAAAGACATACTGCAAATTCTTTTTGCAAACACATTGTAAATTATCTTGAGATTATAATTACAGGCCAAAAATTTATAACTAATGGTAAGCAATTAAAAAAATACCAAGCTTGTCAAGGGCTAATAAGTTAAATATTAAGCAGATTTTTTAATGTTTAGTTTATATTGTCATACAATGTTTTTACATGAGAGTAAATAGTAATAGTAATTTCATTGTGAATAAGATTATAGATATGAAGAAATTTTAAATAATCATTTAGTCAATTACAAAATTATTGATTATTTCTAATTGTCACAAATACTCATGTGAATGATGAAAATATATTATTTAGAGAATTTATTCTCCAAACTGTTATTTCTATTTCTAACCCCTAACTCCATGGTCCAAAATTTAAAATTTTATCATCTCTACCCTGTAGTATTACCCTTCATCATAATTGTTCATATTTATACCCATGACCCTTAGATTTATTTTTAATATTCTAATATATGTTTTTGATAACGCATAAGTTATCTGAAGCCTTCCAATTGTTTGCATTTCACCCAAAGAAAACAAAATCCATCTAATGATCCACAAGGCTGTTCACACCCTGGGTATTTCTGATCTGTTTTCTGGTTAGGTCCCAACCAAAGCTAGATCAAGTCACATTTGCTGTGCCAGGAACAGAGCTTGAGCATCTCTCCTTAGCATGTTATGCTTCTTTTTGTTCTTTAATAGTTTATTATCATTTGACTTTTTACTGTGCTTCAGATATGTTTCAGGTCCTGTTTATGAAAGTATAAACTTTGTTAACCTTTTCTAGACTACCTAAGCACACTTCCTATTCCCATTGCCAGCTCTATCTTTTATGGTACTTATAAAAAACATCCTTAGCTGTAATAGAACACTTGAGGCTCTGTATTCAGCCCCTTATACTAAAATATATATCTATAAAATATATATATATATATATATATGACATGAATGATGAGTCTTTAATCACTCCTTACAGAATTTTGAATACAATGTATACATAATTGGGAGTATACAATCTAAATGCCACAAATGGGTGAAAACAAGATAAATGTTTTATATCTTTGCAAATAATCTAACCCACATATAAGATCTCACTTAACGCAGGCCACTGGAATCCAAGTTCTAATTCTTTTCCATTTTTTTTTATGTTAAGGAGAAAATTATGTAGAAACATTGGTTTATTATAACAGTGATTTTAGGGGTTGAATTCAATTCATTTCAATGAATGCTTATTTTATCACCTATTATGTGGAAGAAAATCATTATTAAATTTACAGTATTTTATTACTTCACATGTATAGTACTTTTTAAGACATATTAGCTAGGTGTTTATCAGATTCTTAGAAAACTGCCACAGACATATTAGCAATATATTTTTTCACATATCTACCATGGATATTACCTATCTTATCTACAGTAGGGTACTTATGTTTTAATTAATTATTTTCATTTTCTCAGTACTGTATGTCTTATTACTCATATATAGCACTAAATAGAAAATTTTCAAATTAAGTTTGTTGATACCTTTTTATGTGTACATTAGATCACATTCATCATTTGGAATTTGTGCCTGTACATGATATATCTCACTTCACGTTTTTTTTTCCATTTCCCCTCCTTTCCTTTCACCCCTCTACCCCTCCCTATTTGCAAAAGGTTTGTTTTCATATTTATCTTCTTTCCTCATATTGTTTTCTTTCCCTTTTTTCCTTCCCCCCTCTTCCCATTTCTTGTTCTCCTTTGAACCTTTTCTTCCTATTTCGCATTACATATTTTACATTTTGTCCCCCATTTACCCTTTCAGTTTCTCACACCACAGAAACTATTCGGTAGTTACACATATTTATTTCCCTTAAGAGTATGGCCTCAATATGTATCCATTTAGGTATAAATGTTTGTGGTTTCTCATTGTCTATGGCTGAGTTGTACTCTATTTTAGGAAACACACACACTCACACACACACACACACACACACACACACACACACACACACTTTTCATCCCATCACCAGTTGATGGGCATTTGGGTTGATTCCAAGATTTAGCAACTACAAACTGTGCTGCAATAAACATGGGTGCACACAACATCACTGTGGTATGATGATTTTAATTCTTTTGGGAAGATACCCAGCAGGGGGATAGCTGGTCACATGGGACTTCTAATTCCAGGTGTTTGAGGAATCTCCTTACTGATTTCCACCTTGGTTGCACCACTCTACTCTCCCTCCAACAGTGGAGAAGGGTTCCTTTTCCCCCACAGCCACATCAGCATTTGTTATTGGTTGATTTCTCAATAGCAGCCATTCTTTCTCTAGTGACAACAGTGGCATAGGCATCAGGCCCCAGCCAGAAGCCTGCTGTAAATAATAAATTTTTTATAATTTTTAATTTTATATGATGACATATAGTGACTTTGTTGAATTCACTATATTGCAAGATTTTTAAAAAATTACAAAATTGTAAAACAAGTAAGAAAATCTAAAGTCAAAGTCCATAAATATTCTGTGTTTATTGTCTAGCACTATATACGTTGATAAACAGGATAATTAACCCTGTCATATTTAAATGCTCTTACTCATTAAATTTTTCTAAAAGCCACATATTGTGCCACTTCTATTTTTATGTATGCACTCACAGCAAAAGATGTTAATCATTAAAAATAAAATTAATCACTAAGAAGTAACTTTAAATCACATCATTCCACGGCATTTAAAGTTATGTGTGAGTAATTCATTTTATTTTAAGCAGAATTGTTAATTTTCCTGTGCCTTGATTTCCTCAGCTGACAAATGAGGTATGTCCCTACCCTTTGGAAGTGCTGAACAAGTACTTCCTTAATGATGAGAATTGGCATCCTTAGAGCCTGATGTTTTCCAAATTATTAGATAAAGGTTTTGTTGGTCCTTTGTAATATTAACAGTATTTGTATTTTAGTACCTCTATGCTCTAAATTGGGGCATAAATTAGCACATTTTGGTGGTGGTTCTTGTTGATGACTATCTCATCAAAGCACCATTATTTTTTCTTTGATTTTTAATGAGGTCTTTGTCTTATGCAGTGGCAAATGAAAGCAAATGGAATCTACAGACCTAAGTAAATTATTCTTTAATGAAGATTTTAAATCTATTAACTTTCCTGTGGCTTTATTCACATATCATGATAATTAAATTTTAAAAGTTCTTTCAATGATAAATAATGTTAAATAGTCTCTCAAAAGTAATTATTGATTACAGTAATAGAATTACTGTTTTGTCACATTCTTGATCATATTAAGAATATCATTTATTTTCAAGTAAACTATTCAAATAAAGCTCAGACATACAGTGTTACATTTCCAAATGTCACTTTTGTGAATTCTTTGTCATTCAGTGAGATTGTGTGTGACTTTCTATTTGAGGGAAGCATACAACATAAATAAGTATTTATAAGGCATATTTCATGGTGGATGGAGAATGAATGCACTTTGTGACACCTTGGAATTTACTTTCATCAGGGTTCAATTTTTTGAGTTGTTATTTCTTATATATCACCTGGAAAGCACAGATTTGAAAGACATTAAAATGGATGTGAGCGTGAATAAGATAGTACATTGGGTAAAAGAAAAAGAACAAGAATGACATGAAGTATCACAAGTTTAAAGAGTAAAGTATTTTCTTATATGGTGATTGAGATTGGGCATTGATAAACATGCCCAAAAGTCAAAGGAAGAAAGTGAGGCATTTTTATAAAGCTAAAATCCCTTGTTAATCAAATAATATATGTGAATACACTAGGAAAATGTCACAGTGCTAAATATTTGTTCATTGTAGGCTTTCTCTCCTCTATGCCAAAGTTTGGTTATTACACAATTTTCTGAACTGTTTGCATCTTTCAGAGTAATTTATTCACTTGTCAAACTGAGAAAACACTATCAATCAATTAAATGAATTATCAGTATCATGATAATATCTATAAAATTCATTTATGGTGTTAAAATTTAAGAATTTCATACATGTTGAGCAAATTCCTTTTTTGTACCTAGCTCAATGCTTTTGATAGGAGATATAGAAGTAATGAACAAAGTTTGAAATGCAGACATATTCTATTAAGAAGTTTATTATTAATCACTTATCATTAAGTGTAAATTATACTAGGTGCGCAGTGGTAGAATGATACTAATTCACATAACTTGGAAATAATTTTAACTACATTAAATGCTGCATTTGAGCACTGACCATACTTAGAAGTTATAAACTTTATAAATCAAATGTTGTAGGGCTCACAATTTTATTGTATAGAGAATATTGACCCAACCTTATCTAGGCAGGTCATTTAATGAATATCACATTGTATAAATAGACATGTCAGTTTCAAAAAAGCATTAGCCTAAAATGAGGTCAACATAGGTTGATTTGTTCAGCTATATGGGCAGCTGAGCCCTCTCCACATTCCAAAGCTGATTCATACAGAGAACAGAGTTTCCCGGCTGCTAAACAAGGAACAGGTGCAGCAGGTACAGAGTGATTTCTCCCTTGACCAACCGCATGAAAACAGGGACAGCATCCTCCTTATCTCAAGAAGTTACAAATACATATTTTAAAACTAAATTTTACATATAAACCTTTGAGGTACATGATATGTATAATTTTTGTATAGTTTATTATAGTCCATCTGACAGATACAAATTGTAATTACTGGACACAAATGTCTAAAGTTTAAAATGATATGGCATTGAGTTTTAGTCTAACAGCCTCTGTAAACAAAATAATTAACATCAGGAAAGGTAAAGAAATCTCAGAAAATACTTTGTGTGGATAATATTTTCTCTGAATTTATGGTTATTTATTTATTTGTTTGTTTGTTTCATTTTGTTTTGGTTTTGGTACTGGAGATTGAACTCTGGTCCTTGCCCTTGGGAGGCAGGCTCCAGAACCACTGAGCCAAATACCCGACAACTTATGGTTATTTAAAAAATCTCCTTGTGCTTCCTCATTATGAGCATAAATTCTTAATTTTAGCATAGTCAATTTTATCTTTTTTATAGTTAACACTTTTTATGATTTATTAATAAATCCCAACAGTTAAATATTATCCTTTAATATTTTCTCCAAGATTTTTATTTTCATAATTAAGACTTTAATCCTCCTTTAATTGATATTATTTGCATAAGATGAGAGTTAATGTAGTCTTTAACACACAGCTAACCACTTGACTTGACTGGATTTTTGAATAGTTCTCTTTTCTCCGCTCAGCTTCAGTGCAACATCTGTCGTATTCATGTGTGTGTTTCTTTCTGGGCTTCGTTCTTCTGGCTCGTGTGATTATCGCTTCCAAAACACCACAAAGTCTGATAATCAACGTAGATCCACAGGAGGTCTTTTTGTTTGGCAAAGTAATATTCTTGCAAGAATAATATCCCCCTTACAGAATAAGGAGCACATCCTTGGTTGTTTCTTCCTTGTTATTGAAGAAGCATGGGCTAAATTTTTCAGCCACTCCTCTGAAGCTCTTCTACATAGGGAAAAGGGGTAGAAAGAAGGGACTGTATCCTGGGAGGCCGCCTCCGTTCTTTGAGACACCAGCCATGCCTCAGAATTGTTCTATGCACATTTTCTGCAGTTGGACAGTCTCTTGGAACTCCCCTCCCTCAAGCCATGATAATGAAAATATATATCTACAATTCAAGTAGTATAATTTAATATCCTTTCTAAATAAGATATATAAAAAATTCATAGATAGTGGCATTATAGATATATTTTCTCATTTCACAAAAGTTTCCATTTAATCCACCTTGTTTATATCATCTGGATATAACTAATCCCAATGTAACCTGACTCAGTTAAACAGCAAATCAGGGCTGGGGATTTAGCTCAGTGGTTCGGTGGCCTGCCTTGCAAGCGCAAGGACCCGAGTTCAATCCCTGGTACCAAAAAAAAAATAAATAAATAAATAAAATAAAATAGAAAATCTTGTAACCACTGTATCATGAATCACATTTGTCTCAATCATACACTATTTTTTCTATATTTTTACAGTGTCTTTGCAGTAGGTACTGCTAGGTTGAATTCTCTTATAACCAGAAACAACCTACATGGTATTTTCTGGTACACCAGGATGTATGTCTGAGTGAAGGTTAAGGTTAACTTAATTTTTCATTTCAGTTGAAAATCAATTCTTCTACCCTTTTGTCATAATCCTATCAACTACACAGAGAAGCTGCTCTATTCTTGAGTTATATTTGAATTTTCACAGGGAATTAAATTTTAGCTTCCAGAAACTGAGAGGTTTTATAAAATGACAGGACTTTTTTGTCTGTATTTACCATGATAAGTAGTGACCCTAGAGTACTAAAGGGGTTTTTATAAAGGAACTTTACAAAGAATAAAGGGTAGTCAAAGGAGTAAGGCTTGAGTATATATCTATTTTTTTTTCTCCGAAAGGGATTACTTAAGTTACAAAGCTAGAAACAACTGCACTCTTAAAGGACATGTAGAGTGCAGGTATTAGGAATAAAAAAATCATTTACATTTATGTATTTATTCAGGAGCAGAGATTTTTCAATTTGAAGATCAAATAATTTCCTTATTAAATCATAAAGTATTAGATAGATGTGATGAGAGAAATTGTCCTAAGATCCTCAGGTAGGTTCTGAGGTGGCGGAATCACTGAGCTAAATCCCTGGTCTGGATCTGGCCTGGTTTTGTCCTCCTTACTAGAGAATAATCACTACTGGAAGCTTAAAAGATTTGGATATAAGAGCCCTGCATTATTTCAAACATGACAAAAAGACACTATATCTCAAATACTAACAACTCAACAGGTTCTGCCTCTGAGGATTATCCTCTCAATGCTTTTCCAAGGAGCACCTAATGACTGGAAAGCTGGTAAAAAGTCAGTCCCTCAACATCCTTCCAAAACCCAAAGCAGGAGCTCTCCCTTACCAATTTTATTGTTGTTTTAATCAGCAAATCTTCCACAACAACATACCATTGAGCAGTGGCTTATATACAACAGATATTTATTTTTCACACTTTTAGAGGTTAAGAAGTCTAAGATTAATATCCTAGTGGACTCAATATCTGGTGAGGGTTTGCTTGCCAGTTCATTCAAAGATAGACTCTCTTCTCTGTGTCCTCACAGGGCAGAAAGGGAGAAAGAAACCTTTCAGGGTCCTTTTCATATAGCCACTAACTCCACCGACAAAGAATCTATCCTCATGACCTAAAAACTTCCGATAGGTCACACTTCCTCACGTCATCACATTCAGACTGAGTTTGTTTTTTTTTAATGATACAGCAATATTTTAATTTTAGGTATGTTGCACATAATAGGAAGAACCAAAACTATATCAATTCAAATGTATCTATATAAGTAGTTATTGCATATAGTTTACAGAAAATTGTTAAATTACTGTTTTTTTTTCCTCATTGAGATTATTGGTACACTTTAGGTATACAGTATAGTTACATTCATCGTTGGGATCTTGTACCTTTACATGACAGGTCTTGGTTCTCATTTTTTCCCCCTTATCCCTGCCCTCCCTTCACCCCTTCCTGTAGGGACATTGGGAAGAGTAGGAAAAGGTAATAAGGGAAAGAAAAAAAAAATAGGAGAAAATGAAAAACAGACTAAATTTTAACCTATGAATTTTGAGGGAACACAAGCATTTAGTTTATAGAAATAAAGTTTATATGCATCTTGGACAATCTCACTATAATAGGTATCACTATTGAAGTTTGGCTTTTGTAAAATTGAAAAGAAATTCTAAGTTTCTCATTACTCTAACCAAGGAGTTATTATAGCTGGTAATTCAAACATAATAGATTTTTAGAGAAACAACTTACGACAGTGGGTATCTGTATATACTTATTTAGCCGTACAGGGTAAGACATAAAAACAATCATTTAGTATTCACAGGAAACTAACCTTTGGTACCAGACACTGGATCCTTCATTACAAACATTATTTGATTTTTTTCCACATAAATTCCATCAGCCTACTAAAATTCCTATTTTGTAGCATAAGTATATCAAAGAGAATTGAGGAGCTTGCCAAGGTTCTTTTTTCTTTTCTTCTTTTTTATACATACTTTTATTGGTACATCTTAGATATATAATACAGTTACATTCATCATTGGGATATTGTACCTTTAGAAGACATATCTTTGTTCTTATTTTTCCCCATTCCCCTAACCTACCTTACTCCCTACCCTCCCTATTTATAAAGACTTTGTTTCCATTTTTTTCCTTTTCTCTTATTTTTTCTCTTCCCTTTTTACCTTTCCCTTACCCTTCTCATTTACCCAATAACTTTAGATCTTTTCTTCCTATTACAAAATATCAATTATACATTTTGCCCCTTATTTACAGTTTTAGTAATCACATCAGAGAAGCTATAAGGTATTCATACATGGATGTCCTATCAATTTTATTTCAGAGTATGTACTCAGTGTCCATCCACTTAGCTATAAATGTCTCTAGTTTCTTATTCTTTATGGCTGAGTAGTACTCCATTTTATATATAAGGCAAACACGTATTCTTTATATAGTCTCCAGTTAAAGTGCAATTGGAATGTTTCCAAGATATAGCTATTACAAACTGTGCCACATTGAATGTGGGTGAACATATATCACTGTGGTATGATGGTTTTGATTCTTTTGTAAAGATACCCAGCAGGGGAATAGCTGGGTCAAATGGCACTTCCAATCCTAGTTGTTTAAGGTATATCCATATTGATTTCCACAGTGGTTGCACCAGTCTGCAATCCCACCAACAATGGAGAAGGGTTCCTTTCTCCCCACAACCTTGCCAGCATTTCTTATTTGTTGATTTCTTAAGAGCAGCCATTTTTTCTGCAGTGAAGTAGAATCTGAGTGTTGTTTTTATCTGCATCTCACAATGACAAATTATGTTGAACATTTTTTCATATATTTATTTGCTGCTTTTATTTCTTTGTGAAGGGTCTGTTCATTTCAGATGCCCATTTTTAATTGGGTCTTTATGTTTGAGGAGCCTGATTTTTTTTGTATTCTTTATACATTCTAGATAGTAGACTTTTGTTGAGGAACAACTTGTAAAATTATTTCCCACATTGTGAATTGTCTCTTAGCTCTGTTGGTAGTTTATTTTGCAGTGCAGAAGCTTAGTTTTATTTTAGGATTCCCTATTTTTAATGTTCATACAGAGATTTCTTTAACTGAAATACCGAATAGTTTCTTTGTTGTGAAAAACTATAATAGTACACAGGATCCTAATGAGACAATTAATAATGTGAAATAGGAAGTAAAGGGCTAAAGGTGTAAGGAAAGTGGGAAGGGTGGGGGAAAGGTAATAAGGGAGAGGAAAAAAATATGAGAAACTGAAAAAATGGAAATAAAGTGTTTGTAAATGGGGAGGGGAGGGGGGGCAAAGGGAGGGCAGGGACAAGGGGAAAAATGAGGATCAAAACCTATTATGTAAAGGTACAGAATTCCAATGATGAATGTAATTGTATTGTATACCTAGATTGTACCAATAACCTCAATAAAAAGAAAAATAAAAAAAAATAAAATAAAAAAATAAAACACTGAAAAAAAAAAGATAAGATCTCACTTGTTGATTCTTTGTGCTAGTTCCTATGCTACTGGGATTTGTTCATAAAGTCTTTTCCTTTGCCAATGAATTCAAGAGTTCTTCCTAGCTTAACTTCCAACAAGTTTAGTATTTCTGTTTTAATATTTAGACCTCTAATCCACTTTGATTTTAGTTTGGTGCATGGTGAAACATAGGTTTAATCTTTGACAAGTTGAAATCCAGTTTTTCCAACACCATTTGTTAAAGAGGCTATCTTTACTCCACAGAGGATGGTTGCCTCCTTTGTCCAAGGTGAGGTCACTGAGTATGTCTGGAGTTGTTTCTGTATCTTCTAATCTATTCCATTGATCCTTTCTTTGCCAGTACCATGCTGTTTTTAATACAGTGGCTTTGTAGTATAGTTTCAATTTGGGGATTGTGATACTCCCTGTCATGTCTCTATTGCCTAGAATTGCTTTTACTATTCTAGGTCTCTTCTTGTTCCAAATGAATTTTTGTATTGTTTTCTCTAGTTCTGTGAAATACACTGTTGGGATTTCAGTAGGATTTTTCATCATCTGTATAACAGTTTTGGAAATATGGCCATTTTCACTATATTGCTTCTTCCTACCCAGGATCAAGGGATGTCTTTCCATTTTCTTATATCCTCTTTGATTTATTTTTTCAGAGTGTTGTAGTTCTCAATGTAGAGGTATTTTCTTTTCTTTGTTAGAATGGTTCCTAGATACTTCAGTTTTATTTGGATGCTATTGTGAAAGGAATTGTTTCCCTAATTTCTCTCTCAATGAGTCTATGATTTATGTACAAAAAGGCTATTTATTTTTGAGTGTTGACTTTGTAGCCAGCTGCTCTACTGAACCTGTCAATTAAGTCTAGAATTCTTTTTGCCAAGTTTTTTGTGTCTTCTATGTAGATTATCATGTTACCATCAAATAATGACTGTTTAACTTCTTCCTTTCCAATTTATTGCTTTTATTTCTTTCTGTTTTCTAATTGCTATGGCTAATTTTACAAAACTATATAGAAGAGGAGTGGTGACAATGAGCATCCTTGTCTTGTTCCTCATTTTAGCATGAAGGTTTTCAGTTTTGGATGTTTTAGTATGATGTTAACTGTTGGATTATCATAGATAGCCTTTATCAAGTTGAGATAAAGACCATCTATGCTGATTTTCTTCAACAAGATTTTTATCATGAATGGATGTTGAATTTTGACAAATGCTTTTTCTGTATCTGTTGAGATGAACATATGATTTTTGTCTTTGACTCTGTTAATATAGTGTATTACATTTATTGATTTATATATGTTGAACTATTCCTTGCAACCCTGGGATAACTCTGACTTGTTCAGAGAGTATGATCTTCTTGATGATGTTCTGTATTCTGTTTGCCAGTATCTTATTGAGGATTTTTGCATCTATGTTCATTAGGGAGATTGGTCTGTCATTTTCTTTTTTGGTAGGGCCTTTCTCTGGTTTTGGAATCAAAGCAACACACGCTTCCTAGAATGAATTTGGAAGTATTGCTTCCCTTTCAATTTCATTGAAAAGTATAAAGAGTATTGGCAGTAGTTCTTCTCTAAATGTTTTGTAGAATTCAGCAGTGAATCCACCGGGACGTTGTCTTTTCTTTGTTGGTAAATTTTTAATTACATTTTCAATTTCAATTTTCAATTTCACTGATTGATTGTAGTTGAGGTGTTTAGAATTTTTATATCTTCTTCATTCTACTTTTGTAATTCACATGTATCTAGAAATCTGTCCATTTCTTCTGTGTTTTCCATTTTATTAGAGTGCAGGTTTTCAAAGTAGGTATTGATGATCCTCTGGATTTCTCCTGGATCTGTTGCGACTTCATCTCTTTCATTCTTTTTTTGTTTGTTTGTTTGTTTTATTTTATTTATTTATTCATTTATTTTTGGTACCAGGCATTGAACTCGGGTCATTATGCTTGCCAGGCAGGCAGCAGAACCACTGAGCTAAATCCCCAGCCCTTCATCTTTTTCATTCTTAATTGTATGCATCTGGGCCTTTTCTTTCCTTTTTTTTAATATGGTTGGCTAAGACTTTATGGGTTGTACTTATTCTTTAGAAAACCAGCTCTTTGATTCATTGGTTATTTTGTATCTTTTCCTTAGTCTACATTTCATTGATTTCTGCTATGATTTTTCTAATTTCCCCCCTTATCCTAGCTTTGTGTTTGTCTTGCTCTTCTTTTTCTAGAAGCTTAAGATTTAGCATTAGGTTGTTTATTTGAACTTACTTTGTTTTCCTACTGTAGGCACTCACTGCTATAAATTTCCCTTATAGAACTGCTTTCAATGTGTCCTATAGATTCTTGTATGTTTTATTGGCATTATCATTCAATTATGGAAATTGTGTAACTTCTTCTTTAATATCCTCTGTGACCTGTTGGTTGTTCAGGAGAGTATTACTCAATTTCCATATGTTTGTGAAGGTCTTCGGTTTCTTTTGCTATTGAACTCCAATTCAATATTGTCTGAAAATATACATGGGATAATTTCAACTCCTTTACATGTACTTAAACGGGTTGTATGAATTACTAGTACATGGTCTTTTTTTTGGTACCGGGGATTGAACTCGGGTCCTTGTGCTTGCAAGGCAGGCCACCGAACTGCTGAGCTAAATCCCTGGCCCAATGGTCTATTTTGGAGAATGACCCATGTGCGGCTGAAAAGAATGTGTATTCTGATTTTGTGGAGTAGAATACTCTGTAGACATCTATCAAGTCCATTTGTTCAAAAGCTTGGTTTAGTTTTAGTATTTCATTATTGATTTTTTGTCTAGATGACCCGTCTATTTGTGACAGTGAGGTATTTAAGTCCTCCAGTACAATTGTATTAGTGATTATTTGGTTTTTCATGTCCCTTAGTATTTGTTTGGTATAATTAGGGCTTTAGTTTTGGTGCCTATATATTTATGATTGTCTTCTCTTCCTCTTGGATTGTTCACTTTACAAGGATATAGTGACCTTTTTTGTCTCTCTTAATTAGTGCTGGTTTGAAATTTACTTTGTGTGCAAATAACATAGGTACCCCTGCTTTTCTCTGGGTTCCTGTTGCATGGAGAACTATTTTTCACCTTCTTATTTACATTTCTTGTATATAGCATATCATTGTGTTTTGCTTCTTAATCCATTCTGCTGCTCTATTTCTTTTGCTTGGTGAATTGAGGCCATTAACATTGATGGTTATAACTGATATGTATTGACTTATCATCATCGTGTTATTATTCTGTCACTGTTTCTTTTTTTTTTTTTTTAACTTTTCCCCCTCTCCCTTTAATTTATTGCCTTGCCTGATAGATTTGCTCTGTTGGGTATCATGAAGTTGTGATCTTCATTGTTTTTTTTTACTAGGATATTATTTATAATTGTAGTGCTGGTTTGGTAATCATGAAGTTTCTCGGGTGTTCTTTTCACGGAAGTATCTTATTTCCCCATCCATTTTGAAAGACAGTTTTGCAGGTATATCAATCTAGGTTGGAGGTTGTTTCCTTTCAGGGCTTGAAATACCTCACACCAGGCTTTCCTTGACTTCAGGGTTTGTGTTGAAAAGTGTGCTGTGATTCTGATGGGCTTTCCTTTGCATGTGATTTATTTCTTTTCTCTAACTGCTTGCAGTATTTTGTTCTTCTGTTATGTTTCTGGAATCTTGTTTACTGTACGTCTATGTGTAGGTTTTTTAATCATAGCTATCTGTTTTGCAAGTTTTCTGTCAATTCTGTGAACATTTTTCATGTCATTTGTACTTTCTCATGCTTTTTCATAGACTCTTATCAGCCTTATATTATTCTTTATATCATCTAGAAGCTGTTGGATTGATTTCTCATGTTCCCTTACTAGTTTTAAGTGGTCCTTCTTTTGCTGGTCACTGATCTCCATCCTGTCTTCTATATATGATATCCTTTCTTCAGATTGGCCCAGTCTGTTATATAAACTTTCAATAGAATTTTTAATCTCCTGGATATCTTTTGAATATATTTCATGGATTCCATTTCTTTCCTATGTTGGGCATTTATGGCTTCTGTCATGGTTCTGAGCTCATGTTTTTTTTGTTTTGTTTTTTATCTGTTTGTTTTCTAGAGTCTCTAGTCATGTCATTCATTCTGCTTACCATCTCTGTAGTTATCTGGGAAATTATTTCTGTTTTGCATTTTTCTAGAGTCTCATTCATCTATTTTGTTACTTTCTGTGCTTAGTTCAGGGTGTCCAGGTGCTTGATTATCAGACTTTTCCACCTCATTTCCCCCAGAATTTGCCTTTGGCAAGCTGCATGTCTGTGTTTGTGCTCAAGCCTAATTTGAATGTCTTCCCGTTTCTATTTTTGTTGTTGGTACTGTACTTCATTTGATATCTGGGTTAATATTTCCTGTTTCAGCTTGTCTTTAGGTTTTGAGTCTCTAATGACTCTGATGCAATCTCTTTTTCATTATACCAGGAAGGACAACTAGATCAATCACAACATCTTAGCCCAAGTCATACAATCAGCAACACAAAAGCATGAAACACAGTTTAGAAAATGACAATTTGTGGTAGTTACTAATCTATCACCTTTAACTATGGGAATTAAAATAAAATCGAGGTTAGAGCTCAAGACAATGGCCATTATGACCACCTGTGCTTCTGTGTTTTGTATCCAGGTACCAGCGCAGCCAGAAGGCCAGAGGTGCACAGGGATGAGTGTGGGGGCTCCAGATGCTCACACAGCTCTGCCTCTTACTGGTCTGCTGCTGTGCTTAAGCAGCTGGGGTGCAAGCTTCAAGCCAGGTTCAGGAAATTCTGCCTCTTACAGGTTAGAAGTCTTAACACTTCAAAGCAAGGGTATGAAAATGGAGTCACAGAACAGAAATCAGAGAGACATAATTTATATCTTCTGACCATCTTGGCTTCTTTTCTGCATGACCCGCATGTTAATGGTGACACTTTTCAAGTCTTAGTCCTTTCTCCACAATTTCCTGAGCCAGTGCAATCACTGGTGGCCTTAAAACTTTTTCTTTCTTCTTTTGACACCTTTTGTTAGTTTTACAGTCATTGTAACTAGAGAGAGTATATTAATCCACTTAATGTCATTTTTAGCCATGTGATTTGCTATGGACAATGGAATGGATCTGGTTTGCTGCCAAGGTCAGGGGCTGGGGTAAGAGCTGCAGGCTAGCTCCAGGCAGTTCCCTTTTAAAATTCTTAGAAAGCCAAAAGATTGTATAGTCCAGTGGCTCTCAGCCCTATCTGAAATCAGAAATACCTTAAATATTGCAAAAGCAGTAATATCTATCTATGAATAAAAATAAAATGACAATTCTGACCTTCATACCATAATGAAATAATAAATTCTGTATGTGGGACCTCAACAATAACACTCTTGGGGGGTACTGGGGATCAAACTCGGGTCTTTGTGCTTGCAAGGCAGGCAGCAGAACAACTGGTCTAAATCCCTTGGCTTCTCAACATTAACATTTTTCAACACTCTGTGGATGAGTCTAATGGTTTTGGAATTGTTTTTTATAATGTTCTACTAGCCACTTAAAAGATGAAACTGGGTGAAGAATTATTCTATAATATTTGTAGCAGTGGTATTTTAGCAGGTATTTCTTATGAGAGCATTGGGCTTTATGAGGAAATCATAAAATTCGTAATATTTTATCAAACAAATATTTTCTATGGAAGTAGGTATTTTTAGTTTTAGATACCTTACTCATTAAGAAGTACTGAACAAGTAACCCTTTTACATTTCTATAAACAACAATTTTTGACCTTCATTATCTACATTATGTATACCTCATTCTAAAATTATTACAATAAGTTTAAGCAATTCGAGTGGCTTTTCTGTTTGAACATTTATAGGTTAGGACAAAGTTATTTGAACCAGTTACTACATAAGTTGAAATTTCTTGTAAAAACTACATAACTAATACTAAGAACAATAAGTAATGAATATTTAAGAGCTTTTTTAGGTTATTAAGTATTATGCATTTAAAAGGTTAGTTTTTATTTTAATGCCTGATTGGTGATAACAAGTATTTATCAAATTATTTGCAGATATCTCTACATTACAAAATTCAAATTATTTCTAATTTCTCAATCTCTCTCTTCCCCAAAGGATGGACTAAACAGTGACTATTTTCTGCATATTAATTCATCTGTCAGCTCTTTGATATTTTATTTCTGCATCTTTAACTGCTATGACAATGAACTGTATCCATGCACCTATTGAGTCTATCAGGCCAACAGGTCCATGCACATGTGAAGATTTCAGCTGCAAAGGGACTTCAGTCATGGTGATCTGGGTGTTGGTCCATCAGCCCATTCCATTGCTCTGCTTTGTTTATGTCTGTGAGGAATGAGGCAATTCCATTTTTCTAGGATGCATTTACTTGGAATGCTACAAATTATTCCTCATTATTCCTCTTTTCTGTAATATCTTATAGACTGTGTAGTTTTTAGGTCTCATCTTACTACAGCCCCACTATACTTCCTTTTATATCCTTATTTGTAGTTATCTTTTCATTATTTAGCTCATAGTTTTGAGATGCATGAAGTAAAGAGTATGTCTCAGGTTCTTGAAAGTGCACCCCTAGGCTGCATCACATTATGGTTAATGCACATGTATCTTTCTGTGCCTGTGTAGGCTCTCTTCTTTATAGTCCTACCAGTATTCAATAATGGAAAGAATAACTAATGATCTAACCTAATCTAATCATTTAACAAAGGCCTCACCTGTGAATGCCATAGTCCGATTAGGGTTCAATCCTTTATGGCTTTGCTGGTCTCACACTATCTGGTTGCTATTTGGGGCAAGTTTCACATGCTACCTACAATTTTTCTAGCAGATGTTACATATTACATCTTTCTCTGCTTCTCTGGGGTCTCATCTGCAGCTTCATTCCTATAGCTGTACTTGGCATTGCCCAGTTATGGGCTCCCTGAAGGGATACAAACATTACAGTCCACTTTTCCTAACATCCCAGGCATTCTTATGCCATCTTGATAAAAATTCCATTACTCCTCACTCTTGCATTTCACATGCTGGCAAAACCAAAACTACATAGACAACATGAAGATATGCCACTGTATGAGTTGTACCTGTTCTCCACTCACAGCTTAGCACATTGCCCCCAAATGCTACTGTATTCAGTGAAAGGGTGAGCAACTAAAAACCTGGATACATTGTTGTTTGGCTATTTCCTCCACTAAAAAATGTAGTTCATTACTTTTCTATTTGAGCTACCATAAAGCTCTAGGTTATGAACACAGTCAATCTGACTTCTTTTCAGATGTGTAATAAATGTGACCTTTATTGAAGTTTCCAACAGAATATTCTTCATTTGCATCTGAAACTTGTCAGCATCATTTTAACTGTCTGTATTTTCATTAGCACTCTGGTCATGCCCAGTTATCCAATCTCAGATGTTTCAGCTCTATTCTGTTTTTCTCATTTTCTTAACCCTCAGAAGAATATCCCATAATGCCCCATTTATAACATTCTAGTCTTTTTCTAGCCTGAGTGTCAAAATTTTTTCAACCTCTTCTAGGCACCGAATTCTAAATTTCCCTCTATATTATCAGGTATGGTTTTGGTAAAGATCCACCTCATCACTTTTCTAAAATATCTTTAAATTGGTAATTTGGAGATAAAAGTCTGAAGAAAGGAAAAATTACTTGCATTAGAGATTTAGTACTGGTTATGTTTTAACACTTCTGTGTTTGAAAGTATGAGACTTGAGTATGTGTGTATATGCTTCTATTTCTACAAAAGTAGTTTCCATATATATAAATATATATGCATATATATACATGTATGTGTACATATTTACAATAAATAAAAATATAGACATATGTATACATTATATACATACATATATATCATAACATTCCATGAGTATATTTTATACTATTTCATGCCATCATTTGTAATGTAAATAATCATTTGTAATATAAATAATGTCCCCAAATAATTGTGAAGTATGGAGTCATATCTCCACAAAGCACTAAAGCATACTTTAACTTTCATTATTCTTTATTATGGATACAGTTTAACATTTTACCACCTATATTGTATATAAATATTAAACCTGAATCACATAAATTAAATGTTTTTTATCATTTTAATGATAATTAAAATCAGCATATATAAACATGTACACAGAGGGAAAAGCAAAATTTGGTAGCTGAAAAATAATATCAAAATATTTATTGTTATTGATATGGAACACTGAACTTTACAATTATTTTTTTTACAAATAAAGGTTTCCAGTACTTCTCACATTTTATCATTTATATTATAAAATAAATCACCTTGTGAATTTTTTATTTAGCAAATTTCTTCCCAATTCCAGAATTAGTTATTCATATATTTTATTATATATTCAATTTTTGTTTTAATTTTCAACTTATATCCATTATGACACTTTGAGTTTTCAAATGAAGTTTATTTCTTTGAAAATGTTTGTTTCTTACTGGTTTGTAAGTTTTGCTGTACATGAAAGTCCACATGAAAGCATAAACAGTCACAGATACACAAGAAGACCTACATTTACATTCACATGTAGATTAGAATCTTTTCTAAGCTTTTATTTGTTGCCCATTTTTATAGAATTTTACAAATGAGTTATTTCAATATTTAATATTTAAAGCTTCCCTATGAATGATTTTAGTTCATCCTTTATGGGAGAGTAGTGTTCCATTTTGTATAAGTAAGTACCAAATTTTCTTTATTCATTAATGATAATTAATGAAATGAAAATATTTTGTATCACAAAACCTGATTGTTCCGGCTGAAATAAATTTCATTATCCTCAAAATTAAGGCAATCTTCTGTTCATTCTTTCAGATAAAATTTTAAAGTGCTGCCTAAAGCTAAAAATACTCACTTAACTATAATCATCTCTAAAATAGTGGACTTCATAAATTGAGAATAGAATAATGATTATGACAGCCTGTGGAGAGGAAAAACTGAGTAATGGGTACAAGTTTGCATTTAGAAGAAATAAGTTCCGATGTTCTGATGCACAATAGGATTAGTTAAAAATACACATTTCTAAATAGCTAGAAGGGAGGATTGTGAAGCTTCAAACCCCGTGAAATGATAAACGTTTAAGATGATAGATTTACTGATTACTTTGAGTTTATGATTATACATTGTATAATCATAACATCACAAAAAATGTATATAAATATATAAATATGTATTATCATGTCAATAAAAATAAAATAAAACTTAAAATACTCAATTGTTATTTCCTCTAACATAAATATTACAAATTAATTCTCAAAGAATTGACATTTATACAATAAATAGTCTTTTCATGTAGGAATAAGGCTCTGAGGAATTATATAGCCAGGTAAGGAATTTGATAATTGGAAGTTTCATATGTTAAGGGACAGAGAAGGAATAAATATAATTTCTGTTCTGAGTTTTAAATGAAAAAAGTGAATAATTTGTACCACATCTTTGATGAGACCCTTGATTTATAAGCCAAGTTTCTGTTTCATGAGACAAAGGCTGAGTGGCAAAACTGTAGGCCAGACAGGTGTCATAGTAAAGCCTTATTATAGATACTTTAAATAGAGTTTAGATGAAATATGCTTTGTTCTACTTGGCCCACTGTCATAAAAATAATGCCCTCCTGTTTCTAAAATTTATCATTGTAGTTAAACTGGAAAACCCTTTATATCACAGAACTTAGTGTATTTTGCTGAAATAAAATTTACTATATGAAGTTATTGAACATTTGATTTAGAAGTACAGAAAGGATTTTGAATAAATTCTCAGAACTTCACTGAGAAAATGTGATGAATGAGGGTGCCCGGGCACATTTTGCCTGAGAGCTTTTGTGTGATATGGGAGACATTTGGAATTTTTCTCCTTTCTTTTATACTGTTCTTCACACTTCAGGGGCCTCTAAAATTGGGGGGCTTAAGATTTATATAGCCAGCCAAAACTTATGCGAATGGCTTACAATACTTAGAATATACTGCCTGTAATTTGAGATTTGTACACATAGATGGATGCACAAAGTACATTGTGAGAAAACATGATAAAATATTTCTGTCATAATTATTGACACAAGTTGGAAATTGGATAAAGGTGTGTTAACTCAGAATGAAACAAAATGAACAGAATGAAATAGTTAAATCAGGTATCATATTATAATCAAGTTATTTTTGCACAGATTATTGTTGAGCTTGTTACATTAGCTAGGTATGTTCTAAATATAAGGTGTGTATCCATTAATGTTCAAGCACATTCTACAATGTGGGTGGTTATATACCGGTACCAAGAGAAAAAAAAAATTATATTCAATTTTTTTTTTAATTTCTTTTCCTAGTTTCTATTTTTTATGTTCTTTTATGTAGTATTGGGTTATTGTAAATGTTTTTTGTTGTTGGGTACAAGTAATTTTAATCTCAAACATTTGAAGCAAATTTGAAATAGTTATACACTATATTTATGCACTTGTCATTCTCTGTGCAACAGTTATTATGAACTGTATTCAATTAAAACTATATGAAAGTTGTAATTCACAAGAACATATTATAAGATATTATTGTATTCTTGTGAGTTTGCCAATCCCTAGTCCATGTTAAAATACTTAGGGAAGTCTTTGAATGGATTGTAGCGTGATTGTGTTACTGAAGCATGTTATGGTCTGTTTGTGATAGTCTGTTATTATGGTATTTGCCAGATGATATTCAGGTAGGTATATCTTGAAAATTTGGGTAAAAGTGGATCCAAGCAAGGTGAGATGAGGGAATGCTGAGCATCGCAGCACCAGGAATCGCATCAGCTGAAGTGCTGAAGCAAGAAAAAACCCTGAGTATGAGCAGCACGTCTTAGCTATATCAATAATAAACCATTATGTTAGTAATATCAAGATGAGGCCGGATAAAACATTACAGGATTTGTAACTTATTTGGAGAGCAAGATTGACCCACAGGCTTTCTATTCTCAGACCTTATATATGAGAAATTAAAAGCAGATAAGACATTTTTACATATCTTATTTATTTATTTGTCTATACCCACAAAGCTCTTTTCTCCAAACAGAAACCGCAGTGTGTAACAGCAAAGGGTATCAAACTCTTCATACATTTTCCTCTTCACATTTGTTTCTTTTAGTTCATTATATTCACTGAAGAGCTTAGGAATTTTCTGTTGTCAAAAAATCTGTATCAGTTTCAGTATTTAAAAGTGAAAACAATGATGGCATTATTATATTTTTAAAAATTACAACTGTGAGTTGGAGGGACAGAAAATTCATTTTGTCTCTGGATTTGTTTACTTTCTTTTTGATTTCTTTGTCTATCTTTATATAGCTTTTTTCCCCCTATAAAATCTTGAGATACCTAGGAGAAAGTGAGCTGGCTCATGATGGAGAAAAAGTTAGGTAATTGGCAGATAATAACAAGAATAATAACCTATTTAATTAATTCATAATATTCTCTTTTTCAGAGATTTTAAAAGAAATAGCTTTGCAGATAATATAAAGCTATAACACAAAACTTTTCTTTAAGTTTATAAGAGATAAAGGGAATACTGAGAGATTTCTGGATAAATCTTTGCTTATATTTGGACACTGTAACTTTGGCTCTTGCTCCTAATGAGCTATTACAGGCAGATCTACCTAGATATGGGATCATCGGGGGAGGTCTCAATTCTTTGAATTTCAGTACTCAAAATTAAAGCTTCATTCATTTCTTTATAGAAGATATTTCAGGAGGATATCTCCTGAGGCTTCTCGGAATGCAATCAGACGTGTCTTGATTTGTATAGGCAAATCTCAACAATTGCTTTACTATTTCCATTACAGTGAGAATGTGCCCCGGAGAAGAGACACATTAATATATGCCCTTATTGGGGACTCACTTCTCACTTGTTTAAACATGATGATATTCACTCATTATTATCTTTGCAGGATAGTAAATTCAGCGTAAAATTTTTCTATTTTAAAATATAAACTTGGTTTTAAATGTGAGAAGACTGTAGGATTTTCTTGAATTGTTTTTAAGATGGAAGCAGTCAAGTAATAGTTTGAGTGTTAATGGAGATATTTTCACATTAGTCTGAAACATCACATAGAATGGAAAGTATTTCAAGTACCCCAAAATTCTTAACAACAGAGTAGTACTCCGTTATGTATGAGTGCCACATTTTTTTAACCATTTGTCTGTTAGTAGACACATAGATTGCTTCCAAGCTTTAGCTATTATAAATTGTGCTGCTGAAGACAGGGATGAAGATGGGTATGAAATATGCTATCTTTTACTCTTCTAAGATGATACCTAGAAATACAACAGCTGGGTCAAATGGAATTTCTAATTTTAATTTTTTAGGAATCTCTGTGCTGATATCCATAGTGGTTACACCAGTTTTCTTTCCCAGCCAACAGGAAAAGATGGAACAATATTTTTTCCTGCATAGCCTCACCAGTACTTGTTGTTATAGATTCTGTTTGAAGTTAGGTGAAATCTCAGAGTTGATTTAATTTTCATTTGTCTCGTGGTCATCAATATTAAACATTTTTTCACGTATTTGCTGGTCATTTGTACTTCTTTTGAGCATGTGCAATCCTTTCACATATCCATTGTTTAAATGTCTTTAATTTTGAGGGGTCTAATTTTGTGTGTGTTCCTTGTATATTTTATATATTAGTCTTATATTTCAGGAATATGTGGTAAAACTTTTTTTCTCATTCTCTAGGTTTTCTCTTCATTCTGTTAGCTATTTGCTTTGCTATGCTTTTTAATTTTTTTTTTTTAATTCTTGGTACTATTCCTTGTGCCTTTCGGGTTTTATTCAGAAAGTCCTTGCCTATGACTATGTGTTTGAGAGTTTTTACCTATTTAATTTTCCAGCATGTTAAGTATTTCTGCTTTAAGATTTACATCTTTGATCAGTGGTACCTTGATTCTGAATGCTTTGTGAATTTGTGAAAAATTTGTTTCGCAACAAAAGTGTTTTCCAAAATTTTGTTTTTGTTTGAAAAACTCTACTTCTGGTGATAAACGTGACCATGACCTACTTTCCTCCATAAACACACGTGTGGCCATCTTTTCCAAAACTGTAAACAAATTAAGTATACAAACTGAGGTATGACTGTGTTTTAATTTTAGGTTATTTTATAATGAGAGTTATATTTTTATGCATGTAAATAGCATTGAGTTATTTGCAATAAAAGGAATGCATTTTGATATCGACATTTTATGAGAAATAAATGAGATATACAAGCTCAAATACTGTATGGCTTCTCCATGTAAGAAACCCAAAGTATAAATAAAGAGCAAAATAAAAGATAATAGGAGGGAAATAGATTTAGTTCAAGTACAAAGTGTATCAAGAGATGGAAGGAGGAGAAGAAATGGCAAAGAATGGGGACAAAAAAGGAATTTTGCTGTGTTATGGACATGTACTAACTGCACACAAGGAATGCAATCATTATGTAATGAAAACATATTCTAATGAAAATGGGAGCCTGAAAATAAAAAATAGCCAAACTCCAAAATGGAGTAGATATGCAGTAGATTCTCACAATATAAAAAGGGTTTAAACTATTTTTTTCTTTTATTGAGTTTATTGGTACATTTTAGGTATACAGTAAATTACATTCATTATTGGGATCTTGTACCTTTACATGACAGGTCTTGGTTCTCATTTTTTCCCCTTGTCCTTTCCCTCCATTCACCACCACCTCCCCTCCCCATTTATAAACACTTTATTTCCATATTTTCATTTTGTCATATTTTTTTCTTTTCCCTTATTACCTTTCTTCTACCCTTCCCAGTTTCCCTACACCTTTAGCCCTTTTCTTCCTATTTCACATGTCAATTATCTTATTAGGATCTTACGTACTATTATAGCTTTTCACACCAGAGAAACTATTTGGCATTTACACATGTGTGACTTATTTATTTCACTTAGAAATATATCCTCAATATGTATCCATTTTCCTATGAATGAATCTAATTTCTCATTCTTTATGGTGAGTAGTATTCCATTTTATAGAAAAACCACATCTTCTTTATCCAGTCTCCAATTGATGGGCAAATGGGCTGTTTCCAAGATTTAGCTATTACAAATTGTGCTGCTATAAACATTGGTGTGCTAATTTTTATGTTAATATAATTAATGAATACATCTAACCTAGTATAATAATTTTATAAACTTATTGGGAGATCATGAAAGAACGACTGTGTTACATTTACCTTTTAGATGTGGAAAACTAGTGACAAAGGAAATCAGAAGTTAAAATGACTCAATCTTTTAAGGAAATGTTATTGCTTTCACAAAGCCTACAAGACAAAATCAATCTGTTGCCTAAGTAAAGCCAAATATAGTTACAAACATTTAAACAATGTTCTAAGACCTTTTTTAAAACTTAAAAATACATTTAAGTACAGAAGTATTTTTAAAATAATGTTATTCTGCTTTTGGCTTTATTAATAAATTTGTAGGAGGAAAATAAATGTTCATATTGATATATTATGTGCTTAAGGGTAAAAAAGTTGTGTTTCTTCATAGTGATATACATTTTAATAGTAAAAGACAACAAAAACATCTAATTAATGATCTTTCCTTGAATATGTCTTCCAAAAGAACGTGTGTAGAGTTTTTGAAAAGTATTTTTCCTCATTTAAAAAAAATTTATTGCTACATTTTAGGTATGTAACATAATGACACTCACCATTGGAGATTTGTACCTTTACATAATATATCTTGATTTTCCCAGTAATATAGAGTTAATATCACTACTCAGCCATAAAGAATGAGAAATTAGACTCATTCATAGGAAAATGGATACATACTGAGCATATACTCCTAAGTGAAATAAGTAAGTCACACATATATAAAAACCGAGTAGTTTCCCTGGTGTGAAAAGCTATAACGGTACATAAGATCCTAATGATATAATCAACAATGTGAAATAGGAAATAAAAGGGCTAAAGGTGTAGGGGAAGTGGGTAGGGGAGGGGAAAGGTAATAAAGGAAAATATGAGAACTAAAAAATAGAAATAAAGTGTTTGTAAATAGGGAGGGGAGGAGAGGGTGAAGGGAGGGTAGGGACAAGGGGAAAAAATGAGAACCAAGACCTGTCATGTAGAGGTACAAGATCCCAATGATGAATGTAACTGTACCGTATACCTAAAATGTACCAATAAACTCAAAGAGAGAAAAAAAATATCCAATAAAGAAATTAAAATTCTTTATAAAATGTAGGGATTAGTGAATAAAGTGTCCAAGTTTCATTTAAAAATGATTTCTATTTTTCTGGGAAAGTGGTGATACATGAATTTTCTCTTAGGTAAATCAAATTACTAAGAAGTAATTATCGTCCTGAGTGTAATATTCTCAATGGATTTGTAGCAACTACCTTGCTACAAATATTGGATATTGGCATATGAGATACAGTAATGCTACATTGTAAGGTTTTTTTGAATTAACTTCTAGTAGATTGCATGTTAAATTTGTGTAATATCTCTCTATAAAGCCATTTTAATATTTTTTCTTCAGAGTAGTCTTGTGAAGTAGATTCAGTTAATCCACGGTTCTATACAGCACAGGAAGACTGAAATGGATGTGTAATGGAAAGTCATTCATAAATCTGAAAATAAAATATTTTCCTGATAACATAATACCTCTTCCATCTTTTCAATTGAATCTGTTTTTGCACTTGCAAAGATCTGTAGCAAAGCAATACAAATGAATAATGCTAACCTGTAGGAGACCTAAGATGCCCTTCACTCCCACTATGCCTTTGGTATAATGTTTGAACCTTTCACTACATATTAAAGTGGGAATTGCTAATTTAAATGTGCCTTTTACATTTTAGGTAGAACTATGAAATTCAAATATTTTATGACAGTTTAGAAAGCATTATATCTGATAATCTTGTTGTCGGAGTAAAATACATATACTTGTTTTATTTTCAGCTATGTGAGCAACAGGAAATATACTTCAGGGCCTCAAGCAAATAATATTTCTATTCAATACACATTTTATTATGTAATACTGCTAAGTCAGAACTAATATCTTCTTTAAAATATGAATACAGTAGTTATAATTAGTTCTTTTATAATTTTAATTTGCTGAAATTTTAAAGGAATACCTTAAACTCTTAAATTTTTTTCAAACTTCAAGTATGTTATTGTTGCCAAATGAAAAGATCCCATTTTCTTCTAATTATATGTAAATCAGTAAGATTAAACATTATTGTTCTAAGTACATGAGCTCATTTACACAAAAGTAGGAATATGAGAAAGGGCTGGGGATATAGCTCAGTTGTAGAGCAGTTGCCTTACACGTGTGAGTTACTGAGTTTAACCTTCAGTAACCTCAAAAAACTAATAAATATAATTGAGGTTATCATGTGAATTAGCTGTCTCTTCTACAATCCTGCAACAATACATTCAGTGAAAAAAATCAGTATAAATTGAGGATATGAATCTTACTCTAAATTCAATTTAGAAACTAGAAATATTTTTATTAGGAATTAATGAATACCTTTACGTTGTTTGAAAGAAGTACACAGGATCAATGGGTAAAAGGTATAAAATCTGTGATCACTGATACATTATTTATTTTGTTTAGTGACATTTAATAGTAATAATAATAGCAGCAAACATTCTAAAGCAATTGTGAGTGCTAAACATAAACTTAGATCAGCTTAACCCTAAGATGCATATCTTCAATCAAAGTATTACAACTGCCCCTGGATTTTGAGTTAAAAATAAAATTCATTTTCTAATTTTCAGTTATATTCAACACTATCAAGTACTTTTCTTTGAAAGAGAGCTTCCCTTCTTATTACAAAAGTAACTCATATATTTAAAGGCATACAAAAACCTTTAAAGAAAACTTTTGAATTATTTGCAGTCATACTTCCTTAAAATTCATTCATTCAACTATAAATCCCTTGGGGGGGGGGTTCATTCAACCCTATGTAGCCACAAGCTAGTGTTACGATCCTTCCGTCAGAACTGAGAATCTACAAAGTGAAAATAATTAAGAATCAAAATGTGCCTTCCTATAATCACATAGAGAGCCATAATGTTAACTAATATTTATACCGTGATTTTTCTGATGACATTCCTGTATATAATTGTAAACCATGTCAATATTTATATTATTTCTAATAATATCTACATGATATTCCAATAAATATATAATTATTTTAATATTCAATTTCTCTAATTTTTCATCATCTACATTTACATAATATATAAACAAGACAAACATCTACAAATGTTTTCATTGTGAAAAATTAAGACACATTCTTATAAATTATATTTCATGTTCATTCCAAGTATCTTTTATGTAAACTGTATGTAATCTGTAAACTTGTATTATACACAAGATGATATCCTTTTCTTTACATGAATTCTATGTAAAATTAGCTTATAAAGTGAAACTCCATAAACACTCATTAATTTTCAATGACACCTGAATATTTTCTTTTATGAAAATAATTTCTTTTGTAACTTGCTTGTTTTTTGGGTACCAGAGATCAAATTTGGGTCTTTGTGCTTGCAAGGCAGGCCAAGACACCACTGAGTTAAATCCCCAGCCCTGTTTTAATTTCTTATTGGAATGTTACCTGTAGGAAAGCAAAGTCAGTTTTATTCTCTGAAATAAGCCAGGCACTCAAAATATATTTCAAAAGAGAAAAGGAAATACAATAATTGTCAGCAGTTGACTGTGTACTGGTATTGAATTCAGAAATATCTTAGTTCGTTCACTTTATGTTTTTGAATTTTGAGACAGAGTCTTGCTAAATTGCTGAGGCTAGGTTTGAACTTTGAAACCTCCTGTCTCCACTTTTCAAGTAGATGAAAAACGTGTGTGTGTGTATGTGTATGAAAAGAAAGGAAACATCATTTTCACAAGGAATTTTAAAATTATGAAAGAATATTTCTTTCAATTTTATTTTATTATTTCATAAAATTATGAAAGATTATGAAAGACAATTGAAATGTCTCAGTATTCATATTTTTCTAGGCAAATCAGCAAAGGAATTTAAAATAAAATTGCAAAATTATGCTAAATTTTAATATATTCAGAAAACAATGTATTCAACAAAACTATGAGAATATGCTTTTTTATTCATTAACTTTATTGATATATTTTAGGTATACAATATGATGACATCCATCATCAGGAATTTGTACCTTTACATGACATACCTTGGTGTTTTTTTGTTTGTTTGTTTATTTTTTTCCCTATTCCACTTTTATTTCTCCGCTCTTCGACCCCTCCACCCCTTCCTATTTAAAAAGACTGTTTCCATTTTTTCTTTTTCTCATATTTTTTCCTTTCCCTTCTTTCTCTTACTCCTCCCATTTTCTCTTCCCCTTCTCCTTTTGACCTATTTTACATCATCTATTATACATTTTGATCCTTATTTACACTTTCAGTTTCTTACAGCAGAGAAACTATTTGGTTTTTACACGTGTGTCCTACTTATTTCACATAAGAGTATGGCCTAAATGTGCATCCATTTAGCTGTAAATGTCTCTAGTTTCTCATTATTTATGGCTGAGTAGTACTCCAGTTTAGGAAAAAAAAAAAAAAAACTTTATCCAGTCATCAGTTGATGGACATTTGGGTTATTTCCAAGGTTTAGTTTTTACAAATTGTGCTGCTATAAACATGACTGCACATATATCACTGTGGTATGGTGCTTTTAATCCTTTTGGGAAGATGCCCAAGAAGGGAATAGCTGGTCAGATAAGATCTCTAATTCTAGTTTTTTGAGGTATTTCCATACTGATTTCCACAGTGGTTGCACCAGTCTACACTCCCACCAACAGTGGAAAAGGGTTAAATTTTCTTCACAGCCCCAACAGCATTTCTTATTTGTTGATCCATTTTTTCTGGAGGGAGGTGGAATATCTGTATGGTTTTCATTTGCATTTTTTGGATGACCAGTTATGTTGAACATTTTTTTCATATGTTTATTTGCTGTTTCTACTTCCTTGTCTGAGAAATGTCTGTTAATTTCAGATGCTCATTTTTTGAATTGGGTACTTAAATTTGGGAGGTCTAATTTTTTGAAGTTCTTTATATATTCAAGATAGTAGATCTTTGTCAGAGGAACAGCTAGTAAAATTTTTTTCCCACACTGTGAGTTGTCTCTTCATTTTGTTAGTGGCTTCTCTTGCTGTGCAGAAGCTTTTTAAAATGACGAAATCCCAGTTGTTGATTGTTTGTGCTAGTTCACATGTGACTGAGGTTTTGTTCATAAAGTCTTTTCCTATGCCCATGTCTTCAAGAGTTCTATCTAATCCCTCTTTCTGCTGGTTCAGTATTTCTGTTTTAGTATTTGCATCTTTGATCCATTTTTATTTTAGTTTAGTGCCTAGTGAGGGATGTAGGTGTAGTTTTAATCTTTGGCAAGTTGAAACACAGTACTTCAGCACCACTTGCTAAAGAGGCTATCTTTCCTCCAGTGAAGCTGTTTGGCTCCAGTGTCAAAATTGAGGTTGCTCAGTGTGTCTATGGTTGTGTCTGCATCATCTAATCTGTTCCACTGATCCTTGGGTCTGTTTCTTTGCTGGCATCGTGTTTTTATCACCGTAGCTATAGTATAGTAGTATAGCTTCAGGTTGAGGTTTGTAGTATCATCTTTGTGTATGCTGAGCTATTCCTGCATCACTTGGACGAATCCCACTTGGTCAGACTGTATGATCTATTTAATGGTCTCCTGCATTCTGTTTCCCAGGGTCTTAGTGAGGATTTTTGGGTGTATGTTCACTAGGGAGACTGGCCTATAGTTCTCTTTTTCGGTGGGACTAAGAACATGGTTTTATACCATAAACTTGTTGAAAGAATTATTCATTCAACAATTACATTAAAATGTAATTCTATATTTTCCATAGATAACTCAAAATATTTTTTTCTTTTGTGCTGATAGTATGGTTATAGTTTTACAAACTGTCTTTCATAGAAAAAATAGCTCAGTGGTGGTTTGGCTCAATGGTGCTGATGCCTATCTTGCAAGGACAAGGACCCAAGTTTGATCCCCGGTACAAAACAAAAAGGCAAAGAAAGAAAAATGGTTCTACTTACTACCACCAGAAATAATAGCTTGAGATCAAGTGCTATAAAATTGAAATGAAGAGTTATTTTTCAGCTCTTCTCTTTTATGAATTTAATTAGTAAATATCCAAAAGCTCCATGTGTGGGTCAAAGTATTTATTTACTTAGAAATAAATTTTGCAATCAATTTATTCCATAGCCTGTGAATGTAAATTGTATTGAAGAACATTATATGTCTCTTGGGTAAAGTATTCTGATATTTTGATAAAACCAAGGGTAGAATGCTAACATCTGTTTTTAATATGTTGAAGGAAAATTATTCATGCGTCTTCTCTACAGAGCTGAGTGTTGAGGTTTGTAAGTTCATTTGACTTTGTGTTGTATGAAGTTGACTGAGATGTGCATTCAAAGGAAGAAAATTTTTGGCTCAGAGAGCAATCTTCTAAGCCCATTTACCTGGCTAAATCAGCTGTTCATTCAAGAGGCTTAGTTAAGTTCTTCCATATTTTAGTGCTATGATCAGCTTACTAGAATACAAATATATAAGGCTACTATTGCTTGATAAAATGCACCATTTTACTTAAGTATGAAAACCTGGAGCTTTCAGTTACTTACATCTCTAGTCTCGATTTTTTACATCTCTAGTCTACATCTACATCTCTCTGAACCAAGCCAGAGAGTATGGATTAAAGTATTGGTTTTAGATGGTAGGATTTTGGTTTCTGAAAGAGATTTTTCAATTTTTAAAATATGTACTCATTGTATTAAAAGAAAAGGTAAAATTTTCTGTACTTGATCATCTGAATTTATTCACGTGTTATCTTTCAAACAGCATTGTAGTTCCCATACTGTATTCACTGAATGTCTTGCTTGTGTCTATCTAAGCTCATTAGGTTATTTATGTCATAGAATTGCCGACTTGAACAGCTGCTACACTGTGGGAAATAATAACATTTAGCATGAATGAAATATACTGAGTATAGGATGGTTTTTAAAAGTGATGACTGGCTTCATGATAATTGTAAGATAAAATATATTTAGATTTTTTTTTCCATGAAAGGGGAGGAATGATAGTTCCTCATGTATTTAAGTATACTCACTACTACATGATAAAACTACAAATTGTTGTTAGGAATGGTTGTGTATTTATAACAATTGCAATATATATTATATATATATAATATATATATAGCAATATATACATATATTTCACATTCAAACTGCTTTTTAATATAGTAGTTACTCCTAATGCATTTCCACTGAAGGGAATAAGCATTGTAAATCTTCTTTTAGTGATAAGACACAAAAAAAAGAATACTTGCATGCTTTCTGACACATAAACATAAAGATAGAATTCAATTTACGTTTGGTTCATCTATGTTTGGGTTCTCATTCATTCCTATGCAAAATCATATAAGTAGCTATTTTCATCAATAGATTTCAGAATTTTGTATTTATTAAACTGTATATACAGGTACATATTTTTCAATTTTATGAAATAATAGTACAAAGATGAACATTTTACTTAATCATTAAAATATGACCACCTCCAGGTGTAACATAGAATCTCAAGAAGTAATTGTAAATACTCATCCACTTTGGGTCTCTAAAACCTAATAGTTTATCTGAAATTACACTCCAAGAAGAGAAAATCATTAAGGTTTTGAATAATCAGTGTCCATTTTAAAGTAGCAATATTTATCTTTTACTTTTACATGTAATTAATGTAAATCTAAAGTTAACCTGAAAATTAAATGCATTCTCTCAATAAATTAGTCTCACTTTACTGTGCAATTATTTTTTTGTTTTGTACTAGAGCACTGCCTACTGTCAAAAAAATTAAATTACCTCAGGATGCATATTCTCCAATGGTAAAATTGCCAGATTGCAGTCATGGGTAAGCCCAGTTTTTATTCTTAGAGCATCTGGATAATGCAGAAGCCTAAGCCTCTGCAAGTCTTTTTAATAATGTACACTTTTTAAAATTTAAAACCTCAATTGAATACATATATTTAAACAATTACTAGCAAATTAATATAGGAATATTACAAGAGGACACAAATGCTACTGCAAATTATTAATGTCCCCTAAGAGTCTAAGTACCTACTGGGAAAGGCATCATAAAATTAACTATTCTAATACTATGTATAAACTTCATAGAACTTACAGAATCATAATTATTGTCAGATGGTAAATATATAGATCATTATGCCTGATTGCATCAGTCAAGGTGGTATTGCTAAGATTTAGAGAGTGATAAAATGCTGAATGTTAGAAATCATCAGGCAAGGATCAAATGGAGGAGACAGTGAACAAAACATCAAAAACTGACAAGCATAAGATGTCTGAGAGTAGAGAAAATGATACCTGATGAAAAGAAATATATTCTGAATTGTTAGATAATTTGATGGTCAAGCTAATTAATTTTGAATTTTATTTTCTGGTCATTGGGTGGAGATAGACTGCTTTAAAGACTGGATCTAAGTAATTATGTGCTTTAGGGTTGCTGCTATTGGATGATGCCCTAAAGCTGCTGCAGTTGGTGATGGTGTTTAGGAAGAGGTCAATGCTTAGTTATATACAGGTCATAAGTAGGACATTAACAGTGATTAAAGAACTACACACACACACACACACACACACACACACGACCTGCTTACTTCAACTGGGGCCCCACTTCCTTTCAGCACTTTCAGCTATTAATCCCTTGATAATTGTGTCCCTGTGAAAATCACAAACTTCCAAAAGCCTTGCTTCTGAACTCATAAGACTTCGGAGGGGTATTTTTATCAAACAAATGATATGAAATAGGGAAGAAACGCTATAATTTTATAATTTATTTAGTTGACCTAAAGATCATTCCTTACATCCATTCAAAACTTATCTAAATTAAAATTTCACCTACTTCCAGACTATAATTACTATTAAATGATTTAGGCAACAAGTGAGATTTTTTAAACATTGTTTTTGTAATTATTTCCTAAGTTAATATAGTTTATTTAAATATTTCTGCTAATGATCATCAAGTATTACCTTGACCAAACATAATATAATCCCTTGACATTCAGATAGTGAATCATTGTTTTTCTTACTAACACTTCTATAAATTTCTGGGATATCATGTATCCATACACATTTGACTGTTCACAAATAAAATAAGAATATAAGAGCATTTTAAAGAGTGATGACTTATTTTATTTTAAATCATCCATTGAAGTATACCAAAGTAAGGTGTTTGAGCCCTAAGGTAATATAAACAATTCACTTTTTTAGGCCATATCCATTGGCAAAATTTGTAATTAAATTATTTCTTTCCAGATGATGTCTCCTTCTTTTGTATCTACCATTCATACCTATGTATTTTAATTGTGCTGTTGTTAGTCATCACTTTGTCTACATCTAAGTTAGACCAGTTGGTCCTTAGGGTGCAAATGTTGTCTTTTTATATTTAGGAAAGCTCACTAACTTGAAAAATTACAGGAATGTTAAGGGAAATAGGAGGTTATCTGGTCTAATCTCCCAGACAGAAAAAAACGTATGTGATATTCCTGGATCCTGATTCATGTTTACCCTTAAAAATGCATATTGATCTCTCTCCTTCCAAACCATTGTCCAGAACTTCACAGAATTAGAAAGTTCATCATTAAATTGAGCAGTAAATTATCTGTGTTTTAATTCCTAAATATTTACTTTTTGTTTTGAGGCTAAGAAACGTTTAATCCTTCTTACACATAATAGACTTTCAAATATTTTATGTCTACTGTTGTGTCTTATAAGAAAGCGAAAAGTACATATGCATGGGATAAATTGTAAAGTTTTGCTAGTTGTGTTATTTATTTATTTGCTTTTTAGCTTGAAATCCTGTAAAACTGAGACTTACTGCTTGCTGGAGATACTGTGTATTATTTTCCACTGCAATGTTTTCATCACCAGCTGACTTATTTCTTAACAATTTTTAGAAAAATGTATAAACATATAGGCAAGAGAGTAACCTTAAGGAAAACTGAATAGTGGAATTCCTAATATTCAGTACTTCGCCTTTTAATTTCTCTTTAATTAATATAACAATTGAGACTTATTATGGAAATTTATTCATTATTTTAAGATTGTTAAATTTCACTGTTAACATTCTGAGATTTGGGGAAATAGTTCTACTATTGTTGACTATACCTAAAATAGTGAGAGAGAAAAAGAGGAAGATGAAATACCTGGAAAAACTGATGAATTTCTGATTTGCTGGTGTAGCAACAGTGGAAAATTGTCTATTGAATCCTACAAAACTACACATAACATTACTACATAATCCAGCAATTCTACACCTCCAAAAATGAAAGCGTGGGTGTGAACAAATATATGTACATTCAGTTTTACTATAGCAAAATTTTACTATACAAAGCCATTCTCTACTTTCAGCTGAATGAAGTAGTATATATACACAACATAATACTATTCAGTTTTTAAATAAAATAAAATTTTGTCACATATTTCAATGTGGATGAATTTTGAAGATAATGACATTAAATCAATTCAGAGGACAGATAAGATATTGTGTGAATACTTTACAGAAGTTTTCTAGCTATAGTCAAATTCAGAGGGAGAACAAATAAAATGGAAGTTACCAAAGGTTGAAAGAAAGAAAGAATGAGAAGTATTTAATAGGTGAGAGTTTTAGTTTCAGATGATACAAAAGTTCTGGAGATGGATGGTGGTGATGGCTGCATAAATTGTCATGATTTGACGTACATAGCGCTATAGAACAATGTACATAAAATGGTTAAAATGGTGAATTTTATGTTCTATCACAATTTTCAAAAAAGAAAGATCCGAATAATATAATGAAGTAACAGAAGAGGAGTAAGGAGCAAGTGAAAGAGCTTCTGATAAAAAAGAAAGTGTGTTCTATGTATCATATCCATCAAATGTTACATAAACGATGCTACAGTTGATCTGTCATGTACTTATCTTATGATACATTGAGCATTAGAAAATAGAAATGGCCAAGAAAAGAAATCAATAATGTTTAAAGTTGTGAGCCAGGCTAATATACAATCTTCATACATCTACTTAATGAGTTTGGAAAGACTTCTTTGAGCATTCTAAGAAAGCCTTGCCTTCATCATGCAGTAGCTGCTCTGTACCTTTGTAGCACTACAGAGCTACACCCCCATCAGCTCACAAATATCACCAGTAGTGTCATGTCTAGACTTCTTTTGATATGTTTCCCAGTAAGCCAATAACTCCTTTATTCCTAAATTGTATACACCAAGCAAAATCGGGTAAATTCTATTAGGGATAATTTTAAAAGTGATATATTTGAAACCGATTCACTCATTGATATTCTCTGAGACGAATGTCAGAAATCTCACTTTTTTCTATCTGTGATGGTGCAGCTTGCTCTGGGGTTTTTATAATTTTCTGAAACTGACGACTTTATCGCTTTAGGGAAATTCAGATGCAGATTTTACCTTGAAGAGTCAAAAAGCATTGCTAAATGATGGATCAAGTGTAATGAGATTAAGGATTTTTTTCCATCCTTTTTTATATTAATTACCCATCCATAAAGAGAGAAACTAATCACCCTGTCCCTGACTAATGCTCTGTAGGCTTTTGATATCTGTTTGATGAAACTATTACAAGAGATAAAGCTAGAAAAATTATTTTTTACTTTAGATACACGCCTAACACTAGAGTTGGCAGGATTTGAGTTTTTGAGACTAAATGAATATGAGAATATGCATAGAGAAGCAGAACTTAACAGCTATGTTTGATGCTAAAATGTGTGTGATATGTGTGCCTCTAAAACCAAAGTCTCACTTTCCATTAATCAGTCTCTGTCACAAAACTGTGTCCACTTGATCTTTGGGTGAGGATTTGCATAGTCAGGACCCTAAAAGCTGATTATCTGTCCTTGGCGGTTGGTCTTACCTAGAGCTAATAGGTCTTAGGTGATAGGAACTGCCTGCATTTCCTCCCTGGTAAGTTTTTTCTGTAAGTAAAGTTTTGCTTTTGTTTTGTTTTGTTTTTTAAGTAGTATATGTTTGCAATACATAATAATTACATCCACGTTGGAGAATATATGCATACAACATAAAAATATTGTGTCGTGACCTTTTCTATTCTCTCTTCCTCCCAGCTCAGACTTCCCTTATGCTTCTTCCTCAGATGCCTTTCCTGATTGCACAGCATCTATGTGACTATTTATTCATTTGCTGTCACTCACTTCTATATAAAGACAATTACTGTACTTTTTCTAATTATTCCTTCTGTGAGACAATGATCTATAAAACCACCTGGGGAAATATTTAGTAACAACTGCTCGAGTAGATGGAGTTAAGTTGTCATCTATGGGTAGGACTAGCTGCCTTCTGCATTTAAAATATTTTTTGCTAAATACTATTAAAGAGGGAAAAACATGGGAATGCCTAAACTGTTGGTGGTAATTTGAATTCCTATGGATGTTATGAAAACAAAAATGCAGGTTCTTAAAAAAAATCAAAACAACATAAATAGACTACCATATGATTTTTAATCTCATTTCTTAGTGCAAACCTCTGTGAGTAAAATTGATATATCAGTGTTGCCTGAATTTCCATGTTTATTGCAATATTATTCACAACAGCATATAAAAACTCAGAATCAATCAAGATGACCATTAAAGGATCAATTGATAAATAAATTGTAGTATATCTATGCAATGGAATAATATTCAGCCATAAAAAGGATGAAATTTTGTCATTTATGGAAACATTAATAAAACAAATGAAATAAGCCAGGCACAGAAAGACAAATACTACCTGTTCTCATTTGTAGAAGGTGAAACAGTTGGTTTAAAGAATAGTAATCATTACAGACAAGAAAGGATGTTGAAAAAAAGATGGAAAGAAGAAAGATTATATATAAAGGGTATCAGAATACAGTTGCTAGAAAGAAAAAGTTTAATGTTCTATAGTGTAATGGGTTGACAGCCTATAAAAATAAATACTATATAACAAAATAACTAGAAAAAAGGAGTCCAAATTTTCCCAACATATAAAAATAATAAATATTTCAGATGTGAATGCTAACATTTCTTGATTTAATTACAGCAGATTGTATCCATATATCAAATTATGATACTGTATCTCAGAAACATGTGTACATATGTGTTACTTAAATAAATGATTGTTACATGCATGTATCAATTCCCCACAATGAATAGAATCATTGCTTACTACAAATATACTAATACAGATGAAAATTTTAAAAGAAAAATTCTTAGCCAAACTGTGTTAGCATGCTACTGTTCCTTAATGGAGAATCAAAATTTAAATTTATGTAAATATATTAGTAATAATTTTATATCTTTAAAGTTATTCAAAATATACAATTTAGGGCTGGTGATTTAGCTCAGTGGCTCTGCTGCCTGCCTCAAAAGCACAAGGTCCTGAGTTTGATTCCCAGTTCAAAAAAAGAAAAAAAAAATATATATACATTTTCAAACATTTTTTTTCCTCATTAAGTTTATTGGTACTTGTACGTATACAGTACAGTTACATTCATCATTGGGATCCTGTACCTTTACATGACAGGTCTTGGTTCTCATTTATCCCCCTTGTCCCTGCCCTAGTACGTATACTACAGTTACATTCATCATTGGGATCCTGTACCTTTACATGACAGGTCTTGGTTCTCATTTATCCCCCTTGTCCCTGCCCTCCCTTCACCCCCGCCTCACCTCCCCATCTATAAACATGTTATTTCCATTTTTTTTATTTTCTCCTATTTTTTTCTTTCCTTTATTACCTTTCCTCTACCCTTCCCACTTTCCCTAAACCTTTAGCCCCTTTCTTCCTATTTCACATTGTACATTATATCATTATGATCATATGTACTCTTATAGTTTATTTATACCAGAGAAACTATTCGGTATTTACACATGTGTGACTTATTTATTTCACTTAGGAGTATATCCTCAATATGTATCCATTTTCTTATGAATGAATCTAATTTCTCATTCTTTATGGCTGAGTAGCTATAAAATGGAATACTACTCAAATTTATTTAAATGTTGAAAGTAACCTTAAAATTAAGTATATAATATTATTACAAGCTTTAGCAGTGATAACTGGGAAAATATAAAATCCATCAGATAGAAGTATATATTAAATTATCTCTTATTTATAAACAAATATATAAGAATAAATTAAAGTGAGAAGAATAAAAAGCATCAAGCAAGATTACTGTAGAAAAGCCAAAAATATAAATATGCAATAAATGTATTTTAAATTTTGAAAATAAATGCTGTAAATGGATTCATCTAAATATGGTACTTCTAAGAAAGTTACCTAGAGCAAAATTATGCTTGCTATAAAAAGTAAAAAAAGCAGTCCTCTTAAACACCTTCTGATACTGTCTAATGAATACTATACCATGATATATGTTCTAAGAATATTGACAAAATATAATTGTCACATACAAATTTACTTTGCTTATTATTAATAGATGAAATAAAACACAAAAATGTACTGTTAGGCCAAGAAAGGAAGACAGTTTAATTGATAAATTTACTAATTTGTATTTATTGTAATTTTAATTGTCTCTATTTGTACTACATTGAATTTTGTACATGAAACATACAATGCAATACACTTCATGGCATGCTTTTCACCAGAAATTTATTATGAGATATTCAAATAATCTGTCCTAATGTACAGAAAAAAGTATAATATCATATCTGGTTTGTTGAAATCTGGAGATGATAACAAACATATAAAAATTACACTAGGAGATGCAATATTATAAGTACATACAGAGGGAAGGCATTTCTATATATATTGATTAAACATTAAATGTAACACTTTGACTCATGCATATTTCATAAAATAATTAAAGTTATTTTTATAGTAGGGCCAACCAAATGTGACCTAAACAAGATTTTTTTGTTTGCAAAATTGGTTCAACTTTATGAATTAGGAAATAGAGATTTAATGTTACGTAAAAATTTTATTGGGAATTCCTTGTAATAATTTTCATATTATTAATAAAGTGATTAAAAGTAGCCCATTGCTATTTTTTGAAACATTTTAAATTCATTAATTCCCCAAATACAGCCTTATACTGCATTTTTTCCTAAATAAGAAATTAGATACATTTTTAAGTTCTAACAATAGTATTGCACTCTTTCTTAAATATGGAGGTATTGAAGAAAACCCTGAAAAAATCTGCATGGAGAAGTTTCATGTTTATATCAAGAAATTCTAAAAATGTAATACTGTGAGTTAAATGGTTGTTTTTTATTTTGGTAAGACATTCTTAAGTTATGAAAAACTGAAAAATCCATAAATTTATTTAAATTTGAAATAACCAATTTATTTCTGAAACTTCTCTTGTGGATAAAAAAGCTACAATAAATTTATAGGCAAAAAGAAAACATAGCAATTATTTATCATACAAGTAATGCTATTCTTATATCATAAAATTAAAATATTACTTTTAATAAAAATAGTGTACTAATTTTAACACACAGTTAGAATATACCACACACTTCCATGACTATATAAAACAAAACCAATATATTACTTTTACTGATAATTTAGTCATGTATTACAGATATGTGAATATAATTTGAAAATACAATAATATAACTAGAAATTATGGATTATCTGGATCTCTTCTCCATATATTAGATGTGTTTGGCCACTTAGCTTTCATTCTTTTCTTTTTCTCTTCAGAGTTCTCTGACTTTTGATTAATCTTAAAAATTACAATAAATGAGATAATTTATGTTATTATTCTTTTTTGAATTATATATGAAATTAGTAGATAGAAAACATAAGTACAAACTTGAGTGAATGTTTTATCTAGTTTTAATTCTTTTTATTTATAATATGTAAAGAATTTTTTTTAAATATCAATATAAAAATATTTTCCACATGATCTTCCTCTCTAACTTTTCTGAATATACAATTTTGGAAGTAATATTATTAAGAAGTGCTTTTTAATAAATTAAAAATAATAGGAAACAATCAAATTAACAAATATTTCAACTCTATGTTCTAAAGTCCTTAGGAGATAAATTTTGAAGAAATTTAAAATAGGATTCTAAATTGGTACCAAAAATTGGGCTGGGCCTGCCTCGAAAGAGCAAGGTCCTGAGTTGAGAGAAAATAAAATTCATTCCAAAAGTTAGAAAATAATGTATGTTACATTTTAAAATATAAATTATTACTTACTTATACAGTATACCTGGTCAAATTAATTTTGTTTTATGCATTAAATGTAGGATATTAAATATAAAGTACTACAATAGCCATTTAGTATTTATGTTTGCAATATCTTTTTCACTTCATGCAATGTTAACATCAATTTTAGAAATCCAGCCTCATTGACTTAAGTATAAATATTCATGTTATAATCCTATAAATATTTATAGTGCACTCTATATAAATATCAGCATGGCCTTTGATCACCACTTACATATGCTACAGGCCATATCATGATGATGTCATACAAATTAATATATCTAAAAGAAGATTTGGAATATATATAGTTTCTAATATATCACATACTAAATGATATTTTATCAATTAAATAATAGATCATTAAACATATTATAATAAAATAGATGTAACTCAGTGAGAGAATGTCTATTGATTTAGACCCAAAATCTTTTTTTTAAAAACCCAAAAAACAAAACAAATAATTAGATGACAGAAGAGTTCAGGTGTTAGTGAACAACATGTCACAGAAGCCAGGAAGTGAGAGTGACTTAAGATGCACATGTGAGAGGTAAACAGCGTGGAAGCTGAGAACAATGAAAAATGAAAAAAATATTAAGATTGACAGTGAGACTTTTACCTTTAACACAGGAGTTACTTCCTTAGACTTGTAAGAATGCATCCTAATAGTTAAGAAACCAGTGGTTTACAAAGATAATAAACAATGGTTTTCATAATGCCAACATGCCAGTAACTTCTGATTATCTTTGGACCTGTTAAAATACCCAGTATTTTATTTCCTTACTGTGTTCTTCTGATGAAAATATACAAATGAATTATTTCATTTGTTTATTTTTTCTAGTACCTTAAATGCCTGCTAAATTTCCACGGTGTACAAATCATAGTGTTAGGCACTGCAGATGATATTAAAATGAAGAAGATACACTTTAGGAAAATAATATTTAACAGAAAGGACCTGAGACACAGCACAAAGAATATAGTATAAAACAGATCTTTCTCTAAAAAAGAACATAAAAGTAATCCTTACAAGCTCCCAGGAGCTGAAAAGTTGGCTCACATAAGATTAGGAGAAACTTTTAATGCCATGCTGCAGAAAATGAACTTCATTGTGGAGTCAATGAATACATTGTGACAGTAATAAACACTTCTTTTATGTTTGTAATGAGAATACAAGATAGAACTGGTCAATACAGACATCCTTGGTCTCATCTTTCATTGCTAGGAGGATAAACTCCACTCAAAATTTTACATTTCCTGAAAAGTTAAAGCAAGGCAAAGCAGGAAATTTGTGGTTTCCTCAGTGACACTCTCAGATAGGGTTGATATGGCGCTTTTGAAATAACCTTACAAAATGGCAGTGCAGTAAGCTTTCTAGAAGAGAAACACAACCCTGACTCCAAAACAGGTAACAGAGTAGTACTTTGGACATATCTGGGAGAACACAAAGGAGCACTCTTCTGAGTTCCATGGTGGGAAAAGAAGAACCCAAAAGGGTTCTCCGGAGAAGACACCCAATCTTTATTTGGCCAGGATAAATCGGGAGACAGTTCCCAGAAGTACTATGACTAATGTTCTTGGAAGAAATCATCTTTGTATTGATCCAAATAAAGAATATTTATTTTAAGATTGCTAACTACTCTTTCTGCACTTTCAAAGATTGGAAAAAATGTTTTGGTTCTTATTGAAACTACTAAAAGAATATGTTTTCCAAGACATTTAGCAGGCTTCTGTATTATCCAAACCAGGAGGAAATACAATTTAATAAACAAAATATACTCTTTTAGTATGTAGAACAGACACTTGACTTTAAAACATAAAGAAAACTCTCATTGATTTATCTTAAGATTAATGTATACATGAGTAGTAATGTATAATGACTCATATTTAGACACATCATGTCTACTCTGCACATCCTTACCCTAGTTATAATGCTGATATTTTCTTGACAAAATGAAAAGGGAACACATTATTCTCCTTTCTGTATGACAGAACATGAATTTCTTCTACAATGCAGCCTCTAAGGATTTCTAAAGAGCAGTTGAAGAGCTGTGAACTGCACTTAAGCATCTTTAAAATAAAAGTCTTTAATAAATGGGAGTCAGTTTGCTTCTTCAGCTGCTCTTAAGAATAGCAACCCACAAGGGGAGATAAAACAGGAGTGACTGAATGCTTAATAAATATTTGTTGAATTGAGTAATTGATTATTTTTCAACCACGGAAGGTATTTTAGAGCTTTTAGAAGGAGATGTTATGGTAATTTAGCCTAATCTATATACTGTTTATTTTAAAATATATTTTAATACAACACAGCAGATATTAATAAATAATATATAAAACTCATTTTATGAAATAAAAATTTTCATAACAAAAATTATTAGCAAATAACAATGGTACATTCACTGTGCATCATGATCTAAGCAGAATATATTTTCACTTGCTGATCTCACAGCTCATTTCCTAATAATACCATACCTTTTTATTTTTACTTAAAACATTTTAATTATTTGCAAAGTATCTCACATTTTGTATAATTTTAAACAATTTCTTCCTATTTGTGCCAATTAAAACAACACTGAGATTCCATCTCACTCCAGAAAGGATGGCTGTTATCAAGAAATCAACCAACCATGATTGCTGGTGGGACTATGGGGAGAAAGGAACCCTTCTCCACTATTGGTGGGAGTACAGACTGCTGCAACTGTTGTGGAAATCAATATGGAGATTCCTCAAAAAACTAGGATTAGAGGTCCCATTTGACTTAGGTATTTCCCAATTTACCAAGGTAAATTCCAATTGTCAGTTCTTGCAAAGGATTCTAAATTATTTTATTTATGAGTAATATGAAAAATTGAAATATAGATTATCAGTTAAAGCCAATGTAGATTTTTACATGTACATAAATATAAACATTTTTTAAACAATAGTAACTAAAAAAGTGATGTTAGAGGATTTTTCCCTACTGTAAACTTATTTCATCAAAACCTCAGATCTTGAGGTTTTCTTTGGATACTGTTATAGATAATGAAGGTAATTATATTTCCAACATGCATTTTTTCACATTTAACATTTCTGAAGTTATGAACATTTTATAATTTCTTATGTATTATAATTCAATTGAAACTGCTGTCTTTCTTCCAAGTAGATTAATGAGAGTTATATTTGATATTAGCTTAGATTTAATATCTTAAAATTTTTAGAAAATATTCAAGCCACCTTAATGATTAGAATTTAATGCTATGAATATAAATTTATAAGTTAAGCAATTTAGAATATACCATTAATTGGTAACTGAAAACTTCCTTTGATGTGATTAACAGAGCCCAAGAAAAACATGTAATTTGAAACAAATTTCAGCATTATTTTTTTGCAATCATATTTGACAGATTATTTGTTCATTGTTTCTATTTCAAAGTAATGTTTATTCATAAGCGATCTTTAAAGATATCAGTTAAGCTTTACAAAAATGTATATTTAGGAGAACACAAAAACGTATATTTCATCAAACTTATCAATTCCAGCAGTGGGTTCTTGGCCACTTGTAAATACTAAAAAATATTTGATAAGAAAGAAAATGAAAATTACATTTATTATTATTGTTTCCAAATTTTCTGAGTATTATCTATGTAGTAATTATTTTTACCAGTTTATTATATTATTAGATAGTTTACAAGGTTATATATTTCATATTTTCATGCTCATAATATATGCTGTTTATATAAATAATTATGATCTAGTTTGAACAGGAATATTGTCACAGGATTACATGTGGTTAATTTTTTCTAAGCATGAAAAATCTTTGATATATCTTTTAAACAAACATTTTAAAAATGAAGATAAAATGGACAAAGTTTGTGAAGTTGGCGTTGCCTGATTCAGAAAGTAAGCTATTAATATTACATATATTCTAACTACTCATAATTTATGGAATTAACTAAAAGTGAAATCATGTAGAGTGACATTTCTTTTTTGTGTGAGTGTGATTTGAAGGGAAGACGTTTTTCTCTGACAGATTGTAGAGGATTTGGTATCAACTCTCCATTCTTTACATTTAAGTTGTAATTTTTAAAAGTAATAAATGAAAGGAGGTTGAACCTTAAGTAATTTTTATATCCATTAATTTATTTGAAGCAATTATTGAAGCGATTATTTAAGCAACTGAAATTCAAATCAACAACTCATTTTTATAGAAATTTCTATTATCCTCCTAAAACACACACACACACACACTCACACACACACACACACACACACACACTGAATGATGAACATACATATATGCTCTGAAGTTAACAATTACAAAATATGTCAGATATTACTTCCTTTCCTAGAAGCTTACTATTTTAACAGAAAATATACTAATAGTCTTAGCCACAGAAAAATTAGGGGTAAGCAGAGTCAATGGTTATCTATTTGAAAAAACAAAAGTACATTAACTTAGTTTCGTGAGTTAGGAATCCAGGCATGCTTTAGTGGGCCTCCTGTCCAGCTGCTCTCATGAAGCTGCCTCAGGATGAACACTGAGACTGCATAGTCACTGATCTGCTGTAGAAGGATCTACTCCCTCTCCTACTTATCTGTTTACAGGCAGGCATCAGGTCCTTGATAGTTGCCATTCGTAAGTACAGTATCAGTTTTTTTTCCACCTAATATCTCACTGGCCAGCTCATACATAGAGAGCAGCTGTTCTCCCTCACAAGATACAAAATTCCAGCACTTGGAAGGCTGAGACAGGAGGATTGAAAGTTGAAGCCCATTCTGAGCAATTGAGTGACTTAGTGAGACCCTGTTCCACAATTGAAAAAAAAAAAAGTAGAAGGCGAGGAGGCTGGGGATGGAGCGTAGTAAGTGAAAACTCAGTAATGTACACACACACACACACTCACACACATGCTGATTCATAGCTGGACTCTTCTCGTCTAAATATTTTTGCCTTTTTGTGGCTATGTCTGTCCATCACAATAGTTAAATTTTATTTTTTCCCCTTCAAAACATCTTTTCCAAAATGTGAAACTCTTATAAACACATCTCACTCATTTCCAATATGAAACTTGGTAGACACACTCATTTGTTGAAATTACCCTACCGGCCTTATGCAAAGAAGTATATGTCATGTTGTGAATTGCCATGGCTGTGTGACAGTTAAAATGAATTAAGGAAATTAATAAGTAAAATTTACCCATGACATTTTATTATTCCCCAACCTCAGACAAAATTGGTACCTTCAGAGATTTGAAAGGAAGGTGATGATTTGAGCAGGGCATTTTTAGAGATGACAGGGAACAAGAAGTGATAGGAGACCATTGAACAAATTAATATGCGTCAAATTGGAATCACTGAATGTAACAAGGGAACATGTCTTCTATGTGTTGCTGTCCTCAGCTCGTAGGAGGCAGTGATTATTATTTCTTAGCACCTTCCAGAAGTTTTAATTTCCCTTGATGAAATAGGATTTATTGTCTGCATAAAGTTTTCTTAATAAATGCAATGATATTCATAAATGCACCAATTAATTAGTCAACTACTTATGAAATCCCCAGGGTTCAGTTTAATTTATCTTTAAAAGTATCACAATATAGATATTTAAAGTAGTACAATATGTAGCTACTATTTATATTTCAACATCTTTTTATGAAAGGAAATGTGTAAATTATTGTGTTAGCATAAATCAGTATAGATTAGCGATATTCTATCAATAAATCATTTAATTCGAGTCCTAGGAGCAAATGTGAGCTGAGGCTAATAATTATCTCTGTCAAATTAATACTGATGTAAAGTTAGTTCTTCTATAAACGTCTACTCTTCCTTTTCAATGTAATGTAATCCAAAGAATCACTTCTTATTACATTTCCTTCTGTTTGTAGAAGTTATTTTTTATTTACCAACTGTGAACAACACACTTTCACCATCAATGCACATAGTTTGTAATACACTTTGTGAAATGGGACTGTTGCAAACTTTTAATTAGCTTTTGCTATGTGCCAGAAAATAGTGTAACAGTTCTACTGATATTAATGTTTATAATCTTTAGTACAATGCTGACTAAACACTGCTATAATCCTTTTAAATATGAAATTTGAGACTCAAGTAAATTCTATAATTTGCCCACAACAGGGATTGTATCTCTGTGATGCTTGGCTCCAGATTTGTGCTGAAATCACAATCACAGTGGCTGATATAAACAAGCAACTGTGATTATAAACACCACAAGGCAAGTGGTTTTATCTGTTTTGCTCTTCACTACATATATAACTGTTGCATCCATAAGTAAATACATTAATATGCTATATAATTAGTTGAGGTCCAAGTTATTAATAAATGCAGGAAACCTAGCAGCAGTGATGGTACAGTTTGCTCAGATTTCTGAACAATTCCTGGAGGTGCTAATGTTGAACTGATTCCTAGAGGAGCTTGCGTTGAACTACTTCGGAAGCTATGATTGCTGGAAAAATTGTATATGCAAGGTCATAAAATCCATCTTATAGAAAAGCTCCCTCTGAATAGTGATTAATACCATGACACAACTATGTTTTGTTGTTTTTGTTCTTAACCACATAAAGTCTAATGTAAATTATTTGTCACGATGTCTCACAAATTCAGGTAAAATGAAATTTTTACTTTTAAAATAATGTCTTTATCAACAATTTATAAGTCATTTGCAGTTAGAAAAAAGACATAACATTGTCTACAAAAAAAAGCAGAGTTTTAGGGGCCTATGAAATCAAATTTACAGTATAGTAAAATGGTACAATTAGGAGACACTGAATTTAATTTTCCAGATCTGAAGAAGTTCTTTGCTGGGAAATTCTAATGCTTCTTCCCCAACATTTGAATAAAAATCCTTTATAATTCAATTATCTGGAAAACAGAGCACTCATATTCCTCTTTTGCTCAGTAGTGGATTTCTAAGTCTCATGTTGATATTAAAATAGAGATGTATTAGGCAAACATCAATTTGGTTATTGCTTTTCACATTGTTATTCTTGGGCAGTCACAGGAGCTCAATGTCCTTTAGTCATTACAAGAAGTGTCCCTGAAATCTGGCAAGTGCTAACTGTTCTGCAATAAGCCATGTGGGACACCAGGAAGCAGAGGAGTGGGAAGGAAAGCCACAGAGGTTTAATTGTGAAAATGTAAGTCAAAAGTTTAAAAGTGAGTGTCATCAAAGTGGATTACTATGAAGTATGAAAAGTTGGAAGAATTTGTGAAGAGAATTTTGATTTTGATCATGTATTTTAAGGACCAGACTGACATGGAGTTGTAGAAAAGGTGTAATTAGGAGATTTAACTTCCTGCAGTGTTGGTGTTGGATAAAACAGAAATAAATCAGGCACAATTTTGAGAGACTTAAACGGAAAATTTGATGAAGATGTGCAAGCCAGTGGAGAAAGGTTATAGGTTCTTTTAAGGATAAAGCAGCATTTAAGGATGTTGATTTGGAAGGTAATAAATTATGGATTATGAGCAACAGATTTAGGAGATGCGGAATCTATCCAGAAAATTAGATGCTTCAGTTTTGTGTAGATAAATTAATGATTGTTCAAGTTTCCAGATATTCTAAGAGTATAAATAACAAAATGTGACTATATTTCCAAAAAACTCCTGAGATGTAAAATAAGTATTAAAATATAGGATATTGATGGTAGATATCCGAATTCTAGAGAGGATTCACTTGAGCTAGTTATGTAACTAGTTTTCAGCTAAGTATCTGGGTGAACAATGATATGAAAACATAATTGAATATATCCTGGACAATTTTGCAATTTAGGGAAATTCTCAAAACAAACAAACAAAAATAGACTGAGAATGTAGCTCAGTGTGAAGGTGTGGGTTCATTCTCTAGAATTACCAAACAAAAGATAAATAAATCAATAAATTAATAACTAGAAAAAGTCAAGTCAAGGGTTTTACTTATATTACAATTTTAGGGATTCAAAGTCCAAAATCACATAACCTTATTGTTTTTGGCTATTGTGAGGGAAATGGTTAACTAATATACTATAGTGGTTAGAGGACATGTAGGACCAAAGGGTCATATACCAGCCAACCAGAGGAGAGAGAAGCACACCCTCAATTACTTAAGGACTCTCTTAAGGCTCTGGCTTTTTTTTTTTCTTTCTTTCTTTTTTGGAACTAGAGATTGAACTCGGGACCTTGATTTTATGAGGCAGACAGCAACACCACTGAGCTAAATCCCTGGCCCAAGGCTCCACCTTTTAAAAGTCCTCTGCACTACTCAATAAAACTGCTCTGGGTATTACACATTATACCTTTAACTTATAGACCATTAGGAACATAATCAAACAAGGAAATGGCATTCTCAAGAAGAATAAGGATAAAAATTAAGGTGACAAATATGAGTGAGAAGCTAGAAGTCTGCAGAGGCTGCAACAGGAAAAAAATTATAATTACTATAGAAAGTTCAGAATCCTTACCTAGAAGAACCATCATGTCTACTACCCAGGAGTCACCCTTTTCTCAGTAGTTTTGTCAAATAGGTCAAAAAGTTGTGTGATTCTATTACTGAGTCTAGGAGAAAGCATATCACTGTTTATTTTAGGTTAATTCAAGGATTACCTGCCTTGAATCAGTAAACATAAATAAAATATTTTGAGGATAGATAACTACCACAATGCATTTTTAACAAGTGTTACTAGTAGTCCTGATGGAATGCACACTCTCTAGTACAGTGGAAATATACAGAAGCATGCATATATCGCCAAAAATATATTTAAAAAGTGTTCATGCACAAACATGTCAGGGGGCAACATAAGGAAATTATTGCTTACACAGATAAACACAGTGCTCAAACTAGTGCTGAATTGCTTTCCTGGATGATATCATGCTAAGTTATTCAATTTATTTGAATTCCAGATTAGGAAGTTTTATGTCTTGGTTTTCTTCAAGTCTTTTGCTCTCATTAGTTAAAGTTATGGTCCTTACCCTCCTGGGTTTTTGTATTTCCACCTCAGTGTACTGCTTGAGGAAAAGCCAGAGGTTCCCTGCCTGCCATTCAGTTAAGATCTGTTTTCTGTGACCTCTGGGGCTCTCACCTAAGCCATGACTCACCTTTGAGAACTGAGATGGCATTAGTTACCATAACAGCTCTGGTAGCCATCTGTACTCTTTCTGAGCCAATTGCTACAGTACCACGAGAGGTATATAGTTGGACTTGGTGCACAAAGCATATGAGCAAGGGAATTCTTTCCTTCTGAACCAATTTATAAATGTTTAACTCCCACGTAAAAGTTCTTAATCATTTCATAAATGGTAGTACATTTTTGACAACATGCACAAACCATGAAAGTAAGTAAAGCACACATACATACACATATTTGGTAATGAGTTCAAAAAGCATCAGTAGAACTGAGGGCAGTATTTAGCAATTATAAAAATTCATCTTGAAATCTAATAACACAATAGGCTGTAAATTTATGTATTAAAAAACTGAGTGACAAGTTATATGCTCACTTGAAACTCTGTGCCTTTTAGTCTACTCTATTTCCAATAATAGATGTGTTTTTAAAAATATGTTAAATAGAATAAATGTAATCTCATTATATATTATAGTGTGCTATTTGATACTTGATAGAATGTAATATAGTATGAATATTATTATCTCATTATGATGAAGTGATTTCCTTGTTAAATACAACTTTAACAATGTTAATATTAAGACTTGTTTTTATTTCTAAAATTAATAAACTATTTCAACCTAAATCATATTGAATACTGTTTTGGGTTAAAAAAAATCAATCTGAAACTAACAGTTATGCACATTGGCAAATCTTTATGCTAGGTTAGAGTGTCCCCAGTAGGTGGTTTACTTATTAATGATTTGCAATTCTTGAATATTCACATTGGTGAATGTGATGGAGATTTTTAATTGCCAAACTCTTTTCAACCCCCAGCTTGCCTTATGACAGCTTGCCTTCATTTTAAACATGTTGCTATTGAACATGATTTAAAACAAGTGCCAAAACTATGAGGTGGTTTAATGAATTGACTATTATGGGCAAACAGCATGTACAAGCTTTTCTTCTATGTTAACAAAAATAAAAATAAATTACAGCTTTATGGTAGCTTGCTGAATATATTCAAATGTTGAAAAGGCAGTGACTACTGGCTTCCTGGATCTATTCCTTCACGGTTAACAATGAATTATGTGTCAAGCTATAGTCAATTATTAATCTGTCTTATAATCTATAAACATTCATCAGGAGAGTGGTTCAATTTTAATAAGTTCAGCAAAGCTCAGAGGACATAAAACACCTAAGAAAAGAGGTTTACAGGTATTAAACAGGTGGTTTATTTATTCTAAAAAATGGAAAGCAATATCTCATTTTCTACTTTGGATCATAGGAAGGCTTATATTTGTGGTTGATAGACACGAAAATCCCATGAGAATTGTGTGTGAAAAGAACACTATTTTTAGAAGTCCTTGACACCTATTAATTTTCATCTGGAAAAGTCATTTAAATATCTCTGAATTTTTTTCACTAATCTGTACATTGAGACTAAAAATTGCTGTCCTAATTATATCACAGGGCTTTAGAAAAAAATCAAATGACTATTTCTTGGTAAATTGTATGTATGATTTGGGCAAGGACCATCTTTCTTTAATTCTCTGGTGATAAAAATAGCATTAAGTGTTTATTATTGATTAAATAATTTAGAATGTAACAGTAAAATTAAAGCATACATCAAAGCATTATTGTGCTTCTTGAGAAAATGTTGTCTAAGACCATCATAAATTACCACTTTCAGGAACTTTTATACACTTAATTATCTGGTAATAATTGCATTTGTTTGTTTTGTTTATAAATCTTAAAGAAGAAACTCTATTGAGTGCTTATCATACATAGAGCATATATTTACTGAGTTATGGAAGTTAGGGGCATAGATTCTGCAATTATAGACTTATTCCTAGTTTGAAGTAGAGAAAATAAATATTATATAAATAATATTTTATTTTATTTTATTTTATTTTATTTTATTTTATTTTATTTGTCCTCATTGAGTTTATTGGTACATTTTAGGTATACAGTACAGTTACATTCATTATTGGGATCTTGTACCTTTACATGACAGGTCTTGGTTCTCATATTTTCCTCTTGTCCCTGCCCTCCCTTCACCCATAAATAATATTTTAATCACAGTTGTAATCACAGAGCTAAATCCCAGGCCCAATATGGATTTTAGTGTGGCTGAAAAGCATATGCTCTACATGACCAATTAGTGAGAATACTTATATTCTCATAATAGTATATTAGAAATATTATTTCTGTGATTTTCTTTAAAAATATCATCTGCCTGTGAGGGAGAAGTGTTCAGAAAATGTCTTTGGGATTAGTTTTGTTTGTATGTGGGAGAGAGAGAAAAAGAGGGTAAGAAAAAAAGAGAGGTAGGCACAATATATAAATTGACAAAAACAAAATCAAAGTAATTTCATTGCAAGACTTCATATTTAACTTATGAAATTTATAAGCAATAAAAGTAAATGCAATTTTTATCTTTATGCTTATCTCAGAGTCTAGCAGTATACATTTTCATGGCAATTATTTTTAAGTGCCGATGAATCAAATTTATAAATATATTGTATATGTGGTAGAGGAATTGAACCATAATAAATTTTCTGATAAATACAGAAAAACCTACATATACTGATTTTGTGAAAATAAGGACAAAAATATAAAACTCCTAGTGTCAAACCTATCAAAATCAGGTGAAGGAACAAATACGGAGATGATAATTATTAGTATTGTGTCTAGATTATATGATATGTGTGTGCGTGCATACACACATTGAAATTGTACTCTTGAAAAAATATGGCTCATTGAAAGTGTCAGTGAAATTTAACCGAGTAACCCATCAACAGCTTCTTGTAAAATATATTTATGATCTCAGATCCATAAAACACATGGGTCTTTTATGCAGATAAAGTCACATCATGAATGCTCAGTGCTGAGGAAATTCTAAAGAAATACATAGAATTAATAGGTGTTGAATGTAGAAGTAGTTTTTTCATGTGTAAAATACTCTATAGGTTTAATTGAAAGCAGGAGCAGTACAAATATCAATGTTTATTGTTTTCCACTTTGAATTATATTTGATCTGAGGCAAATCTCTAACTCTTTGGAAACTCAGGTTGCTTATAATTAAAATAGAAGTTATTAAGACCTGTTTTGCAGGTTTGTTGAGGAAAAGCACATAAGATTATGGATATGAAAGAGATATTACTGGTTTAACTGATGTACAGAACTATTATTTTTCCATTTTTCCCTTGGCCAGAAAGTATTTCTTTTTGGAGAAGCATTTACATGTATTTAGTGAGTACCTCAAATGCTAATATTTACCCAATCCTGAAAATGTGCAGGATGGAGCTGACAGCTAGAGTTGATTTTGCTGAGGAGTGAAAGTTGATTCAGTGACAAGTGCTCAAATGTAGGAGTGGGATGTGTACCTTACTTGGACTGAGTACAAGAATGCAGTGGGCATGAAACTACTGTTGGAGTTGTTGGTCCACAAATAATTAGTGACTTTTATTACGCGCGATGCGATGTGATGAGATTCGGAGTGGCATAGTCAGTATAATAAGCAAATATGGAGACTGGCGGAATGAGGAAACTGTAACCTAGCAGACATTTAACAAAGCCTAATATGTAGTGTTTTCATCATTATTTTGTAAGATATGAATTATTACATTGAATTTTTACAAAGCCATGTTAGTGAGCTGATTATTTAAAGCATCCTGTAGATATATATTTTGATATTTCTGGTAACTGAAGTTCCTGTAGCAACTTTTATTGAAAGTGCATAATTTTTTTCCATTTATGGCTATTTGGAATCTATCTTGAAGAAATTACACAAGCAATTTTTATTTAAAACAGATGCATGTCATATAAATTTCTAATCAAAATCCTTTACTCATGTAGTATAATTTTATTTCTATTAAATATTTTAAATATCATAGTATTTCAAACTACTAAAGGACTTTAAAAATAATTTTAAAGGATTAATAAACCATTTAAGTGGATGTTACATTTTTAAAATTATTTCACATTTATCCTATTGATATGATTATTTTTATTAGCTATATCTAAAATATGCTTATTTGATGGCATTTATTTAATGGCATATTTGATGTATAAATTCAGAAGTTTGATGGCATTTATTAATTTAAAAGAATATTATCCATCCTCTTTAAGATAGGGTTGTTCATAAAGTTGCCTTATGAGCTATTTATAATGCACTTTTCTTATTTTGGTATGTTAGCTGGCATAATGGATAATAAGTTAAAGAATAATCTTTATAAAATTAAAAATAATGTATAAAAGAATTTGTACTGAAACTTTCCATTTGTCAAAAAATGTGAGAATATTTGATTCAGAAATAGATAAACTATAAAGCAACTGACAGAAAATAGCTTCTAAAACTTACAAAAAAGTGGGCTGGGGATTTAGCTCAATAGTATTACCACTTGTCTCGTAAGTGCAAGATCCTAAGTTTGATCCCCGGCACAAAAAAATTTTTAAGAATTACAAAAAAAACAATTATATAATTAAAAATATTTTATCACAAAAAATAACTAGTTTTAGGGATAATGTGAATACTTCCCTTTAGAAATGTTATTTTCAATATATGTCATGAAAATTAGCTTAAATTTTTCCACCCAGACAAATATTACTACAAAACAAATATTACTACAAAAGTTGATATAACAGTTTCTGTTTGCTAGGCATAGTGAATCATGCCTATGATCTGACCACTCGGGAGGGTGAGGCAATAGGATCTACAAGCTCCACATCAGCCTGGGGTATAAAGTGAATTTAAGGCAGCCTGAACTACGTGAAAAAAGCAGTAGTTTCTGACTGGTTTTTCTTCAAAAGTTATACTTATGTAGAAATTAATGTTTCACATTTCCAGTGTAATGTAGGAGTATTTATTAAGGAAAAGAAATAGTAAAATCCAAATATTTCATCATTTGAGAATGGTAAATCAAATTACAAAGAAAATGAAAAGTATTTTTTATTCATTAATTTACTGGTATATTTTAGATATACAATATGATGACATTCATCTCTGGGAATTTGTACCTTTACATGATATATCTCGGTTCTTACTTTTCCCCCATTCCCCTACCCTCTTTTCAACTCCTCACCGTCTTCCTATATCCAAATACTTTGTTTCCATTTTTTTCCTCTTCATATATTTATTCCTTTCCCCAACCCCTCCCACATTCCCATCCCATTCAGACCTCTTTTGACCACAGAGATATATGCCACTCATGCTACAGTGGCACAGTTTATAATATCTACAACTTGGAAACAGCCCAATTGCCCATCAACTGGAGACTGTGTAAAGAAAATATAGGTTTTTATAAAATGAAATGGAGTACTACTTAGCCATGACGAATGAGAAACTGGAGACATTTTTAGCTAAATGGATGCACATTGAGGCCATACTCTGAAGTGAAATAAATAGGACACGAGTGTAAATATTCAGCCATTTGTGTGGAATGAGAAATTAAAAGTGTAAATGAGGATCAAAATGTATAATAGGTAATGTGAAATAGGGGAAAGAAGCAGTTTTTAATATGACAGTAATAGATAAAACATAACTCAAAAATACTTAATGGTGATAAAAATATTATCTGAAAGTCTATTTTCCTATGAATACATATTTGTACTGTCCTCTAAAGTGAAAAGGGAAAGATGTGAGGCCAGAATTACAAATCACATCACAGGACCGATTTTGAGATCGAATCAACGTCACTTTCCGATGATAGAATCACTGACTTCTGTGATCAAATATTTCACTGAGAATTTCCAATGCATTGCATATTGTCTATATTAAAACACTGAATGATGACTCCAACGTCATTCAAAGTTACTAAATATTAGCATTTCAAAAAAGTGATTTGCCGTGCCCTTTCTACTTTACTGAATGCTTGTTTTGAGTCTCTTTTTATGTGACTGTATTTTGTACATTCTAGCTCAATTCACAGATCAAAATTAATGTTGTTTTAGTGATACTATGTATTCTAATACCTATTTATGGGATGTTACTAGAAATATTTTTATAAAAGCACAATGGTTTGAGTAAAACAAAAATATACTAATACTGGAAGGTGTATAACTTAGATAAGACTCAGCATAAGGAATAATATAGCAGCTTTAATGTCATACGTGGCTAGGAAAACAAAAGCAAGTTGAAAAATGCAAAGTGTTGTTCACAAGGTGACCTGGGAAAAAGAGTCAGTAGGGGTGCAGATTTTACTAGCTTAATAATAAATAGGTATACCTAAATAATTAGCTTGTGACAGTTTTAATGACAACTCAGCCATGGAAAAAGATGAATCTACAGGCTGAAAGAAAGCACTTAAATGTTGACTTGCAGAATGACAGAGGTAAAAGGATGCATTTAAGTAGAGACTGGCAGCTTGTCTAAATATGGCTAATATTAAATACAGGTGATTATAGCATTTGAAATTGAAATTAAAAATAGTCTCTGATTCACTTATTTTAAAATTGCCAAATCCCTTCAGGTGTGTATTTCACCAGGTGCTAGTGCAGTTGGAACAACAAGCATATCCACTGAGTTAAAAATAACACTCACGGGTGTCACCTGATGTCACTCTGGATAAGAAACGATGTTCCCAATCAGAGAGAACACTCTCTGGTATTCATCCTAACACCTCCTAAACCCATGCTACATATTTATATCATGAATTTTAAAATAATCTTTTGGATCTTGAACATATTAAATAGATCAAGCTTTCTGAAAGTTGTAAACAAAGAAAAGAAATGAAAGACTTTCATTTTAGAAAGTGTGTATGTGTACAGTGCTTTTTTTAAATGATTGGTTTTTAAAGAAAATAAAGAAGCTTTGACTTTTTTTCCCCCTAAAATACTGGGAACTGGATCAAATATGTATGCAGTCGTCATAACTTCTTGCTCTCCAAAAAGATATTGAAGATCTACAATTTTAGACTTCCCAAGAATATTGCTTTTAAAATATATTGGTTTATTTTGGGGAAGGAAAGTAGAATTTATCAAAATACTCAGGCATGCAATGTGCTAAACACTTTGTGAACATTTACTTTTCCCAATAAAAGTCCTATGAGGAGGATATTTTATCTGTTTCATAGATTAAATAATTTAAGTCCTGATAGGTTAAATTGATTTCCCAACATCAAAAGGAAATCATAATTCTCTAGAAGCCAAGCTTTTCTATTTATGTGCTTTTTTTTTTTTTTTTTATTGGGG
>NW_022900936.1:35036225-35049912 GCF_012274545.1 Fukomys damarensis
TTTTTTTTTTTTTTTGTACTGGGGATTGAACTCTGGACTTTGTGCTTGTAAGGTAGGCAGCAGAACCACCGACCTAAATCTCTGGCCCTTCTATTTATGTACTTAAATATCTCTGTAAAGATTGTTTTTCAACCTTTAGTTTTAAAGAAGTAAAGAGATAATTGCAAAAATGTATTAAAGTTATCTCTTTCACCTCTCCCCACATTTAACTATATATATAATCTGCAAGTAGAGCCTACAGAATTATAACTGAATTCATTGTTATTGCTGATCTTACAGCTTTGGTTTCTTCATTCCTCTGTAGGAAAATAAAACAGCTTCCTTAAACATGTTACAAATTACACTCAATTCCCATTAATCTGAAAATGGAAAAATGTTGTAAATTAGAGTAGAACCAGCATTGTGCCCCAAAATTGTTGAATAGATCATAAATGTGCATTAGCTAGTGTCTTCAAGCATCTCTGTGTAAGAAATAAAACTGATAGGATCAGAGCTGATAAAACACAAAATGAAAGACAGGAGATAAGTAAACATGAAATATCTACTAATGAATTATGATATTGTGATGATTTTAATAAATGTTCTACCATCTCTCACTTCCAAAATTCATGGAAATTTAAAAGAAAATAGAAATCAGAAAGAATTATCGTAGAGATGATAAAATTCTATTTTACAAGATGTCCAGGAAGAGACTTTGGTGATAGTAAGTCACAAGAATCACTTATCCCTTCTTTATTATTTATGTGGATAAATAATCATTTTGGTTAGTTGGTACCCAGCATTTGTACTCTTGGCATTTGGACAATCACTACTTAAATTTATTTTATAATTTTAACTATTTATGCTATTGCATAAACATAGATATTTTAACTGGATGGCAACTATAATTGGTGAATTATCTTTGTATAAAAAGATGAAAATACTAAGTGTTATAATTGCAAATAGTTTTTCAAGATTTAGATCTATATGTTTATTGCTCTCATTATATAATTAAAATTTTATGACATAAATGCATCATTTAATTGAAAAAACATTTCTTATAGCAAACATTATATAATATTAAGATTTATTAATAGAATGAACTTTAAAGTACATCTATGTACAATATTAAGTGATTTTTTTGTGGACTACTAGAGGGCTTATAAAATTTTAAATAAGATAGTTCATATGGAAGTGTTTGCCAATGCTTATTTGGATAAACTCGTAACTTAAGCATAGCAAACTTCATTAATATTGTTATAGAATTAAAATTAAGGTAGCAAAAATATAAGCAAATGAATGGCATTATAAATGCATGTACAGTGAGTAAGAAAGGACGTAATCATTTCAGCATTCATTATGTTTTATTCCATGCATACAGCATTCATTTAGACATAAAAATTATTGTAATTTGCAATTAAAAGTGGAAATGTACTATAAATTATTAATACCAATTCACCTAGAGTTACTTATTAAAGGAGTGGAATTTTTCTTATGATTAGAAACAGTCTTTCTCTACAAAAATATTATATTGCTTAAGAGTAACAATTTGTGAGCATTTGTTTAAAATGCCAAAACAGAAAATTCATAGTCTTTGAGAAAATTGTTTTTGTCCATTTCATGTTACCTATTTCTTTATAAATTTAATACTTTTAAATTATATAAAACTATCTTATTTCTTCAGTTTTTAGAAAAGTCAGAAATGGTAATTCATTGCCATGACACATATAATGGGGGAATGGAAGGACATGTTTAAATATAGTGATCATAGAATGTTACTACATTTTAGAAGACTATGTTGAAACTGATGCTAAGAAATTAGCATCACTCACTTAAACATTAATATGATGTTTCAATGATGGGCATTTTTTATTTAAAGAAACTATACTTGGAAATTAATCATTGACTGAAGTATTTATTAATCAAACATTTAAAATGTTACTATCAAAAGCAAATGTTTGCAGTTTATTATTTCATGCACTTAGTCATCTGGCAGTCAAAATGAATATATTTTACTTATTATATAATAATTGGCTTAAGGAATAAAAAATAGATTATGCAAGATGAAATGTGTTATTTTTGCAAATAATGTAAAAATGGTAATTGTGTGCTAGCTTGATATAGATACATTGTCAATTGAAAGTGAGTCATATTCCATGCTTAGTCAAATCTACTGGTAGAACAATATAAAAATAGCTTAGAGATGAAAAGAACATCATTTGAAACTGCACACTTTTTAAAATGGTAATAAAAGATTTTGAGAATGTATAAGCAAGCAACCAAACTATGATTCAACATTTCAGTCAGGGCTCCTATTTCTGGGTCTTCATTCTAGTTACTGAGGGCACCAACCTGTTATTTAAATTATATCATCATATTTTAATCACTGAATGCTACCAGCAACCCTTAGAGATGATCAAGAATAAGGTACTTATGTCACAGAAGAGATAGTGAAAAGCATCTAGAAATAATTATCTACCTATCTATCCAGCCCTTTGATATTTACCCAAAAATTATTCCCTCTGACTAAGATAATCAAGTTTATCTTACCACATAGCTGAAACTTACCAAAAATCATACTTTTAAGTCTAAATCCAGTGAATTACATGAATATCATGGAGATTACTGTGTAAAATGTAAGATTATTTTGTATAAACCTTAAAGAGTTATCCTAACAGCAGTTTGAAAGAGAAGAACATAGAATGAATCGAAGGTACTACAGTGATTACTTAGACTACTAGTGCAAAATACTAACACGGTTTAGGGTGTACAGAAAGGAATAGTATCATCTAACCCCTACATGCAAGAAGCACGTGTATTTTTGTAACAGAGAATGTTTCTTAATCTGAAAGCTTTTAAATTTTGGTTTGTTTGGTTTTTATTTACTTTCTTTTCTTAATAATTTTATTGGGAGCAATTTATTTATTTTCTTATTGAGTAAAATTTAATGGGTGAACAAGCTCAGGTACAAGTGAATACAATGTTTTAGAAAATAGACTCCAAAAATACACTGACCTTGTTGTAACCTAACATACTCACTTCAAAACTGCTCAATTCAAACTAGAACTGTGCTTGCTATGTCACATTGTTACCAATAGTAATTTTAGGTAACTGTCACTTTAAAAATACCCATCAACTCTGCCTAAATATACATTATTTTTATATAAAAACCCTGGTATCTTCTTTCAGCATATATTTCAAAGAGAGCTAATACAGTGAATAAGCCTTAAAAGCAACTACATTTCTCTGTTATGCTACTGTGAAAGAAAATTGTAGTCATTAGTCAAAAAAGTGAATAAAATTGGTTATATGCTACATAGTGACCTTGATATTGATTTTATAAAAATATTCTTATAACCTGCATGATACCAAAACAACTACTGTTTCACCACCTCACCTCTATAAAGAAACTATTTTCCATTTGAAAAGCATTATATACTTTACAGTTAAAGAAAGAGCACACTGGCCAAGAACATTTTAGAAGCTGGCATTATAATGGAGGTAGAGACATGATATTATAGTAATACAACTACTTACAATTTGAGGCACATTGATTTTTTTCAATTTATCTTAAATTTCATAGAGTTTTCAGTAAATGGGTGTGCATATGAAATAATATGACCAGTTTGAAATATTAACGATTATATTAGAGATTGATACAATCAGTACTGTATTTTTTCTTTAGCCATAGATTTTAATTAGGGAGTTTTAATGTATGCACTTGTTTTCTACACCATTGAAATACAGTAGAAATCTACATAAATTTTCTAATAAAATACTCATTTTTTTTACTCCATTGCCAATGAGCCTTAGGCAATTTCTAGGTGGTTTTTCATTTCTGAGGTTTCAACAGAGAAAAAATACCAACTAATTCCAGTTTTGATGATGATATACATGAAGTGGTTTGTAATATAACATTATTTTTTGGCAGAAATTTGGTGACATGTTTCCTCAGGTTACAGACAAAGACCAATATATGCTATACTCTACACCACTGTCTAAATGTGACATAGTCTGTCAGTGCCAACACTTTTAAACGGGAAGTAAAATCTCAATTCTTTTCATGTTTTTCTCTTTCATGTCAAATATAAAATTCAAATGTTTGAAAATATCTTGGTGTGTGACAATTTGAACATTGAAGTTTTATTTGTGTAATCTTCATATAGCAGTTACCAGTCATTATAAGGGAAATGATAGTCATTTTAATACCTAGAGGTAAAATGAGATCGAGAATATTGTGTTTGTCATTGAAATAATGCTTTGAGAAAAAATGGAAACTATAAGATAGCGATCAGAACAATGAAAGAATCTAGAAAAATAACCAGGGTTACTGAAAAGTTTGAATTTAAAGCAGAAATGTTGTTTTAAAATATTTTGCACATTGTCCTTGGGATACTCTAAATTTGAGTCTCTGACAGCCAAGAAAGAACTAAGTTTGGTGGACAAAATTACCTGGAAATTCAATATAAGATAGAACTCCTTAATAATAAAACTCTCTAAAATAAGAAAGTTTTGTCATTGTTAGATGTCTTAAAGACTAGAATGAATCTATCTTCCTGAGAGATTATAGAACCATTCATGACTAGAGTAAAGAATTGGCCTAGTAAATTTCTGGTATCGTGGTATCATTTTGATGTTCTATAAATTTAAGAACTAAAACTATTCCTAATGATAAACTTTTTCTAAATGTTTCAATGTTATACATATTCAAAGTGGAAATCTATTAAGTTGTGCTTTGCAAAATTCCCAGTTTTGTACATCCAAGATGGTTGAGTAGCAGAAATTTCACGTGATTATCTGCATTTATAGCTCTCTAAGACTAATCTCTGAAATACAATAGAAATAAAGAAGGAAAAACCGGATCTTCCAAAAATTTGTTCTGCTAGTGTAGTTGAAATTTAACTCAGGAGATTTTATGTGTTTCATAATTAGTTGTATTGGACATAAAATATAAAATAACAAAAAACTAAATAAAGCTATTTGCCAATATTCAAACTGGCTTCACCCAGTAATTTCTCAAACCATGTTGTTGTTCCAACAGAGAAATAAAACCAAAGTAAGAAAAGAAAATCAGATGAGCTAAGACTCTGAAAACTAGAAAATAGCAAGGGATTTATGCTATATTTTTATGGTTAATAGTTTTTATGTAATTGTAAGAAGAGTATGACAAATCACTTTCTAAAGATATTATGATAAAAACCACTACCTGTAAGAAAAAGAAAAGCCAAGTAGAGGGAAAATGAGAGAAAAGTGACAACAGTTAAATGATTATTACCACTGTAAATATGATATCTGCACTCAAGGGCAGTGGTTACTAATTCTGGAAATGACCCTGAGCAAGCCTTGAAATTTCTCATAACCTGAATTAGCTCATCTATAACATGAATAGGTTGGACTAATTGACCTCTAGATGCATTTTGATATCTAAAATTTTATTACTGTTTGAAACCATTCTGGAAGCATACTATAGAATCTTAATGCAGGCCAGAAAGAAAACTTAACAGGGAAATAGCACAACTAAGTTAATGGTGAAAATAAATGTATTTTAGAGACTAAAATTATTTTTTTCTTTTATTGAGTTTATTGGTACATTTTAGGTGTACAGTATAATTACGTTCATCACTGGGACCTTGTACCTTTACTTAACAGGTCTTGGTTCTCATTTTTTTCCCTTGTCCGTGCCCTCCCTTCACCCCCTCCTCCAAGACTAAAAGTATTGATGGAGTTAGTTCCCTAGAGAAAAAAATATAAACATAACATTTTTTAGTTTTCGTTTTTGTATTTTCGTTCAATTTGCTGCATAGAGTTCATTTGAAGGCCAATTTGTTCACTTGCTGAATCCATTACCTTAGCTAACTTGAGAATGTTATTGTCAGTTCTCTGACTATGGGAACCAAATGACCTATGACCAAGCTACTGCTCTGGAAGCCTTCAGTGTGCTAGATGTGGAGATCTAATTTTCATTGGCTGATTTCAAACAATGAGTAAAAGAGCCATGGCTGTTAAAGCAGGTCCTTTTGGAGTAGACATATGACTGTGGCCTAAAGTAGCCTGGATGGCCTGGCCAAAGTCTCTGGGCACTACATCGCATCTTTACACACTTCCCCTCAGTCTTTCTTCCTTGTGTCTTCTCTTAACTCAGAGCCCAACCCATTTCCCAATCTCAGTTTCCTTCTATTGCCTCTACCTCTTTGACTAATGCATGCATTTCCACTAACATATTTCTTACACAGGCAATGCTGTCTTGGCATTTGCTTCTTGGGGGACATGGAAGAATACAGCACATACTCCCTTCACATTTTATTCATCTGTAATTTGGAGATGATACCCAACTTATTTGGTTGGTGTGAATAATGCTGTTATTTCCTACTGTGATCTAGCTAAACTGGATAAATTAGGATAATTTTGGGTCTTATCACTTTTGTTCAAATTATGCCCTCAACCTAAATTGCTCTATCTCTCTATACATATCTGTTTACCAGTAGAACCACAATTAGTCTTATAGAAGTCTTAGTAGAACCATAACTAAAGTCATTTTCAATAGACATTTCAAATAGGTATAAGTTTTCCCTCTTTAGGACTGCTATTCCACTTAAAATGTTTTCTTATCATCATTATAAGTATTATAAGGCAAAGGTATTTCGTTTTATATTCCTGGGACTCTGGAACTCAGGGTACTCAATAGCTGTCATGAAAACAAATACAAATGCAAATATATTAAAATTGGTTTACCAATAGTCAGCCATATTAAGTAGAATTTGGCCATAGGTAAAGTTTGACCTTTTAAAATCAAAAATGATGAGAGGCCCTTTATAGGCCATTTATAAATATATTCACTCATATTTATAATAGATGCTGTGCGAAAATGACATTGACACCGAGGTAAATCTGTGCTGGAACTGAATGTTTTATACCTTATACAAAATTATGGTTGTCCTATATGCATTAGCACTATTACTTGCTAGGCATGTATGCTATCTTCCCTCAAAGAGTGGCTTCATTATTCTGTAGCATTAAGGACTGACCTGTAAACTAAGCTTTGCAATGTGACTGATGAGAAAGGCATTTGGGTCTTAGGAAATAATGACTTTCCTGTATTTAAACCCAGATCAGTAACTTTAATGCTGATATACTGACTGGCCCTAGCAGTGATTAAAGAATAAGCTTCTAATGGGGAGATCGCCCCACCACCCTGGCTCTGGCATATGCCATTCAAATGATTCACATATATATATTATATATGTAAATCATTTGAATATAAATATAAATATATATATATATATATTTAAGGGAATAGATATGCCATTTAAATATATTCAGGATTAATTCACACAATGAGGATATAATGGAGAATCTTAGGCACAAATATATGGTATTAGACTTCAGAATTTGAGTATTTGTTTTAAATTTGTTAATTTCATCCTGTGGAAGAATATGGATTCATACACTCTGAAACATAAAAAAATGAGACTACAAAATACATTCAATAGCTAAACCTAAATGACACTCTCTGAGATTATCTAGGGTTCTTATTCCCTGCATTAATGCAAGTAATCGAGTATTTGAATTTGAAATGTAACCTCATCTCATTGTTCCATTATTGATAGTAAAAGTGACCTATGTGAGGATATTAGATTAGTGATTTTACTTAGTATTCACCTTATGCTTAAATGGTGTGAAATTGTTAACTCCTTCAAATTAAGTCATTATCCAGTTATGAAACAAATAGACTTCTGCTGCAAAAGCTTAACTAAGCAGGTGCAGAGAGAAAGGAGCATCTCTCTCAAATGCTGCAGGAGACCCTTTCTGCTCCTGTTCTTTATTTTTTACGTCGCATTAACAACAACATTATCTGTCACATACTGTGCATGCGAGGGAAATTGGGAGAAATTAAGCACTCTGCATCATTTAAGAATGTTTTCAATATAATAAATAGTTGAGATTTTTGTTTCTTTATTTTTAAGTAATCTATAGCCTAGAATCCCTTTGAACCTTCCCATCGCTGATAGATTGCTACAGGATGAATGCTGCCAAGTGGCATATGAATTTTCTAGCACCACAGTAATGAAATACCAAGACTTGCTTAAACAACAGAAATATATATATTTACAGTTTTGGAGCATAGAAATCCAAGATAAAGGCAATGGCCCATATTTCCCCCCGAATTCCTATCTTTGCATTGTAGATGGTTCCTTGCCACTCTTTGCACACAACCACTCCGTGTCTGGTGTTATACCAGATTTAACCAGTTGATTTTTCCTAATCAGCTTTTTTACATAAGAGAACATTAGTCACTGTGAGCTGGAGTCCACCAGTACTGTCATTTTGATAATTTCATCTTAATTGACAATTTGAACACTTTATTTTCAAATGCAGTAACATTCAGAGATACTGTGGATTAGGATTTCAACATTTGAATTTTGAAGAAATATGATACAGCCTATAAAATTTAGGATAATTTTTTTTCTATTCATATAGTACATATTTTTTTCTTATTTGCAAAAATTTTCTCTCTTTACAGGAAGGAGATATTCCACAGTGGAAAGAACTGTGGTGTTGATGTATTGGCTCTTTAGATTTCTACTTCTACTTGCTTTGTAAATGTCAAAGAGCTTTGCAGAATATATTTATACATAGAGGAAATCAAGAAGAAAACAAGTAGGAAGAAGGGAAGTGGATAAGGAAAGGGAAGAAAATGAAGTTCAAGTATGGGAAATTCGAAGGAGAATTCTCTTAGTATTTAAAATCAATATTTCTCTTCTGAAGCCTCATACAACATACCAAGTTAAAATATTATTTTTAGGACCTTTCTTGAACAAAATTTCCTTTTTTTTTTCTCTTTCTTTCTTTCTCTCTGTCTTTCTCTCTCTCTCTCTCTTTTCTCTCTTTCTCTCTCTCTTTCTTTCTTTCTTTCTTTCTTTCTTTCTTTCTTTCTTTCTTTCACTTTTTTTTCTCTTTCTTTCTTTCTCTCTGTCTTTCTCTCTCTCTCTCTTTTCTCTCTTTCTCTCTCTCTCTCTCTCTTTCTTTCTTTCTTTCTTTCTTTCTTTCTTTCTTTCTTTCTTTCTTTCTTTCTTTCTTTCTTTCCTTCCTTCCTTCCTTCCTTCCTTCCTTCCTTCCTTCCTTCCTTCATTCCTTCTTTTCATTTTTTGAGACAGGGTCACACTATGTAGTTGAGACTGACCTCCTGGAAGTCACTTTTGTAGCCCAGGCTGTTCCCGAACTCACAGAGATCCTCCTGCCTCAGTCTCCCAAATGCTGGTATTGCAGGTGTGCACCACCACACCCAGTATCAAATTTGCTTTTTAAAAGGGGTGGGTAAAGATGAGTGACGTTTGTTACTTTTTGAGTCTATAATTTTAAAAAAGTAAATGTTATTTTTAAAAAAGGTTATCAGAGATTTTAGTCTTTAAATATAGTCACGCAGCATAATTATTTGTCAGGTTTACCCTTCTGGGGACTCATCCTTCTTTGATGTTTTATTTGGTTCCAAGTTATTTTCTTTGATTGTCCTGATTAAATAATTCTGTACCTTGGATCATAGAATGCTGTTATTGGTCAACACACTACAAAGCCACTAAAAATGTTAGTTTTTTAAATCTGCCGGTAAAATGAATAAGATAGACATGATTTTGAGCCTCTCAGAAATATTTCTACAAAATAATAAAGCTGGACTTTATGCAGATTATTTGCCTACTTAACATACACATACCCATTTAAGGATTGTTTTCTCCAAAGATATATTTATTCTAATCTGTACCATGGGTTATCAGATTTTGCAAGTCCATTGTAATATTGTATTTAAGAAATATAAAGAAAAGATTAGCCACAGAAAATATTTGTAAAGTACTATCTGACAATGGGCATGCACCCAAATAGCATTGGATGCATTTAAATATATCTCTTAAATTTCAATTCACTCCTCCATGTAAAGGGAATAATTATCATCCTTGCTTTACTATCAGAGTTAAATAAGACGATATATATGTGATTTTTAAGACTAAATATTTTGTAAACTAAAAAAGTATAAAATATAATGGGTAGTAAATATAGATTATTGATTGTAATTCACATGCTCTACACTTTTACTAAATGAGGTAGAACAGCCATGGAGAAAAACAAGTTCAGTTTTGTGCCAGTATAGAAATGTTCACAAAAACTATGAAAGTGTTTTAAGCTCATGATGCAAAGTGGTGTTAATTTCCATACAAAATATGAAAGCCTTAACCCAAAAGTGTGTGTGACAGAACTCTTTGTGTGGTGAACTGGGCATACCTGAAATATGTCTTTATGCCTGCCTAACCTCAGTTATTGAGTGTGCATTATTTTCTCCTCCTCCTCCTCCTCTCCATACTACTCTTCTTCCTCCCACCCCTCTACTTTTCTTCACAGTCTCTCACTTGTGCCCCCTTCCTGCCTTCTCTCTATCATTAGATTTTATCTTAAATGTTTCAGTTGATCAAAGGAAATGGAGGGAAAATCTCTGAATTTCAAAACTAGTTTGATGCCATCCCTTTACATAGATGTCATTTGATATTTTGGCTTTAGTAAGGTCTGAGCACTTTCTGACCATAATCATTTCCTACATTGCCTTTGGATCAGCGTTGTCTTTACATTATTGAAGCTTGAGTAACATTTAGCCTCCTGAGATGTTCATGCTTTAGAATTTTTGATTTATTTAGAAAGTTGGTGCTATAACCCCAATTTTCTTTAACACATGAATTCTATGGGATGTCAGAAAAAACTCATATGTTATCACTCTAAAGTTGATTCTGTGTTCATCTGTATTTTGATGCAAAATTACTTATCACATGTAGTTACAAAACACATATGGTGATGTACTGTTGAAATAAGTGCATTTTATATTTGATTTATCTTTCACAATATACAAAGAAATTTCTATTGTTATTACTCTAAGTTTTCAAACAGAATTTTCCAAGCAATTACTTTAAGACTTTAGTTACAGTTTCATTGAAAGTATATATGTTATGTACTGCCTCATTTATCGCACAATCTATCTCTAAATGTCTTTGATATCATTTTACAAATATCTTGGGGTTTTCCTTAATGTTGCTTGTTTTTTAACCTTTATAAACCCTTCTTGATTTACATTCTTTGTTGCATTTCTGGTTGATAATTAATGATATAAAAGAGTATGGTGTATTTTTAAACATTCATCATTTTGGTAATCATCCTAGAAGCTCATCTTCTGCTCTATAAACTTGTCAGATTCTGTTGGCAAATCCTATAAATGCTCAGGGTCTAGTCACTTGCACCATTTATTATAAGTTTTCCAGTTACACCAGGTTCTATTTCTACCCTCTTGCTACCTTTTGAAACCTGTCTGGCATAGGGAGGACACTATTATATGACCTCTCAATTTTTCTCAATGTAAATTATTTTATTCCCAAAGATCTGTTGAGGATAGAACTACATACTGCCCAGAATTGGCTCAACTAATTTTCATCTGTTCCACTAGAGTACTTTCCTTCCGCACTGTTCTTCCCCACAAAAAACTTATACACTTATTTCACATCAGAACATTTTATGTATATGTTCATATTAATTGTCAGGATTATTAACATTACTCAATTTTCTAAAAGCTCCTGGATTCTAATTGCTGAAGAGATTAAGCAGTGCATTCTAAGGCTCAGACTGTTGCTCAATAGTAGACCCATTACAATTTGCATAGTATACATGAGGCTCTGAGTGCAATCCTCTGTCCCACACAACAACAACACACAAAATTAAAAAAAATGAAAAGGAGACACACAGGTGGTGGAGGGAGAACAGAAAAGAAAGAAGAAAAATGCAAAGGAAAGGAAAGGAAAGGAAAGGGAAAAGAGAAAAGCAAAACATGCATTCTAGACATAGTAAACTAAAAAAGCTAGGAAATAATTGAATAATTGAATTTGAGCAAACTATTTTTTCTGGAGATGATTTTTGTAACAAAATAATTATATCTAAAAATTTACTGGGATGTTTTTCTGTGGTTCATTTTAAGGAACAGGTGGACTTGAAGTTAATTGCAAAGGATAAAAATAGATATTGTTATTTATCATTTAATTATACTTATAAACTTCTTTTGAGTCAAAGCAAAAGATTGTAGTTGAAATATATTTTAATAACATTATTGCTATATTGTGTACATAATTTGAAAACGTGCAAGTCAAATCCTTATATGCATAAACAGATATAGCACGATAGGACCTTCCCTACCAATTCTTTGGCTTATCCACATGTACCTTGATCATTTTATATTATTGATGGATTCTGTGTGAGCAAAGTTATTCATGGGGCTGGTGTGAGTACAAATGGGGACCTCAGCCAAAAGAGGAGGACCTAACAGGAAGGATATGTAATAGAGGAGATGGAGGACCCTTCTTTTAGGTAGTAAACTTCGGTGTGACTCAGTGACCAAAAGTGGGTACTAGACTCTAAACATTTCCAGATAGTAACATAGAATCTAGTCTCAGGTGAGTTTTCAGGAAATGTTTGTTAAATTAATAACAATTTCTACAGCAGTATAGCAATAAATTCTAATATCTATTAAGTCACATTTGATAAGGGCTATTATTTTCATATTGAAGTTAGAACGTCTGCAATTTAGAATTGTTAAATACTTTTCTGAAGGCCATACAAACACCAAAAGTATGAGATAAGCATTCAAATTCACAACTGCAAAACTCAGAGATAAACTTCTAACTACTGAACTAGATAGAATGAAAAACATAAATGAGTGTTGGAAGGGTAAGTTGAACTTTTAGTGATAATTATAAATATTGGTTAGTTTTGAATTGCCTGTCATAAATAATACTGTTTCAGTGGCATGTGCATTGAAAGTGACATTTAAAACAGAAAACATAAATCTCACCTAATTTAATTCTAGAGTAAAATCCTAATTTTACAAATAAGAACATGGGAGTACTTACCTATATTATCTTATACTGCTGATAACTTTTCCTTCTATATATAATGAAAAAAATTGATCAGATTTAAGAAGTTCTTTATAACTGCTAGACATCTAAAAATTACTCAAGCTAAATTTTGCCAATACAATTAAAAATAAATACTAAAGTATCTAGGAATCAATCTAACAAAAGAAACAAAAGATCTCTACACTGAAAACTACAGCACTCTGAAAAAAGAAATCAAAGAGGATATAAAAAAATGGAAAGATATCCCCTGCTCCTGGGTAGGAAGAATCAACATAGTGAAAATGGCCATACTACCAAAACTACTATATACATTCAGTGCAATGCCAATTGAAATTCCAACACTATATTTCACAGAACTAGAAAAGAGAATCCAAAAATTCATTTGGAACCACATGAGACCTAGAATAGCAAAAGCCATTATAGGCAACAGTCACATGGCACCAGGTGTAACAATTCCCAATTTGAAACTATACTACAAAGCCACTGTGATAAAAACAGCATGGTACTGGCAAAGAAATAGGACTGAGGATCAATGGAACAGACTGGAAGACACAAAAACAAATGCAGATGTACTCAGCTACCTCATCTTTGACAAAGGAGCTCACCATCCTCAGTGGAGGAAAGATAGCCTCTTTAATAAATGGTGTTGGAAAAACTGGATATCAACCTGTCACAGATTAAAATTAGACCCTTATCTTTCGCCATGCACTAAATTAAAATCCAAATGGATTAAAGATCTAAATATTAAAACAGAAACATTAAACTTGCTGGAA
>NW_022900936.1:35051060-35062250 GCF_012274545.1 Fukomys damarensis
AAGGGGAAAAAAATGAGAATCAAGACTTGCCATGTAAAGGTACATGATTCCAACAATGAATGTAACTGTACTGTATCCCTAAATGTACCAATAAACTCAATAAAAAATAAAAAATAAATAAATAAATACTAAATTATATATATATATTACAAAATCCTAACTTTAAAAATTGCATATCACTTTCATTCATTAATTTCCTCTCTTTGGTTACTTCAGATTATGCTTTTAAAAGATGAATTGTTTTCAAATATCAAGACACCAGATTTTATATCTATATGAGCTGTGATTTTTAAAGATTAAAAGGGCATATGTATTATTCACTCTTACAAATCCTAGTCTTTAATGATCATATAGTTGTTTTGAAAGTGATTGATACTATGCAATTTATAACCATTTCCTTTAATTAATTGCCATTGGAACTTTTTTATTGTATTTAGTAAAATATATTTAGTAAAATGGCTTGGATTCTAAGAGCAGCCCTAGTATTTACTATTACTGTTGCTTGGATTTTTAAAAAGTGAAACAATAAAAGTAATGTCTCTTTGATAGGTCTCTTTTGAGAATCAATAACAGTGCTGATAAAAATCTTTTCACCTGGCTTAAGATATCACAGGTTGAAAATTTGTAGCTATTGTTATTATTATTTTTTTAAGAGTAGGAAAAATTTATTGAGAGAAAGATGACTTCTGTCTAAAAGTGATAGAAGGGAGGCCGGAAAGTGATTTGCCCGCTCACCCAACTTCTGAACAGTGTTTTATGGGACAAAGCCATGAGGTGAGGTGGGTTCAAAGTGGCACAAAACCATAGTTAACTAGTGCAATTACAAGTACAGTCATTTAGGTAATATTGATCCAGTGAGAAATCACAAGGTGGATAAAATTATGAACAACCAATAAGATTATGACAAATCCAATCCATTAGGTAATATTAATTGAACGGAGATCCAGTGGGGAAATTGGTCATGTAGCAAGCATACAGGAATGAGCAGGGATTTTCAGTGTCAAGGGCTGGGTCAGGGATCTTTCTTGGAAGATCTTGGTCTCCACCCAGGTGATTGATACCTATTTAGAATATCAGTCACTGCTTCTTTTCTTTTACAATGCTGGCTTTCAGTGAATGTGTCTTGATTGATTGCCCTTCCTGTTGGCTCCTCATGCACTGGCCCTGTTTAACTACCTACAAGATATTTAATTAACTTACCTATCAACAATATTATCCCCTCTGAAGAATTAACCAAAACTGTTATGAGGAGGCAAAGGGCCAAGACCATTCCAGCTACTTGTGGCTGAAGAGAGCATAGTCATAGAGCAAGCAGTTACTCTAAAGGCCTTTGACAGGTGCCAGGTATTGTCATCTTGGGTAGAAAAATAGCTTTGAGTCTGGAAGAGACAAAGCCAAGGAAACAATTAAGAATACATGGGCTAAATAATGTCAGCAGCATTGCTATGAATACAGTCAACAATAGCCTCCAAAAAGAGGATAAGGAAAAGATCCAAGGGACTTCAGATTCAGATATAGAAGTTGTATTGTAGTTTAGTGTTTCTGAGCTGTTTAAAAGGTCAATATGGTGGATCCTAATAAAAGAAGTCTAGCACATTTATCATTGGTTCCATGTGTATGACCACTTGGGGTTTGGCGGTCGCTAGGCTAGAACAAACAAAATTTTTAAGAAATTAAGCATGTATAATCTAAGCATGAGCACTGGAATAGAAGGGGGAAAGTCACAACTCGGAATTCAAATAGTGATTGTAACCTGTTAACTTTTAAATCTGATATTTTGTCATAAGTCTCTCTAGTTTTAGGTGTAAGAATAGAGAAAATTAGAAAAGCAAATTTTACTAAGAAATTTCAAACTCCAGCTGAACTCTTATAGATTTTACTGTAGCTTTTTCCTGTTGATCCACAACCAGGACCAGTTACTGGTATAGCTGGAAACTGCCAGAAGGGATCTGGATTGGAGCACCTTTTTATATATAGCTTTTTTCCTGTGGCATTATTTTTACGTCTTTTGGTTATTCTTTTCTGCTGGGTGTGTAAGACCAAGTTAAAGTGAGACCTGTGTCAATCAATATGAACCTCTTGCTATCAAGGTCACTTAAGTCTCCTCAGGCATTATTAACCACGTACAGAGCATCTCAGCTCCTGCAATGTCAGCCATCGGGATGGGTCATGGCCTTGCTTGACCATGTTGCTTTCAGTAAAAGCATGGGAGACTTTTTCCTCTTAGTGACCCTCTTTGGATTGTGATGCATTTGTCATCTGGTGTCCAGCAATCTCTCTGCTCAGGAAATTTGGTGACTTACCAAAGATTTAGGTTCCCATGGAAAAGGTTCCCTCATGTCCCGGATTCTTTATTGACCTTGAGAGGCTAGAGCCAAAATATTGGCCATCTTCTTAGCCAAGTTACATTTCGAGTTTTGGTCACCAAACTGTAGTTGTTAAACACCCAGAAGAGAAGATTAGTGACATCAGTAGTGCAGTAGGAGCAGTGAGCTTAATTATTATAATTTCGTGTGGACATTAAGCACTTCTGAAGTATAAAGCACAGTTAAAGGGCTGTTATTTCTTGCAAACCACAGCTGTTTTAGTAGCTGAATTCCTACAGAATGTTAACAGACAACAGTTATACATTACATAGAAAATTTTAAGATCGAGATCCACACATAGTATTTTAGCATGACAATCATGATGTCATTATCTTTGTAGCACTTACATGTCCATCTTGGTATGGAATAGTTTTTCAGTCAAACACCTCCATCTGATCACATGACATTAAATGACATAAATAAAACTATTATTTGTATTTTTCAATAGGATGCTATTTAAAGAGAACACACATATTATCCTATAAATGTACCTTAGAAGTCAATCGTGTCTGACCTCTGATTTTATTGTGTAACATTGTTTATAGTGTAACGAGATGTAACATATACATCTTGTAAGTTCTTGAGATAAACTATTATTTCACTGCTTATCTCATGCTGGCTTAGAACATACCTCATCACAAGTTGTAGCTATTATTCTTAGTGTAAATTCTCACTAGAAATTTAATCATTCACCTAACATTATTTTTATTTCTAACGTAGAAGAAATTATCTTGTGCAATTTTTTAGAATTAAACTGAAAAAAAAACTTGTCATTTTGCTAGTTATACATCTAATAAGGGAATACATTTTTATTTTAGTTTTTTTTTTTTTTTTTTTTTTTTTTTTTTTTTTTTTTTTTTGTGCTGTAATGCGTATTAAAACCAGTGCCTGTCATGCTTGGCAAGTTCTTATCACTTGGTTACATCTTCAGTTCTTTGGAACCTTAGTTTTAATAAGTGTACACCAAAGTAATAATTTCTCATTGGTTTTCCATTTCTTAAGTCAACTCTTAAATTCTCATTCTAAATCATCCTTATCATTCTAATGGTTATTTTTGGGAAAGTAAACAGTGTGGTCTCAGCCCACTGAAGTACATCAACTGATGCTGGTGTAGCTCCCAGAGGTTAGAGAAGGAAAGTTTTAGCTTCTCTTGGGATAAGCTGTCTTTTCTCAGAGTTCTCTGAACGTAGGGAAGGGCCCAAAGGGAAAAGCCACCTAGCCAGATGAACAGCTTAGATGACAGTGAACACAAGCCCTAATAGAACATTTTTAATTAAATAATTTAATAAAATGTTATTTCATGTAATGCGTGTGTAGCATGGTGATACTTTGTAAAAGTAGCTGAATTGATTTTTTTACTCTTAAGGATTTTTTTAAATTAAGGTGACATAGACAACAAAGGCCTTCCTAATATTTTATCAATGTAAAAACTTTAAATGCAACTTAATTGTACACCTGCATTATAGATACACATATCAAACTACAAAGCAATTGGAACACCTCTTTTATATCACCATGCTTCCTGTGAAATATTTATCATTTTTAATACTAACCATATCTTTTTCTCTCTCTTTTCTCTTATAGGTGAGTAACTGAGGTTAAAACCAGGATTCATGGATATAAAGTATAATAGGCACTTTTATTAGTTTCCTGTGGGTAAGTACAGAAAAACAACATTTATCAAAAAGCAAAAACTTGGGTTCAGCACCACACTGAAATGTTGAATGCTGCATAGATGTAAATGAGTGTGCAGTAGTGCCCATCACTGAATGTCACTGTCAAATATTTACAAGCTATTCACTCTTACAGGCATGAGTATTGAAGAGAATGTTTTTTTCTTTGCATTTAGAATTTGTACATAAGTAAATCATGGTGCTTTATATTTGAACTTCAATGATCTAATTTGGCAGAACTCTTGTCTGCGTATGTAATTTTTGATGGCAGTTTGTTTGAAAAACATAAACATAATTTTGATTTAGGGTATTTCAGATTTTTTAATAACATACTAGAGACTATAAAATGATAAGCAACAATATTATACTAAAATTTAGAAATAAAAACTACTGATCTAAAAAGTGTCTTTACAATTTAGCTTTTTTAGCTTAGATATATAAACTTTGTGTTTTTTAAACCAATTTCCTTCTAACTATAGATCACATAAAACACTTTAGTAGCATAATATTAAGGACAAGATATTAAGATAAAATGCATGGATCATTCTATTCCTAAGGTTCTGTTAGAAAAATTTGTAATTTTATCAAAAAAGCTTTTCAGAATTGGTTAGAAAATTATAAGACTTTTTTTTTCAGCTTTAATTGAGTTTATTGGTACATTTTAGGGATACAGTATAGTTACATTCATTATTGGGATCTTGTACCTCTACATGGCAAGTCTTGATTCTCATTTTTTCCCCTTACCTCTGCCCTCCCTTCACCCCCTCCTCCCCTCCCCATCTACAAACACTTTATTTTCATCTTTTCATTCTCTCACATTTTTTTCTTTTCCCTTTTTGCTCTTCCCCTACCCATCCCACCTTCCCTACACCTTTAGCTGCTTTCCTCCCATTTCTAAATGTCAGTAATCTTATTAGAATCTTATGCATTGTTGCAGAATATTCACACCAAGGAAACTATTTGGTATTTACACATGTGTGACTTATTTATTTCACCTAAAAACAGTTGTTGATTGGGTGTAAGATAGTAAAGATTTTAAAGTTGTTTAACAGTTATCTCTTCAAATATTATTTAAAAAGAGAAACATCTATTTTTGTCATTAAAGTGAATTTAATATATCAAGAAAGTCTTTTTTTGAAATATTAATATTGTATTCATGAAGGTTACCAGTGCACCTTAAAATTTATTAGATGATAATTGGCTTTAAAATATTCAAATATCAGTTCCCTTAAACATGTGAGTATGGCATTAATAAACTAGGTTATTTAAATAATATATTCCAAAAAATGTACTTTCATGGTGTTGATAAATAAGATTTCTGAAATAATCTTATGATATCATTTTATTAGAAATTTTGTCCTGTCTCTTTGTCTCCCTCTGCTTTGCTGTCATTCATGAGATGTGAATCGTATTAAAATAACAGAAAGTGTGATATTTTTTCCGCTATAAATTCAAGTGTAATATGATACATAATATTTTAGTGTCTTTTACGTTTATTTTAATTTAATATTTGGTATTTAGCACAGGACCTTCACACTAGGATACATTCCTAGTTCTCTTCTCTTTCCTTTTTTTTTTTTTTTCCTTTTTTCTTTTTTAAACATTTTGAAACAGGGTCTCTCAAAGTCAATTAGTTGTCCAGGTTGGACTCAAATTTGTAAGCTTCCTGTCTCAGTTTGTCAGAATACTGGGATTACAGAGGTGTACCTCACTTCCTATGTTGTGTTATTTCTGTTATATATATGTAGAAGTGGATGCCTTTTTCTCTGGGCTTACATATATAACATGATGGCTTCTCAGCTTGATAAATTATTACTAACATGAAAAATGCTACAATTTGACATATTCTAATTGTCATAGGACTGTGTTTATTTTAATTTATGAAAACTATATGTAAAGGCCACAGATACTACTTTAACAATATGTTTACTAGTGCTATCATATCTCAACTTCTTACATAATGGTTATTGCTCATAAAATATTTAATTAGGCTGACATCAATAACATACTCAATCTTCGCAAACTAGGTTAATGGATCCTACTTTGGAGGCGATTAACATGACAAAATAAATGGTTCTGGGGTAGATTCCAATGGGAAATGCTTTTACAAGTTCAGTAGAAAAATGGGACAAAGTCATGTTATTTCCTCTAAGATTGAGTGGTTTCAAAATTCTATTTTCTCACTCTGCTGGGGTATTGCAAAGACAAGGAGGAAGGGTTTGTTTAGGTAAAAGACACATCTATGATTTTATAATTTGTTAGTATCTTTATGTATCCAAATGCATATGCATAAACTTTGCGGCTAAACCTATCAAAGATGGGTGATATGGCATGAATTTAGAGTATGTAACAAAGTAAGCAAGTATGAATCTGTTTTATTATTTGAGGTTGAGTTCCTGAGCAACCAGGTATTGAATTATAAGTGCAATAGATTTGACCTACTCTTGAAATTGACCAAAAAGCAATAATACAATTTTATTGAGGCCCATCAAACAAACATTATAATCTCTGCAAAATATGGACAGAAGTAAAGTATTTGAAAAATAAGAATGTATTGAACAGTAGATTGCTGAGATGACAGGATACACCTCATGGAGCAAATACACGATATATTAGTCAGCTTTCTGGTGTTGGACACAGTACCTGACATCTGCTATTTAAAAGAGGAGAGGTTTAATTTAACTCCAGTTTTGAGACTCACTCCATGGGTAGCTGGCTTCAAGGCAGAAACATCATGACAGGGGCCTTGGTGGGGCAAAGCTGCTTAGTTCCAGGCAGCTGCAAATCAAAGCAAGAGAACAGAACCAGGGAGGAAGAGATGAAGGACCAGACATAGACCTCAAGACCACACCTCCACGAATCCCGATTCACCTACAAGTGTATTCTAGAAATCTCTTGGGTGACCAAAGCCAAATATGTTGACACTCTAACCACAGAACATGCTGAGGCTCTGATTTCAGAATATTTGGTGACAGTATGAAAGGACATTTTCTGGGGTAAGAAATGCAAAGTAGGCACACATATTTAAGTGAAACTTTGAAGTTCAAATGATATAATCAGAAGAAATTTAGATAATTCAGTAACTTAGAACTATAAATCTAAATGATTGGTTTTGACATTAACTCAGAAAGCAAAGTGTACTTATAAACTAGTATTAACTTTTGAAATATAAAGCATTTCCATATAGACCCTATATGTATATGGACCAAAATACTTTATTGAAAATCAAATTAACATTATTTAATTTACCTTTGTTCTGTTAAGTTTAGTGTATTTCTTTTTTCATTGATATTGCTTTTTTTGTTTATTAATTCAGATAAAAATTTACATTTTTGAAGCTTTAAAAAGATAGTAATTTTGTCATGTAGTGCAATCCTCACTTTGTAAATAAGTTCATTTTATTATGAAAATGTTAGTCTGTAATATTTAAAGAAAATAATTCAGTTTTAAAAATATATTTCTTCTTTGCTTCAAGTCTATTTCCCTTGTATTAGGACTCTCAAATATATTTATATGCTGAAGAAATCAATTTAAATGATACAATTTTAAAATATAAAGAAAATTCTGAAAAGTCTAAAATTCACTAGGTATTGCATATTGAGTTGTTAACACTCTAAAGAATTAACTTTATTTACTCTGTACTTTATTTGATGTCTGTCTTTTAACACTATCTTCCCACTATAGATTTACTTTTCTTTTTAAATCATAGATTAAGAGCCAAAATAAGATTATACAAAATCCTACTTGTAACAAATCAAACTCTTCATAAACTTATTTTTCTTAATTGATACTGAAAATTATTCCAACCCCTGCACTGTTAATTCACTCTTTCTATTTTAGTTATGGAATTTATTAGTCATAACTGTTCAAAAAACCTAAAAGCACAACACATCAATGATGTTGCTTTATTCAAACCAGAGCGATAATTTCTGCTCAATAATTATATTTTAAATGGATGAAAATAACATACATTGTTTTATTAAGACATCAATAAAGTATGTAAGATAAAAATAACATTAGTTTGAGAATTTCCCATAGAAGGGAATGCTAACATTCAAAAAGAAGAATAGAATTAAACCATCCTCCAAATTCCAAATGAGCATGCAATTAAAAAGACACTTGTAGCTTTAAGAAGAATGTAAATTAGATTAAGCACAAAATTTTTCTTATAATGTGATTTCTAATGTATTTCCTTACCATTCTTTACATTTGGTATTACATAGCTGTTAAATATTTCTGACAGTTTATTTTGTGACTTATCTAGTCTTCTACATATTATTCTGTGAAAAAAGATACCATATATTGTTTTACAATAATGTATGTGGTTCTTATAATATTTTTTAAATTTCCATTTAGGAAGTAAGATAACATAACAGAAGTTACACTACTTCTCTTTCAGATATGAGCCCAATTGATTAAAGGGGTCTTTTCCAAAGAACTATTACTCATGCCTTACTTTTGTAAAGTAGCACTTTTTTATTACGAAGAGCATAATTACTGGTATAAGAGTAATAATACCTTGTACTTGTGAAGTACTTTATGCTCTTCAAATTGATTTGGACTACATTATCTCATCCGGTCCTAAAAGAGGGAGTCTGCTCATTAAGTTGTCCAGATGGAGTAGGGAAATCAGAGTGATCATCCATAACTAATGTTCCCTCAAACCAATGTGAACTGATAGCTGGCAGAGTCCTGTCTATAATGAGGGAATAAAAAAACAACAGCACCAGTTCTAGTTGAACACAAATTATGAGAGTAGGCCCGAGCCCTCCTTATGGCCTTTTTATGGTCTCATTCCCAGATTGGACACTTGGATAATTCTTTACAATGTGTCATGAAGATCCAAGCTTCTTCTTTAAACTTTTTTTTCTTTGTTCATTTTATTATGAAAAGTTAGTCTATAATATTTAAAGAAAATAATTCGGTTTTTAAAAATATATTTCTTGATTGCTTCTTTTTTTTTTGTTTTTTTTGTTTTTTTTTGTTTTGACAGGGTCTCACTATGTAGTTGAGTCTGACCTGGAACTCACTATGTAGCCCAGGCTGGTCTCGAACTAGCAGTGATCCTCCTGCCTCAGCCATCCAAGTGCTGGGATTACAGGGGTGTGCCACCACGCCCAGCTATACTGATTTTTTTCTTCTTTAATCTTTTTATTCAAACACTTATTTTACAATTTATTACAAAAGTACTTATGTAAAGTCATTATGAAATTAATTTTTAAATCCAAAGGCTACATTTCAGCCTGACCACCAATATACCACCACTAGAAAAAAAGTGCAATATTTGAATGTTTTCAGTGATGATAAACCAGACTTTAGAGCATTTTCTATACTTCAGAAAAGCATTTTGAATATTTTATGTTGGTAAAAATTCTAACTTTATATATAGATTTCTTTTTAAGTATGTATAAATTTTATTTATGAAATGATTTGGTATGTGGCTAACCATGCTGACCACTTTTTCAATCTCTAATTTGTTACGGCAAATAGAGTGACAAAACTCTCAACAACAAGTAAGGGCTGTTTATTTGACTGAAGGATAATGTTTCTCTTGGGCCCTTTTTAATAAAGTGAGGTAAACCCTCAGCCAAAAACTTTACCCTGTAAAAAGTTTTAAAATAAATATTGATTGACTCCCTCTAGTTCAACTTATTTAAACTAAATATGCAAATCTTTCTATTGGTGTGTCTATGACAGCTCCAGATTAAGTATTATTAGATCATACTATAGTTAGATTCTGTTTCAATTTCACAGGCCTTTGGAAAAAGTAATCATGTGAAAACATAGTTTCTTCAATAACTCTTTTGGTTGTTTATAACAATTGAACTATTACTTCTTATTAGCCATTCCTTCTTATCTCCTAAGCTATGATTTAGAGCAATACCATAAGTATAAATCTTCAGATACAATTCACTTCTCCACTGCAAGCAGCCATCTGTAAGTATTCCTTTCATAGGACCCCGGGGAGGGCAGAGGTTTCTGAGGTCAGTGAGTCCATTATATCTATTTGTTTAATAAATCCTTCATTCTTTACCTCACCACCATCCTGCTACCAAATCATTCATTTCCTGTAATTGGGAACACTATATTTTACTAGGCTTTGATAATTCTTTTTGTTTGTTTGTTTGTTTGAGATAGGGTCTCTCTATGTAGTTGAGACTGACCTGGAACTCACTATGTAGCTCAGGCTGGTCTCAAACTCACAGCGATCCTCCTGTCTCGGCCTCCCAAATGCTGGAATTACAGGCATGCACCACCATGCCTGGCTTTAGGCTTTGATAATTCTTTTTTTTATTTTTATTTCTTTTTATTGAGTTTATTGGTACAATCTTGGTATACAATACAGTTACATTCATCATTGGGATCCTGTACCTTTACATAATAGGTCTTGATTCTAATTTTTCCCTTTGTCCCTACCCTCCCTCTACCCCCTCCTCCCCTCCCCATTTACAAACACTTTATTTCCATTTTTTCAGTTTCTCATATTTTTTTCCTCCTCCTTATTACCTTTCCCCCACCCTTCCCACTTTCCCTACACCTTTAGCCCTTTACTTCCTATTTCACATTATTAATTATCTCATTAGGATCCTGTATACTATTATAGTTTTTCACATCAGAGAAACTATTTGGTATTTCAGTTAAAGGCATCTCTGTATGAACATTAAAAATAGGGAATCCTAAAATAAAACTAAAAAGGAAGGTAAAACAGAAAAGGCAGTGATGTAACATTAAAATAATCCTTAATTCTGGATTGTAGTCTTCTTATTCTTTTTTTCATTATTTAGAGAATACTTTACTAGTTTCTGTAATCAAACCCACGTAGATATGACCTTATATATTTAGTACAATGCGTTACCCCTGTACACATGGAAAAAATTTTAAAAAATAAAAATAAAAATATTTAACATTTATAGATGATGATTAAGATGCTAATAAAAAAATAGTGTCAGGTGCCACAACAGCAACAGAACTTTTCTGTTTTCTGGATATTATTCTTTTCTTTGTTTTGTTTTTTTAATGAAATGTGCTGAATGTCTATAATTTTGTTCAGATGACTGCAGAACCTGGAAAAGCTGTTGCTGCTATTGATGCATAACATACGAATATTATTAGTCTCTCTCTCTCTCTCTCTCTCTCTCTCTCTCTCTATA
>NW_022900936.1:35062397-35085545 GCF_012274545.1 Fukomys damarensis
AAAAAAAAAAAATGCATTGACTAAATCTCTACTATTTTATCTATTATACAAAAGACAAAAATGATACCTGGAATGCAATATCACTCTCAAATCATATAATAGCTGTTTCCACGTGATTATTTCCAATCAGTAGTCTTGCCAGGAAAATCAATCGTCTACCTGACTGGGGAAATTCAGGCAAAAAAACTGAAGTTTCCATGTGAACAATCAAAGGAAAAAAAAAGATCCCAGTGTGCTTTTCGTAAGTCTGGATCAACACTCTGTGTATGTAAGAACATACGATAAAACTAAGATAGTGTGCGAGAAGAAAGTACCAGCTAAAGGAGAATTCAGCCTGAAGCTTTCAGGCCCATTTTGAATTACGGATCTGTGTTCCTCATTCCAGTAGGCAATTCTCCTTTCACGTAACCATTTGATATTACACAAGCTGTCCCAGTCATCCTTCATGTTTCTGCCTTCCTTGTTCAAATTTGATGGTATATGAGTCATTTGACTATATACTACATATATAAATATACTTGTAATACTATAAGTTACTTCCATGTTTCAAAGAATGTGCTCCCTGTCTGCTAGCTGTATTACCTTCAGAGTTGCACAGGAAGCATGTTGATACCTTACCTTGGAATAAAAAACTGTGACCTTGGCTCATACTAATAAATCAAAAAGCACAAGTCATTTAGCATGTGAGAGTCCACAAGGAAAATACAATCCAGGTTTTCCTCATTCTAAGGTTTACATTTTCTTCCCATATTTTTATCTTATAACTGAAAAATTTAATGATTGATAATGTAAATAGATTGGTTAGTGTGTGTGCACTTTAAACAACCAATTTTTAAATTTTTTCATGTATGTTGTCATTTGTACTGATATGTATTAAAATCAGTAATATCAAATGACAATTAAAATTAATGGTGACATTACTTTTTAAAATTAATTTTATTGGTACATTTAAGGTATACAATATAATGACATTCATTGTTGGAAATTTGCACCTTTACATAGTCAATGTTGGTTCTTATTTTTCCCCACCCCACTGCCCTCCCTCAACCCCTCCCTCCTTCCCTAACTACAAAGACTTTGTTTCCATATTTTTAAATTTTCTCATATTAATTCCATTCCCTTCTTTTCTTTTCCTTACCCCTCCCATTTCCCCTTCCCTTTTGTCCATTTCCTTCCTATTTCACATTGTCTATTTTATCTTTTAGACCTTATTTACACTTTCAGTTTTTCACACTAGAGAAATTAGTGTGAAACTATTTATAGAATGGAGTACTACTCAGTCATAAAAATGATAAATTAGAGACATTTATAGCTAAATGGGTGCACATACCAACCAAACTTATAAATCAAGTATGGTTTATGTAAGCTGTTGTAGATATTTTTAAAAGCAAAACAAGTTATTTATTCTAAAATAAATGAATAAAGAAATTAATTGCTCACTTTATGAAAAATGATAAAAGAACACTTTTCTTTAATTTCAATGGAAATAACAAATGTAATTTAAGCAGTTTTAAGTAGGATTATTTAATGATTTACATAGGATTTCAGAAATATTAAATTTTATTCTCCAATTTAACAAATGCTTGGCATTAAAAATACTTAAAATATTTTTTCTCTTCTAAAGTATTTAAATAAACAGAATTATATTTTTCTGTATGAGTTAGTGGGAACTTTCTACAAATGGTTAGATAATAGATAATATTGTCTAATTATTTCCTGACTAACCAGGAACTGACCATTATGTTTCCACAGGGCAAATTACACTTGTTTTGTTCTTCACTTTCTTTCATACAAGGTCAGGTTTCTGAAAGTTTGTGGACACCAATTTAGCAATATATTATTTTTATCATGAGAGGTATTTGAAAGTAAATGGAAATAGATTCATAGTTATTTGTATTTTAACCAGTAACTGCCAGGCATGTAATAATTTAAAGCAGTTGTAGAGATAAAAGATACACTGGTTCAATATCTTACATAAAGCACATAAAATATTTTTAAATAAGTTAACATTAGTTTTATTCACTAGAATTATTAAATTCAACCCATCTGTTGTCTTGCTCAAACACTTGAAAAATATTTTCTGAGACAGTCTGTTGTATTTTGGAACTATTACCTGTTTACAAATTATTCTATTTTTCCTCAGGAAAATATCAAAGATATCTTAAGATAATACTTATGATGCTTTATATTAATCACAACCATATGTTTCAACAAAGTAAAAAGTTTTATCCTATTGCATGCAGGAAAATGGCCTGCTGAATTTTCTCCACCTACAGTACTCCTATAAGCTCCTTTGCTACCTGTCTTCATTTTTACTCATTTAACAAATATTTAGTCATGACATAAATGCTCTATTAGCTGCCTCCCATGAGCAAGTCACCATGACAAGTCATGGGTTTGAACAGTCGCTGTCTTCAAATAAGGGTAAGGAATACATGAGCAAAGCATTTGAATTATAAAATGTGTTAATCTCCATGTACAGTGCACCCTTGACTTAGGAACTCAATTCATTCCTTAGGGCTGGTTGTAACTCAATTTGGTCAATTGACTTCACATTCTCTCTCCTATATAATTTTTGGCTGCACTTTCAGGCAGATCTCAATATCCCTAGAGAGAGCTTGGGCCAGGATTTCTCAATAAATTCCACAAAGGAAAGGATGTTGTAATGTTACTTTCAGAACTCATTAAAGGTAAAATCTATATCTGAGATCATCTGGAAACAGAAGTAGTCAGCATTCTTGTACTATAACTCAGGACTTTGGTTGTAAGTTGAAACTAAAATTCTGGTTGTAACCCAACTTGTTCTTATGTCAAGCCAGTCATAACTTGAGGGTCCATTGTAATTCACAGCAGCAAACACACATACACACACATACGCACACATACAATAAGCATATAATAGATCAAGTATCATTTATAAAAAGAATGTGAAGATAGAATCTCAGATATAGAAGATAAGATCACAGTCAGTGATGGTGAAAACAGAGGTCTCTTTAAAACAGTAAGGGAGCATGAGAAATTGATCCAACAACTCCCAGAAGATGCAAAGAAGAATAACATAAGACTGATAGGAATCCATGAAGTAGCGGGAGAAAATGCAAATGACTTAAAAAACCTGTTCAGAGAATTAATGACAGAAAACTTACCAGACAGAGGGGACAAATTTGACATAAAGATAAGTGAGGCATATAGGACTCCAACTAGCAATGATAAAAAAAAATCTACACCTATTCATATAATAATCAAGATCCCAGAAACCCAACAGAAGAACAAAATAGTACAAGAAGTAAGAGAAAAGAAATAAATCACATGCAAAGGAAAGCCCATCAGAATCACAGCAGACTTTTCAACACAAACCCTTAGGGCAAAGAGAGCCTGGAGTGAGGGATTTCAAGTACTAAAAACTTTTCTTAAATATTCTAAAAGCTAAACAATATTTATTCTTAAAAAATGAAGAAATTAATTAAAATTAAATTGATTATTTAAAAAGTTTATTTTTTAATGAGGGTGACAGTTTAGCTACAGGAAAAGATTCCTATTCCCAATTAATATTTTGTATTACTTAGTAAAAATAAATACTTCTTGTTGTAGTATTTTGTGAGACAGAATAAGTTTGTATAACTAAAGAGTTCTCTGTGTATTTGTAGTTTAATATTTTTAATTACAGTTTAATTTTACTAAGTCAAGTGTTCACACAAAAGTAACCTTTTCCCTAAATAATTATTTCTATGAGTTATAACGATTCCCAAAGTTAAGGAAGTTATTCCAACTTTCCTAAAACTAAATCTGTAATGTTTAGAATATTATATAAATAATATAACACTAGATTTAATAACACTATAAAGGAACATTCCAGCTAGCCACATCAAGATAATTTCTAAGTTTTCTTTAATCTTATTGAAAAGTAACTATGTATTTGAAATATTTTTACTAAATATAATAATCAAATACAAATGTGTAGAAAAGACATGTCAAAATTTAAAGTACATAAGAGCATTTGGTGACCCTAATGAGTTATAGTTGAATCCGTGTTTATCTGTACTTATTAATTCAATGTTATCTTAATATTCCTTCACATTGTAAGAATATCTTCCCTTTGTTCTTTGTAAAAAAATAGTGTGAGTCATTTGAAATAAAAACTAATTTATATCCATAAATTCATATCCATTTTCAAACAGGATAAAAATGCATTAGCACCACATTATAAAATTTTAAATGTCTATATTATTTTAATTAATTATTAGATGTACTTTTTCTAATCTCTTTGGCTCAGTCCTTCTAGAAGTACATAATGAGATGATTGAAAATTATTAATAGATTAGACATTTTTTATTTGTATACTCAAAGTTATTAACTTTAATTTTCACTCACATTACTTAGTAATGAAATAGGAGATGTAAGAATTCTCATTAAATTTCTAATGAATTTTATAAAGGTCATATTGACATAACATAAAATAATATAAAAAATTTATTACATTTTAACATTTTTAATCCACTAGTATTTTGTTTATTATATAATCATTTTATTTTATTAATCCTAAAGATGTACTGCATAATATAAAATGGTTTTCACCAATCATATTTGCTTCTTTCTTTATGCCTTAATATTAATGTTCTAGTCACTTATAAAAAAATTTGCTTAGTAAAAATTTTTTACTAGCTAAATATTAGTCAGCAATAATATAAACTATCTCTTTCTCCTAAAAGTCAACCATATGAGGAAATAAATAGTTTAACCTGAATTAATCATTATACTATATATATATGTATATATATATGTGTGTGTGTGTGTGTGTATGTGTGTATATGTGTGTATATATATATGTGTGTGTGTATATATATATGCATATATATATATGACAACATATTTTAAGATACCATACACACATGTACAATTTCTATGATTTGCACATTAGCTAAAATAAATTTAATTTAAATTTTAAATTTTGATAAATAAAAGGAATAGTAATTGCAATTTATTTAGATTACAAGAAAATCCATATATAATTTTGAAATTTCGTTAAACTGTCCTAGGTTTAAGATGTAGCATATTTAAACTGTCACTTGATAAGCAACTAAAAATACCCCTAATATATTATTAAGACATAAGAAAAAATTTTTTTTCCTTTAGGTATGTAGAGAATAAAGTTCTGGTATTTTTCCAAAGAAATTCAATTTGGCATGGTGGTGCACACTTGTAATCTCCAGGACTCTAGAGGCTGAGAAAAAAGGATCCCTGGGAGTTCAGGGCCAGCCTGAACTACATAAGGAGACCTTGTCTCAAAAAAATAAAAAAAGATATTTTAAGGTAAATGTAAATGCCTATAAAAAAATTATTTAGACAATAGGTCCCAAACAATTGAGCAAATATATACTAGATATCCTAGAAGATTTATGGGACAATGTCAGTATTCAACCAGATTTGAAAAAAAAGAAAACAGTGCAATATATTCTGTGAAACAAGAGAATTATTATGAACTAATAGATGTATAAAACTTCAATGGATGGTACTGGGTATATATTCTGAGTATTTGTGTAATTGGATGAAAATAATAAAATAGTTTTATTGACAAAGATTTAAGATGACCATATTTATAGAGAGACAGTTGTTTTGGTGTCAAATACTAAATATAGTCTCAGAATTAATCCAAAAAAGTGAATTATCTAGAAATATTGTCCTAGTATATTAGAAAGGTATAGGTAGAGGGTCCTTTTCTTATTGTTTTTATTCCTTACGGTTCTGAAATTCCAGAGTAATGGTGTATGTAAAAACTCTTTGTTCACTGCCTTGTTCTATTTTTTTTTCTATTATTAGAGTTTTGATATTTGTTTCCTTTTTTAGGAATTCGTTTTGGCGTATAATTTCAGTTAAATAAAGTTTTTTCTAAAACTTCTAAACTGAACACAGAAATATAACCATAAAATTATTTGAAGCAGTAAATTAATCCCATAGGCAACATTTGGATTATCACAGACTTCTACTTTCCTTCCTTTGTCCATTGCTTATTTTAGAAATACAAAAATAAAACAATTTACAGAATGCCATTATTTTACAGAGGAGGTTATAGATAGGTCTAATAACTAGTGTCTTATCTACATAGGTAAAAGTAGAGAAAACAGTGGTGTATTAAATCATAGAACCTGTCCACTGTTTTTAAATAATTTTTGTTGTTGTACACAGAGAGAACAAAAATTTTAAAAGAAATTGTGAAAGACCTTGGGTGGCTCTTTAAAAGTGTGGTATTGAAATATAGAATTAGAATTAGCTCCCATCTTTTAAACTGTATAGATTTTTTTGGAAATGTTTAGATTTTCCTCCTTTTAATGTTGCCCATCACTATAGCCAAGAATTTGTCAAGTTAGCATGTGAATTGCTGATGTTAAGAAATGGCACCAAGTACATTGAAATTTGCTGAAGAAAAGTAGAATTTCAGAGGTCATCTGTAAAACACCAAGGCACAAAATGATCTTATGACATTCACTGAATACTGTGACAGTGAGGAATTACCTGGTTGTGAGATTGTATTAAATATTAAGTGACTCATATTGTAGTTTTTGTGGCATGATGCTTTAATTACACATAAAGATCCCAAAAGCATTAATCAATATAATTAAAAATTTACCATATGATAGTTAAGGATTACATGCCTTCAATCATGCCATGATGTCTGGAAGTTGCAAGCATTGTATCATGTGAATTTACCCCATCTTCACGTTCACTTAGTTGAATATCATTTGTTCTCATTTTTTAAATATACACAGGAAAAAGAAACAGTTCTCTGTTTCAAGGAATCTGGATCCAGACGCTATTCTTCTCCATAGTTGCTATTGAAGCTAATTTTCTCTGTTTTGTAAGTACTTGTCTGTTCTCTGCACAATCTGTGCTATTACTTGCTTTTCCTGCTGAATAATGTGGTGTAGGTCTCAAGTCAGACTGCTAACAAAGACAAAACATGTCACTAAATTTAGTGACTTTGTTATTATGTAAAAACCTGATCAACCTTAGCAAAACAAAAATTTGCAAATTTTATGAGATTTCATGCCAGGCCATATGTTAAGAAAATGGGTTTTATAACTTTTCATCCTTGTAGTCAGTGTTTGATTTTCATTAAAGATTACAGTAAATTTGCAGAATAAAAACAGACTAAATAAAACAAAACACTATGCTAAACATAATCTCTAAAGAATGTCAGTGTGAACTTAAATTTCGTACACTATCATTCAAGCCACATATTTGGATTTTAGATATTACTAGCAGAATATTTAGTTTGCACTTAGCACAGAGATTCCTAACTGCAATATTCACCATCAATACATATACAATAGATGCATGATTGCAGAGGAAATGTATGCAAATGCGTGACTACATATTACTCTCTTTAAAATCAAAGTTATTGTGTGGGAAAATCAAGTTAAATTTTCTACTCACTCAAGCTCTGTCCCTGATAAAACCCTATACCTTAGTTACTTGGTCACCACCCCCTTTTTCCACTTTTTAACCTCTGGATGCCTAAGATTACTTTCCACCATGCTTGGCCCCCTAACGGCAGCCGCAAGCACTTGAAATTCCTTCAACCTTTCATTATTTTTAACTCTTCTCTGCTTTTCCACCGGACACTCTTTGCTATCATGTCTTTGCATTGAACTGACAACAGTCTAGACCCTTTACTCCTCCATAACACCTTGCCTCACATCCTTCGATTTGGCTGCTTCTTTCTATGTGTCGCTTAGCCTGGTGAATCTCTGAGTCTGATCTGAACTTACTAGCTTTGTGGATACAGCAACAAAATGGCACATAAAATGAAGTTTTTCACCTAAGGTAAAGTTTAAAACAAGTAAAAAAATAGAAAAAATATTATAAAATAACTTTTTCATAGCCATTTGCTTGTTCCAAGATGTCTTTGTTATATTGATGGATTACTGAATTGGTGATCCTTTTCCCGGAGGTCCTCTGTTATTCTGCTTGCCAAGATGTGATTTTTTATGAGGACACCACTCCTTCCTCTTCTGGAGACTTAGGGGCCTCTTGGATGGAGATCTGAACTTCAGTTGAGACCAAGGAAACTGAATAGGTCAGAACCCTATTAAGAAACACATGGGATGGGCCGGGGATTTAGCTCAGTGTTTCGGTGGCCTGACTTGCAAGCACAAGGACCTGAGTTCAATCCCTGGCACCAAAAAATAAATAAATTAATTAAATAAAATAAAAAGAAACACATGGGATAATTTTGATACTGAAAATTTTTAATTTGAAGAGAATTTCAAAAAGCTTGTTAATACTTTTAGGAGTATTTTTTTTCTGTTGTCATTCAACACAACACTTTATTTTTTTACACAACACATTTAATATGATATCAGATCCTCCAGTGGGCAACAGCTAAGTGGCATGTAATTCAATTCAAACACTATAAAATTGGACAGTGTCGTATTCCACAGATCTGAGAGCTCAATCTCACAGAACTGCCCTCCATTCAGATGTCAATTTATGTCTCATATTGTGACCTCTACTTCTGATTGACCAGCAATCCGTTCCTCAGATGAGCTTTTCCAGCGTTCAGTTAACTTGTTGGAGTGTCTTACAGAAGTTAGGGAAATAATTCAGTTACATCTACTATGTGGTGTAAAAGACATTCGTAAAGTTTGAATGAATAGCCAGATGGAAGAGATGCCTAAAGTAAGGCTTCATGAAGGGATGCAGTTTCTATTTCTTCTGAATGTGTCATGCTCCAGACACACCCACATGTTCAGCTTTCCAGAAGCTCTCATAACTATATCATTTGTATATTTATAAAGGCTTAATTCCATAGGCATGACTAATTAAATAACTGGCCACTGCTAATCACCTCGATCTTCAACCTCTCTCTCTAACTTGTGGTTGGAGGGTAGAGTTGAATATCTTGACTTTCTAATCATGGTTCAGTTTTTCCTGATTCCCACTACTTATGCAGAAGTTATGTAAGTTCTCTTGGCTCCCAGTCATCTTATTAGCATACAAAAACACTCTTAGTATTTTAAGTTCTCAGTGTTTAGGGGGCTGCATGCAGGAAATGGGAACAAAGGCCAAATGTATATTTCAGAAATATATCGACTCGCAAAGCTTTATTCATAAATGTGAGAAGGTGTGGCAAAGACATAATAATAAGGCAATGCAATAGTAGTAACAACAGGGGTGTCTGACAATTCCTTTTACCTGAAAAGGAAAGGGGAGGAACAATATGTGGGAAAAAAAAAAAAAAGAAAAGAAAGGACTAAGTGGAAAAGGCTGTAAAATCAGAGGTTAGAGTTTTGGTTGCCACTTGAGGGTATAAATATCCTGGCATCCCTCTCCTCCTCCTTTACTGTTTGTCACCAGTGCTTTGTCCAGAAGTCACAGCCAATACTTGGTATGATTCTTGCATGTCAGTCTCCCAGACCTAAAAAAAAATTTGCAAAAGCTCTTCTCCTATCCTCCTGATTTTTTGTAGACATAAGATGAAATACTGTTAAAACTTATCTTTCAATTATGAATTTAATTTGCATGATATAATTTACATAGTAACCACAACCCAATTTTAATTATTCACATAGTGGTAACATGCATCGGTTGATTAAAATGAAAACTTGAGGATCACCCTTTTTATCTCTTCTCATATTTGTATTTTTGTCAGTTTTTCTTTAATATGTTTGCAGTGGATAATGGCTGCATCCATGATAGGGAGTTGGTAATGCGGATAATGCTTCTTATTCTTTTTATGTCCCCTTTTCTTCCTTTCCCTCCTCTCTCCTTTAAATTTAAACAGCAAGACGTAAGATATTAGGAATCAAAGATAGATCATTTGGGAATCATCTTTGATTAGTCATACTCTTTCATCCCTACATATATAGTACATTTAGTATGAATTTTAAAATGCAGTCTGGTAGCAAACTGATTGGATTCATATCCTTTGGAGTTGTCAGTTGATACATTTTCCTTAATCTGAAGAGGCCTTGTTCACTTCGGTAGTATGAACAACATAGCTTAGTTAATAAACATGATCTAGATTATGGCATGCATGAAACACAGTATGTGCCATTTCTTATTCAAAATAGAATAAACTTTTATTAAAAATCTTTGTCCTATCTCTACTCCCAGAACTGCACTATAACAATAAGTCCTATGCTAGCCTCCTCTAAATTTTTTCCACTTCTAATCCTACTTCACTACACAGAGAAATATTCTGCAGGCTGGTTCTATTTCATCACATACATAATAAGCATTTACCAATGTTTACTATTCTATTTATACTTCTGGAATAATACGTCTTTAATAAAATAGATTACTTAAAAAATATCTACCGGCTTTTAATTTTTGTATTTTTCTCAGAATCACACTAGCTGGAAAAAGCACCTAGATAGTACAGAGAATCAATACACATCATCACAAGGAAATCTAATACACAATGCTTGTTTCAGCCTGTTTTGATTTCCACTTGATCTCCCATTCCAGTTCCTAGTTCTGCATTCTCAGGAGTTGCACTTATTCCCCCAAGGTCTCACCCCAAGGTCTCACTGTGAATCCCTCATTCCCTGCAGCTACCAGTTAGCAGCTCCTACTTCACAGTTCTCTCATCCCTTGATCCGACAGGCTCATTCTCTTCTGCTGTTACACCATCATTCTGCCATGCATACCAGAATCTGCCAAGAAGGGGCTGCCATTTTCATTAGCCTGAAAGATAAAATAAAACTTCCAGATCAGCAGTGCCTACAGGACTGAAAGTCTGCATTTATGAGCTATATAAAGCTTTTACGAGACATATAAATCTGCCAAAGGAAATGCACCTGTGGAAACTAAGAGCCCCTATTCCAAAAGAGCTAGAACTCAGAGGCCAAAGTCCTATGCTAAACAAATAGAAAAAGGAATTTTTGGATATTGACTTTTTCCAAAGTGTTAAAAACCATCTGTTCCTGGAAAAAGAAAATTGTTGAACTCCAGAGACTTCTCAGTCTTTCAGAAATTGCATTTTCATAGACCGTTTTACTATTCATAAAATCTAATTTTTACTATCACCAAGGTTGGTAGATTATAAAGCCTTATTACAAATATATTTTAATTTTTTTCTTTTATTGAGTTTATTGGTACATTTTAATATACAGTAGAGTTACATTCATCATTGGGATCCTGTACCTTGGTTCTCATGTTACAAATACCTTAAAAGCTTAGCTGCATATTTGATACACACCATCTTCCACCTTGTAATTCTTTCAGTTATTCTGTTGCCTTTCTAATTTTGAACTGTTTATGAGGCCATTTACCGCATTGTAAAAACAGATTTTGTGTGTGTGTGTGTGTGTGTGTGTGTGTGTGATTTGACTTTACTTTTTGTCTCTTAGATTCTTGAAAAAGAGAAGAGAGTACATGTGTGTCAAAATTTACAAATAAAAATCATCATTCAAAACGCAGTTTAACAAATATTTATGCAAGGTTTACCACATGCCAGGCATTTTCTGACCATTTTACAAATATTAACTCATTTTTCCCTAACATCTGTAAGAGGTAGTTTCAATTACTTAGTATTATATTAAAAATAATAAAATTGCAAAAAAAAAAAAGAGGTCAAGTTACTTGCAAAAGATGAGTCAGTCAGTAGCAGAGCCAGGTTTTGAATGCAGGAACCAATCAGATAACGTGCTTTGAACTATTCTGTTATTGTAGAGTATTAAGCACTCTTTTTAACTCTGATCCCAAAATATGTATGAAGTAGTAAACTAGAAGAATGTTTTTACTTACTTGAGGGAAAAATTCAAAATACTAAAGTCTGAGAGTTCTTATCCATAAGATACATTCATTATCTTATGTACATTACTAACTGTACCTACACAGGATATTCCACTCCAGTTAGAAGAGCATCTAGGTTAATGTTAATAATTAAGACAGCACTAGTATATACAGCAAAATGAGTAATATAGATAAGAAGGAGTATAACCAAGAAATGGAAACAAATGAAGAGTCATTCACTCCTAGTAGGAGTTGCTTTAATCCTTCATTTGCTTATACTGTAAATTTTGAAGGTACATTCTCAGTATCTGAATATTAAATTTTGCATTTTTCCTCTCACTGCCAGATTAGAAAATGGACATGGTGAGCACTTTGGGTGTTCCATTAACTGGCCTGTAGTAAGCATCTAAAGGATCAAGGTCATAGACTGTTGATGTACTACCATTACCTTCTTCATTGATGGTATCTCAAGAATGTGAATTTAGGTGATTTATATATGTGCTAATTTTTTCTAATTCCTTATTTTTCCTAAGCCTTTTTGTCTTAATCCTCATCTCTAATATAGTACTGAAGTGATATAAACCAAAATAAAATGAAATGATTTTCTACTTATATTTTACAAACACATAATCCATGAAATATTTCACATTGCAATTTGAAGGGTTTACCATTATATAAATATTGTGACCTTGTCTCATAATTACTAGTGATTTCATTTGAAAGATTTTATTGCACAGGTAGTTGTGAGAAATGTACATGGAAATATGCAAGGAAGAGGAGAGAGTAGAGAAAGTAAGATTCACTTTCCTTGCACATGGATTCAGGTTTCCTGATAGTCACTGCCTCGTAATTGAGACCGCATAACCAAGCTGAATGCAGGACTAATTGTCCAGGATATTTAGGGCCAGAATTTATTTCTGCATAAAATGTGCTCTGTGCATACCAGAAGTCTATCTTTGTAGCATTAAGAAAAGTTCTGGCAGAAAATAAAATATTGTAAATGATTGTTCCTACTAATTAATGCTCGAGCAATTTGTTTTCTTTCTTTTTTCTTTTTTTTTGTATTCTAAAAAGTTTCCTTCTGATAGCCTGTCCTATTACCTTGGAAGCTTTTCTTCTCTAAAGCCTATTTACTGTCTGCCAAAAAAAAAAAAAGGCCAGTTCACACCTTTCCTTTTTCCAGCCTGCTCCTCTGCTCCATAGAGATAGACAATACTTACAAAAGGAGAGGAAAAAACGCCTCACAAGTCCCAGTGTTTACATTTTGGGTGTATTTTTAAGGTGCCAGTTATCAGAACAAAGTATCAGGAAAAAGGCAAGATGATATCCAATCCTTGAAAATTGAACATATGTATTATATCCATGAGGAACAAAATGGGGATGAAAACAAAATGTTTCTCTTTTCTTTTTTTTTTTAATCACCAAGTAAAACTTTTTTTTTTTTTAACCTAATGCTGAATTTAAAACCTACCATCCATGAATCTTTACTCTGACACTTTGTTTAAAATTATTATACCCAGGGTAATTTGGAACAACAATTAAAAGAAGAATGAATGATGGCATTTATATATGTGCAAACAAGACGTTTTCTCCGAACTTTATTATGTTTCATTTTTCTTTCATGCTAGAAACTTAGATAAGTAGAATATTGTTCCAAAGAGAAAGCAGTGAAGTGTGGAACTGTCTGCCTCTGTCAAATTGATAGAGTGAAGATGTTGAAGGAGATAATGGAAACTTTCTCCTCAGTGAGGACCGGAATAAAGAAATCATTTCCAGTCATTCATCAGCATTGATTGCTGTTGTGCTTGTGGCACAGATCAGAACTTAGGCTTTTACAAAGGAAGACAAAGACAAGGGCAATGGTCCACTTTGGGGAATGTGGTTGGCTTCTACTTACTAGTTAGTATGTAACAGTAACAGCAGACAGCAACGAAAACAGTTGTCATGAGCGTGAAGCATGACGATAATGTAGGCAGGTATTTCTTCACATCTTGTTCCACAAGTTAGGAATATTTTATTCTGGTAACAGGTGACTGTAAAAGAATTAGTTTGAATCATATTTAATTTAGAAGATTTTTATTGGTTTCTTTCCTAATCATTTGTGATGAGCAAATTTTTAAGAATTGTTTAATTTTCAGAAATAGGAGAGTGATAAATAGCTATACTAAAATGCAATTTAGTGAACATGTGTGAGCCTGCATACTGTAATTTATTTTCTGTAAAGGAGGTATTGAAAATATGTAAATGATGCCTTCAGTAGTTTTCAGTTTTATTTTCCTTTAAACATTTACAAACTTTGTATGCCACAAAATATGTACATATTTTTACAGCATTGAATGAATATGGTAGCTCGTGCATTTGCTTATGGGCAGTTTATACTAGCAAGATGAAGCAGAGAACTGAAACAATTATCCAAATCATTCAGACCAAAGCGGCACTCTGGCCCCAATCATTTAGATACAGAATTTCAAATCAAAGTGTTTCTCTGGTTTGAATGATATGGACAATTGTCTCAGTGCTCCATTATCGCTGACTATAGATTTCCAATCTGATTATGGGTCTCACATGAGATGGAAAAAATAATAACATGTAATTGTGTTTCGAGCACTTGGCTCATTCCAAAATCATTGTGCCAGGGTTTCCTGGTGCAGACACAATCTCAAAGGTTAGTCATCTTTTGAAGATAAGTGAACACTTAAAGCCACTTGAATACAATTTAGAAGAGAGAAGGAGAAACTCCTTTCTTGGTTAGTTTGCCTCGACAAAAGTCCTTTTTGCTTCAACCAATTTTAAATATTTTCTTTCTGAAGTCACTGTTCAGTGGAAGAAAATAATCCAGGTAATCACAATGTGATTTTTATATTGAATGTGAATAACATGATTTAAATTTGTTTGGCATAAATATATGTGATTATGCTAGCTCAATCATTTTCAGTTTGATGTATTAATTCATATGCAATAATAGGAAAATGCCAAAGTATTCCGACAAAAATTATTATTATATTGACTATTGAAATGCACAGAAATATTCTGCAAGGTTCAACCCTGTTAATTTTGTTTTAGATATCACTTTTGTCTTTTAGAAATTTCCAGAAAAGGTCTGGGCTTGAATAACAAAAATGTTGAGGTGATGTTGCATATTTTGGTGTTAAGAACATTTCTTCTAGGAAAATAAAATAGATAAATCTTCTACAGAGGCAAACAAATCTCTGAAGTGCAGTGACTTCCGTTGCATTACAGTAATCATATGTGCTGTGGTGAATGTATTAAAATGCCAACATCATATGAACACTCACAAGGCCAGGGCAATGTTTGCTTGTGTTCTCATTTGGTTTCTAACCCTTGACATGCATCATGCAAATCTGCAGCATATTTAGTATGGACTGCACCTAATAAGAAACAATCCAGTCTTAAATGCAATTTCTAAAGCACTATTTTCAGTTTACACTTTTCCTCTCCCAGTCAAGCATCTCAGGGAATAGATTGCTGAAAATAATCCTAAATACTTTAAGTTCTGAGTTATTAAGCAAACAATTTACAAATCAAGGATTTTCAATAATTGTTCATGAAGACATCTTTGCTAAACCTCAACATACCATGATTGTGAATCAAGGTACAAAATTGAATGCAAGATGCTATGTCTGACCAGTGCAGATTGCAATGTGTTCTTAGAAGCCCTAACAAGTTAGCAATGGCTCCTGGGCTACAGTTTAAATAACATTAGAAAAATTTTACTGTGTTCATTTCTGATGAGAAAATGCAGGTCTTCTTTTTCTCCTTTTTTATTATTAATGTCTCCTGTTCTCTCTTAGTAGAAATTTTTAATCAGAGGTACTTTCCATTTCATTCTCAACTTGATGTCTCATTTGTAAGTCAATACTCATTATCTTCTAACTCTTCCATTTCTCATTAATAATTCACTTATGATATATTTTCTGTGGCCTCCAGTAAATATCAGTTTGTTTTGTGTAAGAAACTAACTTAATGTTGACTGAATGTTTGTTTGCATATTAAATAAAACTGTGCTTAATAACCACAAATCCTTGCAGTAATCGTGAGATGACAATTTTTTTAATTGAGTTTATTGGTACATTTTAGGTATATAGTACAGTTACATTCATCATTGGGATCTTGTACCTTTACATGACAGGTCCTTGGTTCTCATTTTTTCTCCTTTTCCCTGCCCTCCCTTCACCCCCTCCTCCTCACCCCATTTACAAACACCTTATTTCCATTTTTTCATTTTCTCATATTTTTTCTTTTCCCTTATTACCTTTCCCCTACCCTTCCCACTTTCCCTACACCTTTAGCTCTTTTCTTCCTATTTCACATTGTCAATTATCTCATTGGGATCTTATGTACTATTTTAGTTTTTCACACCAGAGAAACTATTCAGTATTTACACATGTGTGACTTATTTATTTCACTTAGGAGTATATCCTTAATATGTATCCATTTTCCTATGAATGAATCTAATTTCTCATTCTTTATGGCTGAGTAGTATTCCATTTTATAGAAAAACCACAGCTTCTTTATCCAGTTTCCAACTGATTGGTAAAAGGGCTGTTTCCAAGTTTTAGCTATTACAGACTGTGCAGCTATAAACATAGGTGCACATATATCACTGTGATATGATTCTTTTAATTCTTTTGGAAAGATACCCAACAGAGGGATGGCTGGGTCAAATGGAACTTCTAGTCCCAGCTCTTTGAGGTATATTTTTTAATTCCCTTTTAAAATAAAAACGTTTAAAGTTTGTTTTAAATAAGTTAGCTTACAGAGGAATGCACAGGTTTTTTTTGCCAATTTAAATATCTCTAAATTAAAACAAAACAAAAAGAGAGACAGAAAAACTAAATGTCTTTTTCTAATACTACAATACTTTTATTTGATAAATATGAAGTTGTTTTTTCTACTCATTGATAGAGTGCAAATTTGTCTCTACTTTTCATAGTGTCATTTGCAATTTTGAAGGTAATGATCATGTTGCATCCAAGAATTAGCATCTTCAGGTCAAAAAGTCCTAAATTTTGTAAGATATGACTGATATTTCATATATTAGAAGTTATCTCTGTCTTCATTTTCATCAACAATTCGTTGACATTCTGAAAACCTTATTTCTGAAGTGTCCATAATTACATATATAAACCCTAGGCATGTATTTCCTTATAGAATTATGATATTAAACCACATTGGATTTCAGTGAAACCAAACTGTAAAAATTTTAAAAATTTCTTTTGGCTGAAATTACATATTAGACATTTTATTCCACTTTCAGTATCCTCACATTGTTTATCGTACATATCATAATTTTCTATCAAAAGCTGAAAATTTTGTGAATCTCAATTCTGGAATCCAACATTCTAAATTCCTGATGATGGATGGGCTGATTCTGAAATCTGTCAAATTATTGATTAAATATGCTGAAAAGAATAGAAAGCTAAAATTGACATGGATTTCTTACTCAGTAATGTTATGGTTTATTTACCATTGTTGCTATATTTTTCATATTTGTAGAAAGTTCCATAATAAAGCAAAAGTCATGCTATGATTTGTTTAAATAGTTCCTGAGAAGACAAAGTATTTTTATGGAAAAGATCTAAATCATCCTCACACACACAAAAAAAAAAACTAGTAAATTTGACATTATCTCTCTTCAGAAATGTGATAATTGAAACTTACCATTAAGTAATTCATCAAGAAAGATAGTCTTCCACTTTACCAAATTCGAAAGAAAAAAGTTTACAGACATTTTCATAAAGTGAGGGTAAGATAAAAGTTCAGATATTTTTAAACCATTTGAAATTTCATATGTAAGTATGATGTATTAGTTCAGAAAGTTATTATCACTTATTTATCTTTTTAGTCATCTACATTATCCTGTATGCTCATGGGGTTAGGTGCACCTATATACACACAGATCTGTATAAAACACAAATAAACAATAAAGCCTAATCTTTCTAATATTTACCATGAAGTCATATCAACTGTTTCACATGCTTTACTATTTTCATCTATGATATGTTATTTAACAAAACGATAGTAATTTAGTATTGAGCAAATTAATATTTGGAGAGATATTTTGAAATCATATAGTTAATAATTAGCAATGCAGGATTTAAATATGAGTCTGCATGACCCTACTCAATGCTCTTCCAAACTAATATATTATTGAAATGAATTAATCTTATCCAATAAGATGCTTATATTTAAAATCCAAGCAGAATGTTTTTCTAATAATGATATCAACAACACTCTATTCTAATTTTTATGATTATTATTGGCCTACCTTGGAAACTAGGAATTTAACATCCTTTGTTTTCTAGAAATTTTACTTTTTCTGGTAGTCTAGACTAGTCATGGCAAAACTTTTAGAGCTTTCAAAGATAACAAACATATTGTCAGCTGTGGCAAGTTTGCCATAGGTTCGCCACCATTGGTCTAGACTGTAATATTGTGAATTAATAAATTCAAAGGCCTATTTATTAGTATTTTCTATCCTCTCAACTATAATGCACTTGATGCTTTAATTTGGTCGCTCACTTCCAACTTTAAGTTTATTCTTGGGGAAAATATGGTAGAAAGGTGATATGAAGAGTTGGTTAGGCTCTTTGTCATTTCATCATTATTAAAACATTCACCTTTAGGGCCAGGGATTTAGCTCAGTGATTAGGCCATCTGCCTCGCAAGCACAAGGATCTAAGTTCCATCCCCAGTACCAAAAATCTAAACAAAACAAGAAAAAAAAATTCACCTTTGTTCCCAGCTTCTAATCATAGTTTGGAGAAATTTATGACAAGTATTTTTCTTGTTTATATGTTCAGCATAGACTTTCAATTTCATTGTCTAACTCTGAATCCTGAATATGTATTTTGAGTACTATTCATCAGTATCCAAAACTAAAACTGACGTTTAAAGTACACTTGTGATTGGTCTCAGTCCAAGTGTTCTGATTAAGAAATACAGTTGTAGGAATTTGTTCTCATTTTAAACACATTCTTTCCATAAGCTCTTGTCCTGTAAGTGCTTTATGAGGAAAACAAATAAAATGCTTCTTCTTCATGCACTCTAGCTTAACTAGATAAGAAAAAATCCTATCCTTGTTACACCAGCAATGGTAAAATAATCTGTCCCTCTTCCTTGCAACATATTTTCACTAAGCTAGTTTCTGGCACTGGTTCGCTATGACTTCTCTTTCCTTATCTTTTTATCCTTTGTGCTTCTTTCCTAAACATTTGTCTGTCTGTTTGGGCATTCTAAATAGGATCTGTTTCTCACCACCATTATTTGGAAACAATTTGTTTAAAATAGATCTGTGCTAGATCTCTATAGCTGCAGAATTGCTTGTAAGTACACACAATTATATCAGTTTCTCAATCTCTCAGTTATGCTGTAGCTAGTCCAGAATATGGCAAACACTGGATTTCTTTACACCCAACTTCAAAGCTTCATATAAAACATTTGACATGGTAATGCCAAGTGTAAACTAATAAACATTTGTTTTTTTATTGAACAGGCCAATTTAAAATTCTAGTCCAGATTCTTTCATAACATTTATTTTGGTTGCATTTAGTTCTGTTACATTTGTTTTGAGCATGACCCTGTCCTATTGTACAAAATTTATTCAAAGAGAAAAAAAGGCATGTTTTTAACAAGTGGCTCTCTTGGTAAAACATCTGTACTCAGAATATGTGTGCTTTTTATATATTTATTTGATAATGGAAGGTGTAATATGTTATGGAGATTTTAATATCCAAAACATGATTTATTGTAAATTTTTGAGAGGAAATCTGTTCTCAGATGTTTTTGCTAATTTTTTCTAATACTGTGCTTGTATCCACAACATAGTAGCAACTGTCAAAAAAGTCTCCCTCCTTACAATGAGAATGCTGGGTGATAGTTGCCTTTACATTAATGAATAAGACTTAAATGAAACCAAGATGTGTTGAAACTGCATTCATTAATTAGTGACATAATTAACTTCTTGCTGAATCAGGTAATAGCTTTGAAATACTTTAGTGTTCTTAATGTTTTGTGTTACAATGTAACAACGACTAGCATTTAAAATATAATCTGTATTATTAAATGTTCCCCATTACTTCCTTACTTCTTATGTTTAGACAAACAGAAATAAAGAATTCAGTTCTGAACAAGATTTACCAAGTTTTCTGATTGTAAATTCCACTGAAAAAGTTGACTAAATTTCTGTCACTGAATCCTGAGTTGGAACGAAAAACACAGTAAGATACTAAAAGAATTTCCATATCAGCTATGCTAATACTGACATTAAAATAATAAATAAATTCAAGAACACAGACAGCAGTATAGTAAAATAATTGGAAAGCTATGAGTTTTGAGTATATATTACTTGTTTTAAATAGCATTTAAATATTTTATGTCTAATTTAATATTTAATAATGACTATGTTTGACAAATTTTCCAAATTCCTGAAATGTTAAGAAATGCCTTTGAAAGGCTTTACATGCAATTTTCAACATCCCATTGGAATAGAATGAAACCTAGATTTTCTAAGGATTCTATTGGTATGATATTCAACCTTTCTGAATCAAATTTCTTCATCAGTTCAAATTAGATAAAGTAAAATATGGAATAGCCTTAGAATAGCATTTTAAACCTATTAATTATTCAGTGGTGGACACTTCTCCATTGGCTCCTATTCCAGAAAACATAGCAAGAAAGTTCAGAATCGAAAATAATTTATATTATGTACTATGATTACAAAATTTCATATTTGTAGCGTTATTGCAAACTATTACATTAAGCTACTTATTTATTCATTTTAACTTATCTGAGTTATTTACACATATTAGAGGTAAAGAAACTATCAAGAAATGATTTCTTTATAAATAATATTTATGATTTTTTATATAGGAACATCTCAAACTATAATACTTGAAATGCAGATTCCAAATTATAGTGTATTATGTAGAACACTTTGAAACTTAAAATGGAAAAAATAATTTCTATGTGGAGCTTTCAGTTTTGCCAGACTACTTCCTTTGTATCATTTAATAAATATATGTTTTGCCAACCTCTTTTCTCTGCCCTCCAGTATTAAGTCTGAAGAGACTTTATTATTTATTCACATGTTTGAAGGTAGCTGTTTCTACCTTAATAGAGCCAAAATTGTCAACTTTTCAAACAGTAACTTGTTTTCTATGCCCTTAGGTTTGAAAGAAAATAGTCTCATAATGGAAAATAGTAAGCTGACTTTCTGAATGCATAAATGTCTCGATTTTTTATCAGGCTGTTCTGTGCTACCTGTCTGTAGGTAGTGAGATGGTCTTCTAACAATAGGAAATAGAGTCTGTAGATAAATAGGCCATAAATAACTGTATTTGCTATTTCCCATTGGGTTTTGCAGTCTCAAAACTGAGTTCTTCCAAATTGGAAAAACTACATTCACCTGGAATTGTTTGAAATTGGGAAGAAAACTAATAAATTTATTTATTTATTATTTATTTATATATTTTTTGGTACCGGGGATTGAACTCAGGTCCTTGCACTTGCAAGGCAGGCCACTGAACCCCTGAGCTAAATCCCAGCCCCCATAAGTTTAAGTATAACAGAAGTAATAAAAAGTTAATGTTATGACTGATTAAAAATTACATTTTATTGCTATGCAATTTCTGACCAAATATATGATTTAATCCATATGTAATAAATAGATAAAACTATGAGATTAAGGTCTGACAGTTAAATAGCTTTGTTTTTAATGATTAGGTTTCATATTGCTAGTTATAGAGAACTACTAATAAAAAATAACACTAGGACTGCAACATTTTGAATGATTCTCAAGTTTTCAATGATTTTTCTAAATGACTCATCCACATCAGTTAATGAAGAACACTAACAATACTTTTCATTAAAGCTCTGGCTGAGCAGAGTCAAGATTGTAAGGATTTTTATTGGTTTTTTTTTTCTGTTCCTGAATATGTCTTTAAAATTTTGGATATCATTTTATTAAGGTTCAAATATAGGAACAGATGCCGAGTATTTCTTATTGAACTTGCTCAATGATCTATTTTCAGCACATTCCTTTGGATAATCAGCAGTTCCATCCCTTCAGTGTTGTACAAATGCAAGATTATTTTTGAAGGGGAAACAGAGGGGAAAACCAATATTGGATCAATGATTTAACATTGTTAGTCAACTTAAAACGTGAAAGCATCTATTTTAAACTCCAGTCATTCTGCATTAGTAATCAGCGGTATTTATTATCATTTGTTAAATTAATTTGATGATAGAACACATCCTTTCTTAGGAATTGAAAAGTTGAAATATTGATAATTTTCTCGGTAATAATTCTTGATAACAAGAGAAATATAAATTATCCACAAAATTATATTTTAGTGGATAAATCCTTCAAATTTATGTTTTATCTACTTTTAATAGATGTGTCTTTGAATATGCATTATGCAAACATCCTGCATACACATAGAACACCATACATTTTCAAAACCTTTAAAATTTTAACGTGTGGATACACTCAGTTGAAACTCAGAAATAAAAATATAGTAAGTATTAGCTGTTTGAATTGCTTACTAAGACTTACAAACCAGAACAATGCTAGTCTCGTACTTTGAGATTTTATTCCTCCAAACACTGCTCACCCCTGCTCCGCTTCCAGAATTTCTTACAAGTTAAAGAAAATTAAAATTAAGGAAGATAATGAAAACATGTTTTCCTTTGGTGGAGAAATATTTTTATTAAGCAAATTACATATAAACATATACAGTAAAATATTTTATTATTTTCTGAATTTTTACCATATTAAAGTTCTTTAAATTACCTCATAAAATATTGTTAGTCATTAGTTTGTATGAAATCACTTTTCATAACAGAGAACCAAAATTTTATTCTGTGTCATCTAATTTGAAAGTTAAAAACAACACTAATAAAAATCCAGGGTAAAAAAAAAAATCCAGGGTAGGGACTCAAATTTCATTAATAAACTAAATACTAAGCTAAACTCAAATGTTTAGTTTAATTCCTAAAATTACGTGAGGAATTAGCAACTAAAGAATATAAAGGCTATTGTCATAATGAATGGAATATATGACAAAGCATAGAAACATTTTTAAAATAGTATAATAGACACTATAAATAGAAATGAAATAGCATATAATTGAAATACTTATTTTTAAAACCGGGGATTTAGCTCAGTGGCTCCACCACCTGCCTCGCAAGTGCAAGGTCCTGAATTCGATCCCCAGTAAAATTACAAAAAACAAAAACAAAAACAAAAAACCTGGATTGATTATTTTTAAAACCTGCTAGAGTTGGGCCGGGAATTTAGCTCAGTGGTTTGGTGGCCTGCCTTACAAGCGCAAGGAACTGAGTTCAATCCCCGGTTAAAAAAAAAAAAAAAAAAAAAAAAAAAACACAGCA
>NW_022900936.1:35085622-35143739 GCF_012274545.1 Fukomys damarensis
AAAAAAAAAAAAAAAAAAAAAAAAGAAAGAAAAGAAACCTGCTAGGGTGATCTGACACGTGGTAACTTTCACAGAATTAATGATAATTTTCCATTTAACACTGTAGCTTTCATTTAAAAGTCATAGGCTTCATATTAGATATTTGCTTTTGTTTTTACTCAAAACATATAATTGAAATCCAGTTCCTGCAAATTCTTTGAAAATGTTAATAGACAAGCTAAATCAAAATGCAGTGTGAATATTTCATCCTCAAATATTTAATAATTACCACAAAATGAAATTATTAATATAAATCTGGAGATGTGTGGAAAGAGTATATTGAAAAAATGATACAAATTCTACTTTTCTACCACAGGATCCTGCAGGTAGTATAACAAACAGATATCTGCTTTGTATAGCTCATACAACATTTCCCATCTCTTCTGTATTCAATCAGATTTCATTCCACTCATACTCTGGAACCTGCCTCTCAGGATTGCTATGTTCCTTGTGACAGAAAAACAATAAAAAGACATATTACCCTAACAATCCTCCATTTCACTTTCTTTGTCTTTTGAGGCCAAATCAATGAAACCATCTGTCTCAAGTAGAAAATAAAAATTTTTAATTTCCTTCTTTCTGTTAACTTTAGTTTATATTTCTGCCTACTGGGTTTTATCTCCTTTACTTTCTAAAATGCCATAAAAGTGCACTAAAATGTATTATGTGAAGCTGTCTTTCCATTTTGTAATAACTGATAGTACTTATTGTCAAAATACTGCTTTTTGATGAGAGTTTCTTAGGGGTAGTGTGTGGGGTACGAGAGGGACATCACATTCATCGATCAGTAATAAGTATTTTTTTCAAGTGCTATGGAACTGCAGAATTTTACTTGCTTCTCATAATTGTGTGAACAAATTTACTCTTGATCCTTGTCTGTGTTTATTGACCTTGGATGTAATATTTTATAAGATGATCAGTCCTATAGATGTATTCAGAATGGACACTCATCTTTAAATGCTTCTTTTAAAAAAAAAGGCCACGTTCAAGTAATTGAGAGGAGACTGAATTACATTAAGGGCCACAGAAAATTTTGGTTTTATTTAAATCCTCTAAGATCTGATGTGTCACTGTAAATGTATAGCCGAATGTATATTTGTAAGCATACATTCTAGATACAGCATTGCAGTAGCGAGGTTGTCATTGCTGTGAATAAATACCCAAAAGGCACAATATGAAAAAGGACAGATTTAAAAAAATAAGGAAGTAATATTATGATTGAAGGGCATGGCTTCAAGATGCTTAGTTCACAGCAGACAGGAAGCAAAGCAGGGGAACAGAACCTAAAAGGAAGGGGACAGAGACCAGATTTAGACCCCGAAGAACTTGATCCGCAGACCTACTGGAGTGTCTTTTACTAACCCATTTGTGCCTACAATGTCAATTAAGTTGATAATTGAGCGTAACTTGTCATCCATCCTAGACAGCTTGTGTTTGACATACAAAGAAAGAATTAGTGTTTTATACAAGGCCACAGACACAATATCAAAATATTTTGATTAGAATGCTAGTATTGTGGGGGATTTTTTGTTGTTTTATGTTTTTTTGTCTTTTTTATTTTTTTGTTTTGTTTTGTTTTGAGCTTTGTGGATGAAATGAATGGGATCTATCTTGCCCTGTATCTTCCATGTAATTTTTAGCATAAATTCTTTAGATATATGATGCTGGTCGCTATTGAAGAGAAGAGGCTGAGGAATGTATGGCCTTCCTCCAGTTCTCACTTAAACCTAGCAAGTAAAGCAAACTCAAATATTTGGTGTTCATTGTTAATCAAAGGGCATAAAGGGATCATTTCTACTGGTTGTAAACTCATTCCATGCATACCTATAAACATGGCTAGAAGGAAAAAAAAACATATACAAGGACTGAATTCTACATGCTCCAGCCTCAAATATGAATTTTATGAAAACATTTAAATGAAGCATAAGTTCCTTCAATGAGTTTGCACATTAAAAATTAATGAAAACGATCATTGGCATGTCTGACCTGTGGATTCGACTTCTCATTTATGTTTTTCAATTTTCCATTTTAAACTAGGGAAGGTTAATTGCTGTTGCCCTTTCATGTATCTTGTTACACAATCACTGTGATTGAAACACCATATGAAACTTTAGAACCTAGCAGTGTCTGGTTGAAAGTCAATGTCATTTAAAGAGATGAATGATTAGCAGTTGGTCTTGAGCAAAACAACTTTCTGAATGGAAAATAGTTCAGAGTAATTTCATGTCAGATTTGTACATTGTTGTATGGTAAAACAAATGAATAATTTGTATTATTATAGCCTTGTATTTACTTTTATTTACAAAAAAGTTTTATTTCCAGAGATCAGTATGAGTTTTACTATATTAAATGATGATAAAATAAAATGTTATCACAGGACTTGTTCTCAAAGCACCATAATACATTTCTAGAAACAGAAGCATGACTCAATGATTTGTTGGAATTAGAAAATATCAAGATAGAAAATATATATAGCATAAGTTAGTCACAAATCTGGAATGAGCACCAATTCCAAAATCCTCCAATCTATTTTGTTCATATCATAAAGAGAATTAGAGACACAAAGAGCTGAATTGAGTTTCTCCAGGTTATCACACCTTTTCAAACATTTTCTTTCCATTTTTTCATTTTGTAAATTTGGAGGGGAGAAGGGGGTAAAGAGAGGACAGGGACAAGGGGATAAAATGAGAACAAAGAGCTGTCATGTAAAGGTACAAGGTCTCAACAATGAATGTAACTGTACTGTATACCTAAGATGTACCAATAAACTCAATGAGGAAAAAAAAGAAATACCTTGAAAACAAAACAAAACAAAAAAAACCTTTCTTTTCAATGGCAAAACCAGAGCAATAGCCACCTTTACTCCCTCAACCTTTTTTTTTTTTAACTCTCATTGAGTTTATTAGTAAATTTTAGGTATATAGTACAGTTACATTCCCTCTACCTTTAAATTTTCAGGCCCAAGGATCGAAATATAAATAACAGGCCAGGGATTTATCTTAGTGTTACTGCTGCCTGCCTTGCAAGTGCAAGGTCCCGAGTTCAATCTCTGGTATGAAAAACAAAATATAAGTAACACTTGCAGCAAGCCAGTCATTCCCGAACTTTGAAGTTTTGTATGTCTGTTAAATTAATAATACATAAATGCATAAAAATCTATGAAATTGACATAGAGATTTCAGAGTTGTATTTCTCTGGAGGTAAAGAAACATCCAGCTTTTTTTTTATTATCTTGTAATAGACTGTTCTATTACAACTAAAATGTAATGAGAAATGCCTAATAAGAAATTAAAGAAAATCTCCTAGTATGTAGTAATTTTTCTAAACATCATACATCATATCATTGTTTTTCTCATAACCCTGGATCAAGGAATATCCCATCACCTGCCAACACTAGTTTTTCCAACATTTGAGAACTGCTGTGCCAAATCACCTGTTCTCATAATACCCAGAGAGGAAGGCTAGGCAGGTGTCCATATTTGGCCAAAAAAACAAAAAACAAAGCAAAAAAAAAATTTGTTGCAAATGATCAAGGTCACAGGGCTAGAAAATAGCAGGGCCAAGCAAAGAATGTCAAGTTCTAAACCAAACTCTAATGTTCCTTTTACTCTTACAAAAGGCCACAGAAATTGAGAAACAAAGAATATGGCTTTCTCAATTTAAGCATAAATTTTTTAAATGCAGTGAAATATAAGATGAGAAAGTGAATATACATAAAATAATTTTGCCTCTAAAGAGCTTATAGAACTTGTACACATTTTTCATGATGAAACAGAACTACATTATTACATACCATTTTAAATCACATTTACTTCTTTTTTGCTGAAAAAGAAAAATATTTAAAAATGCATTAATGTTAAGAAAAAAAGCAACTGTTTATATGGTTCCCTTCAAACAACTTTCTTGAAAAATGTTTCTTTTCTTAAACTAGAGGAAAGAATAGAAAGATAATATTAAACAGAAAAAAATTTATTTCAGATTCATAATTATGCAATGATACAAATGCATTTTTTATCTTTTCCTTGGCTCCGCACTAGGATGAAACAACTGATAACATTTCCAATTGTCATATAATGCACTTTCCATTCTTTTTTATTGAGTTTATTGGTACATTTTAGGTAAACAGTACAATTACATTCATTATTGGGATCTTGTACCTTTCCATGATAGGTCTTGGTTCTCATTTTTTCCCCTTGTCCCTGCCCTTCCTTCACCCCCTCATCCCCTCCCCATTCACAAACACTTTATTTCCGTTTTTTCATTTTCTCATATTTTTTTCTTTGCCCTTATTAACTTCCCCCTACCCTTCCCACTTCCCCTACACCTTTAGCCCCTTTCTTCCTATTTCACATGGTCAATTATCTCATTAGGATCTTAAGTACTACTCTTTTTATTCACTCTTTATTGGTACATTTTAGTTATACAATATGATGACATTCATCATTGGGAATTTGCACCTTTATGTGATATATGATATCTTTATATGATATATCTTGGTTCTTATTTTTCCCCAATTTCCCTGCTCTCCCTTCAACCCCTCTACCTTTCCCTATTTGCAAAGACATATTTATCATTACTGATTTATATCATTCATCGTACTAGTTGAGAAGGTTGTCTTCTGATTAAGACAAAATTTCCAATATGTTTTTTTATCCATCTTCTCTAGAAATATTTACTAATCCTGGATTATTACCAGCCACAAGACATGGAATCATAAATAAACCAAACAAGAGTCTCTGCCCTCTCTTGATTCTAGTCAGGGAAAATAAGCACTAAACATGAGTGAAAAAATATGAGTGAATTTTTTTGCAGTGTGGTAAGTAGAATAAGGACAAAAATAAAATCAGGGAAGATGTAAAGGAAGTGTCAAGCATGGAAGGGTTGGAGTTAAGTGAAAGCCTCACTAGGATGGTGATTTTGAATGAAATCCTGAAGGAAGTGAGGGTGTGAATCACAGGTGGGTACTTGGAGGGAGGTGATGTAGCCAGAAAGAACGGAAATGAAGACAAACTAAGGGCTAGAACAGCAAACAATCATGAGGTAAAATTGAAGGAGGGATTGTGAGTGCACCCCAACCATAGAGCACTTAACTAGCATGCAGGAGGCCACAGATCACACACACACACACACACACACACACACACACACACACACACACACGCACACACCACATGCACACAATTCCAGGGTGGGGAATTTTAGAAATGCCCGTAAAGCCAGTCGTGGATATGGACGGGAGTGATTTAATTGGATCTGCATTACTGAAGGGAATAGAGAGGGAAGAGAGCATGTGAAAGTTGAGTGCCAGTGACACGGCAGTGAGTCGGGTTGTAGGTTCGTTTATTGTTAAATTAGATGACAACTCAGTGGAGAACTTGAGCAGGAGGGAAAGGAGTTGTGACTATAGAATAGGATGCATAGAATTGAAATGGTGAAAAGTTTGTAAGTCAAGCTCAATGGAATCACTATAGTAGTAGGTACAGTGGAAAGTAGCGAGATCAGAGAAGTCTGAGGGTCTTTATGGAGGCTAAAACCTAGGAACTTGCAGCTGTGGCAAAAGTACGATAGAATTATAATTGAGCCAGGTTCTAACAAATTTTCACAGAACGAGGACCATATGTAAGACTACTAGAAATGTTAGCACAGTTAGTGCTAGGAGGCTGAGGAGTTGATATTGAGGACCTCAGAATTTTAGGCACAAGGAAGGGAAATCGTTTCGATATGACAAACCTTCCTCCAGGATAATCTTCCCTTTTCAGAAATAGAATGCAGCCTTAGGAAACTTGGATGGCAAAAATCTTCCCCAGTTTCAGGCCAGATTTTGAAAAAAAAAAAAAATAAATAAATAAAATACATATGGTTTTTTAATTGTATATTACAACAAAGTCAACATTGCCTTCGTGTTATCTCTTAATAACTTGGTGATATGTTTTCTGTGCCATTCTTTCATTTAATTTCAGCTGTAAGTATATCTCTCTGCTTGTAAGGAAGCAATCTGAGTGGCATTAAATTATTTCTCCCGGACCACACAGCCTGTAAACCACAAATGAAAATTCAAGTTACAATTGAGACTTACATGCAGCTCCTGTACATAGCATCTCAGCAAAGATATTCATAACCCACCCCCCAGTCAGTCTTCCTAAATGAAGCTTTGCGAAAGTAAGCCAAACATGGTCCAGTTATAGCCAGTATTGTAGGATAGGACACGTACAGCTGTACAAAATTGGTCTTAGCTTGGAAAGTGAACTGAGGTTTCTTAGAAAAGTGACATTCAGAAACATAGCCAAAAGTGTGTGAGGGTTTTCACTATGAGGACAGGGAAACTCCAAGAAGACAATGTTCCAAGATCTTGAAAGAGAAGGATTCCAGAATTGATGAAAAGAAAAAAGATCTTATCCAGGACATCTAAAGGGCTGCACAGAGGAGGCAAAAGATGCAGCTGAAGAGGAGGTAAAGGAAGCACAGAAAGGCTACTTTATATTTTTCTATTCTTCTTTGAAAAGTCCTATCAAAAGGTTTGGAAGAAGAATAATTTGAGCATTCTTATTTAAGCAATGGCTTAGTTAAATTCCCTCTTAATTTTTATAATATTCAATCGTGTTCAGCTATATGCTTTTCTTTTTTATTTATTTTATTGGCACATTTAATGTATACAATATAATTACATTCATTGCTGGAAATTTATATCTTTACATAATCATTCCTGGTTCTTATTTTTCCCCATTCCTCTGCCCTCCCTTCAACCCCTCCCTCCCTCCCTCCCTATCTACAATGATTTTGTTTCCATTATTTTTCATTTTTTAATATTAATTCCACTCCCTTCTTTCCTTTCCTTTTCATCTGGATCATGTACATATAAAAATAAGTGAAGTGAATTCTTAAGACAATACAAAACTAGTTTTATACTACATATAAATCATGAGTTATTAACAATTTAGCATAAATGTATTTGATTGGTTCACTTTTATGTTTAAATTAAATTTTATTGTGAGATAATTCACCTGCTTTTAAAAACTCAAATAAATGATAAATAAGATGTGATAGAAATAGATATGATTCATACAACTTTGCGAATTTTATTATGTTTCTTTTTCATAAAAACATAAATGTATGCATATACACAAACAATGCATGGGCTTGAACTTCTTGACTAGGCAATCAGTTTATTCATATTTTTTCCATTATCTTATCTCTGATTTCAAATTATTACTACTACATATTTGACTAAACAATCATTTACTAAGTGTATTTTCCAGTTGATTTCTTAGAGAGCAATGTAGTGTTCATAATATCTTTTGGTTTTCTTTGTTAAAACCGAAAATATACTATGGAAGTGATAAATTAAAATAAAATTTACCTTGATATGGTAGTTTGAAAGCTATTTTTCTTTTTGAACTTTATATATACAGCAGACTCATTTTTTGCCAAATAGCACTTATTACAAAGAAACTCAAGGTCATTATTTGTGATCTCTAGTATTATATTAAATTTAGAACTATTATTGTTGTTTCTGAAGATAAATTTTCTTTGGTAGGCAGTGACCTATGTATGAACATTTCTGTCAGTTAATCAAAGCAGATCACTATTTTCTAAGATTAAAAAAATGCTTTTTATACAATTTCCCAAAAATGTTATATAATAAAGAGGTAGCCAATTCACTGGTTCCATTATACAAGCATAAATAAACAAGCATTACACTTACACAAAATATATATATTCACGCAATATATTTAAATTAATGTTCAATTAGATTTGTCTCTTAACTGCATTTAAGTAATGCATTTTCAGACGACCTTTCTAAGCACTTAATACTAGTATCGGGCTTGAGCAGTCCTTTCTCCCTATGCCATAAACTTTAATGTAATTGAAAATCAAAGTTCAAAATTAGCTTTTTTTTTTAAATTGTTCAGATCAGGCACAACGTAAATGTAATGTTTGCCATTACATCCCTGCCTACTGGCCACCCATTCACTGTTTTTGAATTCTGTGTTCCATAAGAAATTACATTCTATATTTTACTTAGTTACTTCTCCATTGTGTTTAATAAAGAATTGTCTTCTTGTTCCATCTTTCCACTAGTGCTAATTTTCTTCCTTGGCTGAACATAGCAGTTCATTTATAATCCTTACCCAATCTGGACAGTCCTAAAAATAACAGTATAATGAGGCTATTTGTAAATACAAGTAATATAAATGCAAGTAAATGCTAAAAAAATTGTACAATTTCATAATTAAAGTTTATGACAAAAGTTTGAATAGTTTTCAATTAGGAAAGATAAGTTATATGCTAAGAAGAATAGGATGCATAGGAGAATGCAGACGCCAAAGTTTTTTACAAAGACTTCCATTGTGTAAAAATCTTATATGGCATAAGTGCTGAGAAAGGGTAGGGTAATGACTGGGCCTTAACCTCCAAAGGACAGCTAACAAAATATTCTATAAAATTTTCATATCTGACAAAATTTTTTGACTTTCATTTAGGACAAGGGATAAACATATTGAAAGATTTGAGTAGGGTATTTATACTTTCAAACTCATCTTTATGAATATTAATCTTAAGTCAATATAAAGAATAAACACACCTAAGGACAAAGGAGGGTTATAAACCTGCTTTAAAAGGGGACAAGAATGGTAGGATGAGTGTGGCTGAAGAGAGAGTATTTTGAAAGGGATTAGTGGCAATATGTCTTTTGCTGTAACACTTTTTCAAAATTAAACTTTCATCATATTTTTCAGTCACATCTTGCAATTTGAAAATGTCAAAGACCTGAAAAAATGTCCCAATAATAATCTGAACATTGAAAATAAATTTTAAGTTGATAAGCAAAAATGAGTAAGAAAGAGCTCTTTATCTAAATCATATTGTTTATATATATGGTAAAATTATCAAGCCAGGTAATTTGTCACAGTAACAAGATAGGAAAGTGTGAAAAAAATATAAAATCTATGTTTCAGTTAAAAATGTATTATAGTAAAAGATATATTGTCATTAATCCCCCTTAAAAACAATCTCCTTCTCAAACACCTTTATCCAATAGTTCTTGCCACTTTCTAAAGCAATAAGAGTAATTGAAAACATAAAAATGGTTGTCATGAAATTATTCCTGGAAAATGAAGAAGAAAATATATAAATAATATCCCATTTTAAAATTACTTAAAATCTGAGCAGGTAAAATGTAATTATTAAAAGATATTCATTGATCAAATTTACACCTGGAGGTTACACATGTAAAGAATAATCTTTCAGTTTCTATTTTTTAACACTGAACATAGGTGACAAAACTATTAGATTAAAGAACATTTTCAATAGTTCCAGGAAAGTATTGATTCTCATTTAGACAGTTTTAAGCAAGTATGGGTATGGTTTTATGAATAAAATCATACATTTACATATTCCAAGACTTTTATGTTTTTCAAAGTATTTATCACATACTTTCAAAGTTTTAATCATTTTGAATCAAATTATAATTTGACTGCTAAATCCCCCTAAAAAAAAAACCCACAGGACTTCCCAGGATATTGAAGTAGTTGCAGATTTTCTGTGTCATACCTAACATGTCTAAATGCTTTCTCTCATTATGCAAAGAATCATGAATAATCAGGTCAAGGCAGTCTGCAAAGAAAATTATCAGACTGTGAAACTATAAGAAGGCCTATTAAGCACAAGCTGTACACCTGTTTGCAGATTTCTCACTTTAAATGGTTTGTCATTCTGTTTATAAAACCTGATTACAGAGAATTTTGAATGAAGGAAAAAAATCTTAAAATAATTCCTATTAAAATATAGGCTATCTTTAACCAAATAATTCTTAAAATCTTAAATGTATATAATTTAAAATGTACTGAATAAAATTTTTCTTTTTAGAATATCAACCAATTCTAATAACACAACTGGTTATTTTAAAAATTCAAATATTATTGTGTAAATAAAAGCCTGTGCTTATTAAAATAACCACTTCAAATATACATACAAATTATCTCTAAACTGAAATACAGATTCCAAGAGAATTAGAATAATAAAGTCTCATTTAACTTAGCTTTTTACATATTGCTCTTATGAAATATATTACTACTGAAACTATAACTCAAAATAGAAATATTTACTTCTACTTCATATTTCCAGCTTATTAAAATAAAATAAATTTAATGTTTGAAATGAACATGTTAACACACAAACGTGTATGTACACCCTTCTCTCAATGTGGCATATTTCATAATTACATGGATATTTATACTTAATCAGACAACCAACTTTTTATAAATAAAAAAGCAATTCTCCATATTTTATTGAGTTGCTATATTTCATATTTTAAAATTATATTTAAATTTATTTTTCCTAGTGAAAAAATTTTAAATTAAAAAATTTTAAATATGTTATAGGTTACTTCTATCTCTAAATGCCATTTAAATTGTACTTTTTCCAATTCCTTATATCTTTATTTTTATGGCATATTTATTAATATTGGCAATAGTATTTTAGAAGTTAAAAACAAATATCAGCAACCATCTAGAAATTTTGCACTTATTAATATTATTTTCTAGCAGAGGAATCTGCAAATTCTACTTATCCAATCCACTATTGTTTAATTCTTTAAAAGTAAGGATTAGGACAGGGGATTTAGCTCAGTGTTTCCACTGTGTACCTCACAAGCACATTGTCCTGAGGTTGATTCCTGGTACCAAAATAGAAAAACAAAAACAAAAAAAAGTAAGGATTATACAGCTATAATATATATGCAATGAAAAAAATTAAGAAATAATAATGTTTCATTATTAAGAATTACCAATATTAACAAAACAAGGAGAAATTTTGTATTAAATGGTTAATTTTCTATTTTAATGCCTTATATTGTGTAGTGCTATAGTACATGCATATGCAAACATATGTATTGAATGAACAGTATATTTTTTTCTTTTTAATTGCATTTATTTTTACTAATGCTGTTATTCTTTAAAGAGATATTTTATAAAAACAAACTCATGACAAAGTAAATGGTTGTTTATACCTGCACAATGAACTTGTCAAGTGCAAAGTTGAGCCAGTTTTGTATGAGCTGTAACAAGGACTAGTGGGGTTTAAGGATAACCACATACGATTTGAAACAAATCATTAAATTTGTCATTATAACCTAGATTTGGAGAACATATCAAAACCTCTGAAAAGTCTAAAAAATATGATTAAATTGTAACAAAGTAGAATATTTGAAGCTGTGATAATATTTACTATGGTTTTGAGACATGAAGATGAAATTATTACTTGACTAGTTTACTCAAAGATGGTGGCCATCAGAATAGTGATATTGTGAGCCAGGCGTGTGGTGCAAGCCTGTAATCCCAGCACTCGGAGGCTGAGGCAGGAGGATCGCTGTGAGTTTGAGACCAGCCGGGGCTACATAGTGAGTTCCATGTCAGTTTCAACTACATAGTGAGACCCTGTCTCAACAAAAACAAACAAACAAACAAACAAACAAAAAGAATAATGATATTGTGCTCTACAGACTGCAAAATGTGTTTTACTTGGTGATTTTTTTTTTTTTCAGGACCAGGAATTAAACTCAGGACCTTGCACTTGCAAGGCAGGCAACATTGCCACTTAGCTAAATCCCCAGCCTTACTTGGTGAATATTTTTTAAGGACTAAAAATACAGGATTAAACTTTATACAATAAAATGTTTACATTTTAAGAAAATATATTTTAAGAAACATTGAAATTTTTTCCTTTTTAAGATCTTTGTTGAATTGTCTTGTTTCATGAAGAGGTAGCTCTTAAAGTCTGAGGGCTTCACTGGTTATTTCAGTTTATTTACTTATTTATTTATATATATTCACAAATAACTCCATTTAACAGTAAATATTACTGATATTTAGCTTGTTTTGAACCTAAGAAGCACTTTATCTTCTATCATTTCATTACAAAAATTCAAAGAAATTGATGGCTACTACTTGGCTAGATCTTGAGTCTTATTTCTCTCAGTAAAAATTAAATTTCTTCTGTATAGCAGCAATGTATTTCAGGTTAGAAGTATGGAATAGTGTCTGTGCTAATAGACAATTGAGGACAGTAGACTATGGGTTTTATGATTTTATATTTTACTTATTGTGTAATATCAACAACTTGATGGCCTGGAAATTTACATTGAAAAAATAATATCAAAAGATTCAGACATATCCTCAAACACTTCACCTTACAAAATACAGATTAAGAGCTACTGTCACCCTTAACTCTCTATGATTTACATCTTTGCTGTGGCAGAAATACATAATTTTAACTTGCCAAATAACTTCAGATTTACTGCAGTCCTGCTTTCCACGAACATTTGGCCAAATTTTGAACAAGAAAAAATGTTATATGTAATCTAATGAAGAAGGAGTTAATCAACTGTTAATAGTGTTTGCTCTGGTTCCTATCTAATCATTTTACAACTTCCAAACTCTAAACTCTTGATATGACCAGTCTCTTCTTTTACAAGTTAATCAATAATTACTGTTCTGAAAAGTAATGCTATTTTTTTTTCTTTAAACATGATAACTAAGCTACTTTTTATTTGTGAAAAAGATTTTACATTGATTTCCCTCAATACTCTTACATGGCTGGCTTTCACACTGTTATCCACTTTGTATCTTAATAGAGAATGGAGTTAATTCATTTTGTTAACTATAGTAATAATTGATAGTTCACACGAAACTAGTTTCTTAAAACTAGATCATTTTGTTCATGAATCCTGTCATCAAACAATAATGAAGCCATAATTTAAATAATTACAAATATTCATGCCATTATTCTTTTGGATATTTACCATTGTTAATTATAAGGTAGATAAAAACTAAAAATTTAACTTTTAGTATAGCTAGAACTTACTTTATGAAGTATTTGAATTATTTATTTTATATTTTCTAATGTAAAAAGATTCATATAATGTGAAAGTTCTACAGCTAGGATAAAAGTCAAATAGTCTCAGCTTTTAAACCTCAGATCAGGCATGTACTAGTTGTAGGACCTTGACAAAGTATAGAAAACTTCTAAAGTTCTGTTCCCTCACCTCCACCTTACAAAGTAATGGTGAAACTTAGAAATTGTACAAGAAGAGCAGTTACCCTAACGACAAGCATAAAATGAATTACAGGAAAAAGTATAAATGCCTTCTGTGTAAAACAATTTATAACCTTACTATTTGTCACTTTTAAAAACACATTTTTATTTTTGTTTTCCTGTATGACTCATATGATTTTGTTATCTTCTTACCATTGTTGTTTTAATACATATATTTTGCAAAGAAAACATGTAAAAGGAAGGTAAGCACTTTTAAACACATTGAAATATATATCGTTTGCTAAATTAATTAATATTTAAAATTAGGGAAAGTGCAATTATGCAGGATTATAAGTTGCAACTGCATAATTTGTATATATTCAATTACATAAATATTTCAAGTAACTTCATAGAGAAAAATAGGGATTCAACTAGGCAGTACCTGATCTGTATGCATACATGTATTATTGAAAGATAAGATTCAGAAGCAAATTTTATTCTTGCAGTTTAGGTATGTATTTCTTTGAAGACACCTTAATTAGAGTCAGTTTTACTTCCTCCAGTACTCTGTTTTATCTTTTTTTTTTCTTTTTCTATCATGGTTAATTTCTCAGAGATAGATTAAATTGACAACCTCGACCATTATTGTTTTCTTGAATATATCTTTTTCCCCCTAAAATATAGATGCATTCTTTAAGAATACTTCTTATCAATGCTTTGGGAGATAAATGCAGATGGCACTTGTTTATAGAAGGAAACGTTAAGTTAAGTTTTATAAATATTGATCACTTCCTGCAATGTGTTAGGCATTTTGCTAAGAAACCAAGACACTAAAACTGTGCTTGTCCATACATTTTCTTGATGATTGCTTCTTTCTCATTATGGAATAATTTTCCATTTGTCAATAAAAGAAATAAGATGTAATTAAGCCATAGATTTATGTTTACACATATAGTTAACAGAGGTAGGAAGACGTTAAATGTATCCTGACTTCCATTCAAATTGTAACATGCTGTCTCCACATTACTAATTATAGAGAGGAAAAGTACATAGACTGCATTTTCTTCTAATTCTGCCAAATCTCTATGGAATTTCTTTTCCAAATAAGGTTTGTGACAGGAATGTCAATGGGTTAATGAAAAGGAAAAGCACTGCACATTTTGTTTCAAATTCACTTTAAGCTTTAAGTATTGTATAGCATGGGAAGTCTAGAACCTGACTCTGTGCTTATAATACACTGTTAAGATGAGAAATGTCAATTATCTGGCTAATTTGTTAATGTGGACAGCCAGTCAAGCCCCAACATGAACCTTCGTTAATGTGTATGATCAAAGTTAACTTTGGACATACTATAGATTGATTCATTAATTGTTAACTTTTCCTTCAGTTTGGTTCTTGCCAACTTCTGTTGAAAGAAAAGTGCTAAATATATGGCTTATTTCCTTCTCAAATCAGTATCCAAAAGTTTAAGAATTATTTACAAAACAAAACTGCCTATGAGGAAAAATTGTGTAATATGTAACATTTTAAGAAACTACTTAATCCTAAACTCTTTAAAGAATTTTATTATTAACCCTTCAGTCCTAGAAGAGAGGTACTAAAATTATCCCATTTTCAAAATCAGGAAATTAAAAAGTTTAAACAAATTAAGTTTATATACTTAAGACGTGTAAACCTGGGGTATAAATTCTTTTTCAAAAAATCTTTGTTTAAAGTAAGTTTCTAATGTTCAGTACAAACTTTTGTATAATTGCTAATTTTTATTTCATATAATACCCATAATTCACAAAATATTTCAATATTTCCAAAAACCATGAAATGTGTGGAATATGATATCAAAATAGACATTTCCTATGTGCCATAAGTGGGACTTTGGTATAGAAATTTAAATGATAATGTTGAGAGTAAATCCGTAATTTGAGTTCAAGAGATATAAATGAGAAGAGCTCAGTAGGAATGCTCTGAATAGTGCTAAGATTTGGATTAGTATGTAATAAAAATTGTGGACAATAATGAACATCACAAATGCAATAATATAAAAATTCTAATAAAGACCTTTACTCTTGCTAATTGTGTTAATATAAAGACTACAATTGACATTCTTGGTTTATCTATTTTAAAGATTGGTACTCTTGCAGTCCATATATCAAGATTCTGTACTTGTACATTAAACTGTTTTATAGTTAGATGTTTGTGCCAAATCTCAGGTTTCAGTCATATACATTTTCCTGTACATAGACACTCTAAAATTTTCCTAAGAGATTCTTAATGTGTCACTTCCTAATATAAAAGTTCCTGCAGTTCCTTATTCCTAAAAATTAAAATATAGTCTAAACTCCGTTTCCAGTTTATTTCTCAGTTTCCTCTAACAAATGTCATAGCTTTCTTCTTCACTATGGATTTCACACTACTGATTCTAACCAGAAATAGGTGTACATGCTGAATTTTAAAACTAAGGTACAAATAATTTGTCCTTCCAAAATCCAACACATATGGAAAATATGCCCTGTTTCTAAATATTTCTAAACCTAAAAATATATTTTTCTATTCTCCTAATTCTATTTTACTAACTCCTTTTTCATAGTTGCTATTACATTCTAATGGATCTGCTGTAACTTTTTATATATGCTTTATCAGTTTCACAAGGCAATTTACAGCAGAGATATTCTTATAAATCTTTGTATATTTTACACTACCTTACTGATAATCTTTCTAATATAAGATTTTTAACTAATGTATACTAAGACAGCCTAACACGCACACTTTTATTGATGCTGCTGGGAGTCTGAGAAAGTAAAAGATCTTCTTAAATCTGAACCAGGATTTATATGCATATTTACAAATGTATTTATTCACAGGACTTTGAATTATAACATTTGAGGAATGGAATGAACTCTGGCCTCAGGTGCACTGGCTTTGTGTTTAAATATCTAGAAAAGATAAACACTGGTGTAATATTGGCTTAGTCTCTAAATATCTACTAAGGTAAATACTCACATAATACCTAGTTTTAGGCGTACAAGGAAAAATACTAGGACTTTCTCGGGAAGGGTCTATGCTCAGATTTTTCTGGATGACTCCTTGATTATGATATAGGAAAAATAATTCCCAACTTGTTAGGTGTCTCACATCGAGGAATGAAGTCATGAACCAAAGGAAGAAAGTAGGAGGATTTCATTGGAAATAAGGAGAAGAATAGCTCCTAGAATTATAGGAGAGGTCCTGAGGTATTGCCAAAGAGGACTTGTGTCAGGGGCAATTTTTACATCAAAATCATAACATGGGCATAATGTGGGCCTAGTATAATCAACCTTAGGATTACCCGTATAGCCACTTAGCTAATATTGATCAATTAGGGAAAGGAGTCAGAAAGCCAGGGTACATGGAAAGAAAAAGGCACCCTTGGAATGGGATAGGTCCAGATATTTTGGTTACTTATCTATGTATCATCTGGACCTCTGGACCAGGTGGTGCTAGTCACATAATCACAATTTGTTGCTTATCTCTCTAGGGGAGCTTGTAAGCCTGGTTTTTGCCTCTCCATCTTGAGGCCCAGCTCTCTTTATGTTCGCCTCCAGCGACAATATGTTCTGACTTCCTCAAGGGCCCTATCCCTCTCTGACTGCACATGACTTTCTATAAATTGTCTATCTGTAATCTGCAACGTGCTCCAGGAAGAGCCAAGGAGAATTAGACAGGATATGGAAGCCCCAGCAAAATATTGGAGTTGTAGGAAAAAAAAAATCTATTAGAAGCTTTCTTTTCCAGTTCCTAACATTTTTTTATGAGCCCCTTCACTCTAGCCCCAGGCCTCAGCCCTTGGATCTTTCTGGGTTGCTGTTTATCTTATCATTTGATTTTTAGCAACTTATAGAAAAATGGGTTATTACCTGTGAGATTTTTTTCATGATACCTAACTTAAAGTAAAAAATATAAATAAGCATTCTTTTCAAGGGTAATGACTCAGTTCCCATCTCTTTTCTATGTTCCTAAGAGCCTAACAAACCTCTGACCATTGGAACCGTATGGTAAAAATATTTATTGGTTGTTTTGGAAGGTAGAGATTTAAGAAAAAAAAAAAAGGGAGTCATCAGGTGCACAAAAGAGAAAGTGAGTTTTTCTTGCTGGGCAACTGTACTTAAATTTCATGTTCTATTAAATGTTATCACCATATAATTTAGTCTTATGAGGTAACAAAAATGGATTTTCACATCTGTCTGTTGTGGTTACATCTACTATCATGTTAAGCCGAGAGACTGGAAGAGGCTGCACCTGCAGGTTGATAATGCTGAATTTTTCACATTATGTGATGCTGCTGATACCTGCAAATCAGTGGATTAAGGGATGTTGCCTTGAAAAAACAGAGATCTCTCAGTTCTTGTCAGAAGAGCAAAGGATAGAAATAGAAATGTTTTTTAACATCAACAAAGTGAGACTTCATTTGACTGTCCCACCCCATGGGGAAAACTTTTTTCTGTGAAATCAAGGAGACTTTACTGTTTGCATTCACACGAATGCAGCTAATGATATTTCCATATGCCATCTCTTCATTAAAAATGTATCTGTGCATACTAAGTGCAGCTTTGTTTATCTTTTTGGCATTTCAAGTAAAGATGGTTTCGGAACAGCTCCTGGGTTTAAACAGGAAGAGATTAAGGAAAATATTTGAAGAGAAAATCAAAAGTTCCTTAGTAACATGAATCCATTTTTCATTTTCCAACCTATGTCTTAGCTGAATATGTTAAACAAAAAACAGTCTATTAGACAAGCTGCCTTTATAGTTCTAAGCCACACAACTAAGGAGGTTAAAGGTGCCAAGGTAATAAATTTGAGTAAATAAGAACATATTCAAATACTAAAATTAATTCCTCGACTTAGCTCATTTTGAAATAAAATTTGTGAAGGACGTCATGTAGTCACTGACTAAATACAACATCACAAACTAACATTTAAGACAAAGTAACTCAAATCCAGATGAGAAAAGTGTGTTGTGTGAGCTTATTTGTTTGGAACACTATTACAACTTTCGTATACTCATTTGAAATCTATCCTTATATCTCTTGATTTATTGTGTCCAAAAAACTCAAAATCACTTGAAATGAACTTGAAGTATTTATTAATGAAATGGAAAGGTTATATTAATTACAGGAAAATATTATTGGTAATACAAAAGCCATTTTATAGACCCAGATTCTTAAAGATGTGTTAAAACATATATGAATTAAGGATAGGGGATGTATATAGCCAAAATTAACATATTTAATTATAACATCACATTTTTATAGTTGTTTCATCAGCTTTTTATAGTTGTTTCAGGTCAGATGGCATCATGGGGACATGTCAGTTATTTGCATAAGTCCAATTCCAAATGGAAGCTCCTTCCTATTCTGCAGGGTTAATATATGCAAATTTTCATACATCATATTTTGGGCATACTCTAATGAGCGCTGATGTAATGCCGGTTTACAAAACGTGGAATGGATCAGGATGTGTCAATATTTGGCAACCTTACTGGTACTGCTTGGGTTCACCTTGCTATAAGACGCTATTACAGGGTTACAGTGCCAGGCATCATTACAATCCATACCACATTGGAGGTGCTGGGTGGAAAATGAGCATTCAAATCCAAAACAGTACCATCCTTTTTCTCTGAGGTATATTACTTGTGATTGTTCCAGAAGTATATAAGAGCCATAGCATACATAATTTAAAGTTATTTTGAAAGAGTCAGCAGCAGATCATTGCTTTTTAGTCCCTTTTTTCACCCACTATTCAGACTAAGGTAGACCTTTAAGTAACAATATTTTGTTTCTTATGTAAAAAATATATCAAAACACCCACATATACCCTCATACAGAGACCTCCCCATTCACACAGAAAACAAAAACAAAAACAAAACCTTTCAGAAATATGAACTATATTTATAAATTAAAGAGCAAGATTTAACCAAATTATTTTAATTTTTTATTTATTTTGGTACCAGGGATCAAACTCAGGCCTTGTGCTTGTGAGGCAGGCACTGGAAATACTGAGCTAAATCTCCAGCCCATAAAGTTATTTTTAGTCACAGAGATATCTTACATATATTTTTCTCATTTACTTCTCCAGGGAAGCATGAGCAATAGCTATTCTGTCTCATTTTTAAATGAAGAGACTGAAGCTTATAACTCCTAAGCATTTTGTGTTCTTTTCCAGTGATTTTTCTATGACATACTACAAACAGAGGGTATGTAGCTCTGTTCCAGTTGTTCCCAAAGAATAACCTCTAGCCTAGAGGACACAGAAAAAGAAGGTGACAGCCATGAGCAAGAAAATGAGAAAAATATATTTATGAGATTTGTGAATGTCCCATTCACAATAATTTTATATTTTATTCCGAATTTTTTTCTTCCAATGTTTTTATGTTGAAATATTCTCTAAACAAGTAAGCCTATATTATCTAGATAAAATCTATATGAGTTCTCATGTGTAAAATGTTCACAATCATAGAGATTGTATATTAGCTACTATTTGTTTTCTATTGATGGGCTGTAGAAATAGAAAATGTGAATTCTACTGTATCAGAAAAATATTTTAAAAGCTAGTAAAATGAGCACCCTGAACTTTCCAGACTTCCTTTGCACACCGGGTTTATTACTGGAGGAAATTTTCCACTTTCTTTCTGAGCAGCTACAATCTATTTGGTGTCTGGGAAACATTCCATATCAAGAAACCAAAGCTCAAGATCCTATGTGATATGGAACAAACAAATAGCTAATAAATCAAAAACCTATATCAAATTGGAGTCAATACGGTATTTTTATTTCTGATATTAAAAATGTGTATAGATGCACAAATATATTCAAGCTTTCACAAACTCTCTCTTGAAGGAAACAGGCTTCTCACGGTAGGGGCAGGATTTGGAGGGCAAGTTTAAGAGGGAGATTTTTCTGTGTTTTGGGACATTTGGAATTAGGTGCCATGAATATTGTATGAAAAGCTAAATAATTACATATTATGATTTAAATCCATTATTTGAAGAAAGTCCTCCTGTGAAGAATGTGGGAAGGAAGTCAATTTGCTAGACTGGAGTAATGAGGAAAATAAGTTTCCATATTAGTGAAATAAATACGAGAGAATCATCATAGAAAAAAATTTCAGGTTTTCCTCTTTTATTAATGAAACTCTAAGCATCTGCAATGAGATCAATGAGATGAAACTGTACTATCAGAAAATTGAGTTGAGGGGGAAGGCATAATGCAGATTACATTGCAAAAGTCTTGGTTTCAGGAGGTCGGACACAACTCTACTCTCCTCACACTGGAGGTCAATGCATATGGCCCCTGCCATCCTTGCAAATTGAAAAAGAACCTTTTCTGTAGTTTTTCCCTGTTCCGCTGAATCTAAATTACAAAGAGTGTAGGCGGGGTCAAGACATACAGCTACTAAAATGAAATACTGTTGGCTTTTCCTCATGTTTAGTGGTGTGGAAAAGAAGAAGTGATAGGGAAAAGGAAGACAAGATTATAAATAGAACTTTGTTGAGTTTAATATTTTCTTCTACAAATTCACCTTTAATTATTTTTAGAATCGGCTACAATTTGTCTTCTTGTATGTATGCCAGCAGGCACCAAAAAAGGGGTATGAAATAAATAATTCACAAAATAAGTTAACTCTAGATAATTCCTAATTATACAGCTGACCTAGAATAAGGCAGCTGCATTTGTATGTAATTTGTATTATTTACCCATAAGCTTCTTTAATTTAAAAATAATTCTATTGTGTATGAGTTCAAGATGATATATAGAATATTCGGTATCTATAGTACACTGTAGAAAATTGCAAGTCATAGATTTTCAAATTAGCCCATAAATCTCGGATGATTATACTACTATGGACATGTACAGTACCCAGACTCCTTATTGAAGAGCAACATCCCCCACAAATCATGCAGCTTGAGTAAGATCCTTCTGAAAAAAAAAAAAACTGAATTCTTACACTGATATGTTTCTAAAACAAGTGCTTTTATAAAAATCTTTCTTCATTTTAATTAAAGTGATTTCTTAAAATAGTCTACTAGAAAATTAGGGTTGATGATATCAAGCTGTACAATGTATTCTAATATGTATTACTGTCATGCAAACAACTAAATTTCTTTTCGTGAAAGTGTGTTCCACAAAATGAATGGAACTATGTGCCTACATGTTCCAATCAATTTATGTGCCTACTCATTCATATGTCTTTATGTAATAGTTAAGTATGACTAACATGTTTTGTTTCTTCAGCAATTTGACCTCATTTATACCTAATATATTTGCTCCTAATTCCAAGGTATTTCCAAGATATGCAGATTAATCCCACCATAGGAACCCACCCCCACCAAAGCAAAAATTTTCTTTTCTGTTTATGGATTTGAGACAATGTATATACCCTGAGAATATTCAAAAATATAACTTTATATAGCTAGAGCTCTTAATATGTTTGTAAGAAAATGAACCTTTTAGACATTACAAGTTCCAATAAAATAAGCAATTTCCAAGATCTTCACACATTTTCTCTCCACATTAAATAGTTATAATTGTTAAAATGTTGACATATAAATTTTAATCCATACAATATCTCATTAATTATCAATAGTGATTTTCAAATATGTAACCCAAAGTTTAGACTGTTTCAATTGGACAGTGTAACAGCTGTAATTATGATGAATTATAAATCGATGGATGGTAAGAATGGCATACATAGATGACAATGTTTTCCTCGACATCATTTCACACTATTTGAGTCTAACAAAGCTTGTGGCAATTGCTAAGGAATTAATTTGCATGATATAAGAAATGAATATAGTTATTCTCATAATCATTGAATACAGAAATTAAGACTCAAAAGTTAGATGTGATAAATATTTTCATTTAAAATCTAGACCAAATATTGCAGAATGATTCACTAAAATCGGAGAAATTAGTATTAATATTGAGAAGATATAAGTCAGATTGTGAAAATGCAGTTAAAAAGACCACATAGCTCTTTGGTAGTAGGAAAATGGTAATCAAATCCAAGCATTGTCTCCTCTTACACATTGATTTTTGGACAAGATTATTGTGTGTTTGTGTATGTGTAAGAAGTACTTTTATTTTCAATTGCGTGTTGCAGAACCACTTCCATAGCACGACACTGTTGGAACTCAAATTTGGAAGAGCACAAAAAGTGTATTTGTTGCCAACCAATGAAATGTGCTTTCAATACAAGGATAACATTTTATTTTTCTTCCTCCTCAGTTCTGCAGGAATGTAAGTGTTAAAGCCTGAGAGGTTTAGAAAGCTGCAGTGAATGTGTTAAGACTGTTAATGAAGCTTCTGAATCTAAGGACAAAATTAGCTCTCACACCCACACTGCGCCAAGTACAGCAACTGTCTGATAGAATTGCATCATGACTTTTACCTGGGGACACGGGTATTATATTCAGCTGAATTGATGAAATTGGGAAGACAGATGTGCCCAAAGGACATTTTAAGAAGCTTGTACCTACATAAAGTACTTGTGAAAAATCTCTAAAAATTTGAATAAGAAACCATTGTAAAATGCTTTCTGCCTGTAAACTCCAAATCATATATCTTATGTAGCATTATCTTTTAAGGAGAATATTTGACTTCCTCTTATGATCAAATAGTATAATTCCAAGCTTAATGAATGTCCATTTTCTTCCTTTTTAAAGATACCTACTTGGGATTAGAGAGTTTAATGAGGAATGCAAATTCGTCATGTTGTTTGCTTTGAAGCATTATATTCAGGCTTTCTTTGTAATGAGCCTGGTACATACAGTGTTTCTTGGATTAGTTTGGATAATGTAACCACTTAGAATGCAGGAAGAATGGAAAAGTAAAATTCGCAATATCAGTGAATACTCCTCAACATATTGCAAAACATTTAACCTAGGTCCTTGGACATTGAGACCTAAGAAGTCAACTCAAATAATCTCCAAATATAAATGGTACAGGCAGATATTTTTAAAAATAAGACAGTTGAGTTTCATTTGTAAAGGCACAAATGTTAAGAAACATCCTTACTTGATATTCTATACTATATGTTCTTGACAGTTTTTGGTAGATTTCTTTTAGCTTCACCGTTCTAAGTAACATGGATCTTAGATGTCCTAAATTCAGAGAATTATGATTATTCGCAGTAAAAAAAAGCAAGTGGAAGAGTTAGTTGTATAATTCTAACTTTGTATCATCATATAATCATGCAATATTAATTATTATTATTCATAGAAATTTCAGTCTTAATTACCCAATTTATTCTCTTAGAAAATTCTAGAATCTAGTATTATGCCTATGTTACTGTGTAAAACAGTGAGCCGCTTCAAAGTGTGATGCCAGGGATCTTTGAAATACTAAAAATTTTCTGATACTGACAGCACTCACCCCACTCCTGACATATGGTTATTAACATTAGCCAAAAAAAAAAAAAAGTCAACTTTGAAATTCATAAAACTAATAGTCCTGTCCACCAGAGGGCATGGATTTTCCATTAAACAAAAAGAAGTATGAATCTGGAAAAATCAATGGTTGTAATGTGTACTTTCTTTTGACTGGCCATACTCTTCACTTTTGTTTTTAAAATACTAGAATTTATTTGCCTAGGGACATCAATATCTTAATTTCATCATGACCACCAACTCCGAATTTCTGCAAAATTTATCGCTGCTTCCTTTCCCTTGGCAGTTCGCATATATAACTCTTTATTATCACGAACCTTCTCTTTATATGTTCTTTCTTCCTAATTATATTGTAAGTCCTTGAAGGGCACACTGTTGTTAGTTATGATTCTCCATTTCAGATAGTAAAACAGTACTTTTTGTCCATCTTAAAGAACAATAATTATTTCTCAATGAAAGCATAATGATTTTGAGCTAATAAAAGTTATTATGTGTTATTGAAAAGTAACGTTACCGTAGCAATTGAAAGTTTATAACATGCTTTTATATCTGTTATTTACTTAAATTGAAAAAAAAAAACATGTTCTCTACTTCTATTTACACTTCAACTATTTTCTCCAGCTTTGTGGGAGTAAATAAATCACTACTATAAAATGAATAATAAAAATGACTTTTCTATTAGGAAATTACATTATTTTACTTCCGATAACAAGACATTTTATGAAATATTATTTTAAACAACTATTATGAAATTATTTGGTTTCTAATTTTACCTTCTTAAGCTCAGTAGCTTAGTTATGTTTAGAATTCAAAAAATAAAATATATGTATATATTTTCTAAAAGCAAAAAAGTTTTACACTCTACTTCTTACTATTATGGAAAAAATAAATTTCATATGTGAATTACCTAACTGGACATGCAAAAATATACTTTATATGTACAGACAGTCAATAGAAAATTAATACAAGCAATTTTTTGCCAAATTTCCAACTTAGAAAATAGAGCTTGAGAGAGTAAATAATCCTCAAGGATCACACAAGTAAATTATAATTCAAAATTGTAAATTGGTAGTCAATTCAGCTATTAAAACCACCAGCTATGATCATGCTTATTAAATCTATGTTATTATGTCTAATTGCAAATTTACAGTGACACTGAACAGATAAATCTTTCAAAAGCAGAATATTCAACCTGTAGCTGAACAACTTCATCACTGTCATTCAAAATGGAAAGTTCATTTCCAATTTGTTTTACTCAGTATGTCCAGCCACCCATGGGAATTCCCAATTCAACCTGTAAACCTTTAATTTATTCAAGGTAAAATAATGTGATTACTGAGATCCATTACTTACAGTACCTTTCAACTAAACACATCTAATAAATACACACATAGCTCACCTCTTTGAGTTTTTGAAATGGAAGCACTCTATTCAGAAAACAACCTCTCTAACAAGTTCCAGCAATGACTGTCCTCTTTGCAATAATAAATACACTATTCGGCACACCTCGAGTTCAGAGCACACCAGACATCTCGAGAAATGCAAACTAAATTATCATGTATTTTGTCATAATGAGGACTGTAGATTTCTTCCTATCATAAGATCTCAGGTAAATGTTTCCTTGGACAAATGACAGAATCCTCAATATGTTTTGGTTTTATCATAGCACATATTAAAGATGTTTAAATCACAGATATCCATAGACATTATTCAAATACATAACCTGAACTCTTAAAATTTCAATTAAAAATAAATTCAGTTAATCTTTGGCTATGCTTAGTTTTTTTTATTTCTTTAAATATGCATATTTTAATCTGCATGGCTATTTGTAAAGAATTGATTTGTGAAAAATATGCACAAGGATAATTTTTCCATGGTCACTAATCAAAAAGCAGATCATTCCTCATGTGAATATTATGATGGAAATTGTGTTGTACAGAAATCTCTTTGAGCAACTATTGAATAACAGCAAATTACATAAGTCAAAATTTGCATATTAAATTGAATTACCTTAGAAAATTCAAGTAGTTTTCCTAAGCCCAATTCTGAAGCATTTCACCATGGGAAAGTTTTTATTAATCTTTAGAGTGTGATTAAACTTTATGAAAGCTAATTGCTGTTGTTTTAATGTGTTTTCCATACATATATATGTATATAACGAATGCATTTCTGGTATACTGTTCATTTTTCTCATTGAGTTTATTGGTACATTTTAGGTATACAGTACAGTTACATTCATCGTTGGGATCTTGTACCTTTACATGACAGGTCTTGGTTCTCATTTTTTCCCCTTGTCCCTGCCCTCCCTTCACCCTCTCCCCCCTCCCCATTTGCAAACACTTTATTTCCATTTTTTCCTGTTTTTTTCTTACCCTTGTTACCTCTCCCCTACCCTTCCCACTTCCCCTACACCTTTAGCCCGTTTCTTCCTATTTCACATTGTCAATTATCTCATTAGGATTGTATGTACTATTATAGATTGTCTCTTCCAAATAATTGGGACTGAGTCCTTGCCCTTTTCTGTTAATCTGTCCAGAAGAAGCACCTTTGTTTAACCCTACAAAGCTACCCTATGGACTAGAGGGAATAGTGCTTTCATGCCTATACTTTACACAGATAATGTGTGTTTTTCATTTTAATTGCAAAATAATTGCACAAACCTTAATGTGTAGACTAATTTCTTCAACAAATGGATAGACCTGTGTATATGCATAGGCAAAGCACAATGTTTCAACATATTTTATTTTCTTTCTTAGACAGTATACTCTCTCCAAGATATAACTATTATTTCTATCCACATAGGAATGTTTTCTTTTTTCTTTTTTAGCTTCAGATAGAGATTAATTTTTTTGAATCTGACAATATTTATGGCAGATATCGTATCCATCAGCTTGAAGTTCTAGTTATGTGACAACAAAACACTTCAAATTTATATACTAATTTGCATATATGTATATGGTAATTCATTTCAAACCAGGTTTCTTTTCTTTATTATCTAAACATTTTGTAACTTTTGTCTTATGCTTTAACATTTGCCCTTGCAATAAACTCAGATGACACAAAAATTCAAAAGTCTTCATGAACTTTTTCTTATCAAATATCAAAGAGCAATTGCACTTAGCCAGGGTGAAAGAGTGAGTTATTCAGACACTTTAATTTTTATTTCTTGATTATTGGGCATGAGGCTTATGTACCAGATGTAGTTCCTTCAAGAGCACAAATTTTATAATTTTTATTCTAATTCAGAGAAATTGGCTAAACTAAAAATTAATTTTGTTTTAATTAAAAGTATAAAAGTATAAAGGCTGCATTTTTATTTGCTTGGAGTGTTAAAATCTCATACATCCTTCTTTTATAAAGATAATATTTTGTGATATGGGAGAAACATTCTACATTTTACAAGGTCATGTGATTTCTATCTTTTGTCATGTCATAAGAAAAAATAAGTCAATTTTACATCATTAATAATGCATAAATATGTATAATTTACCAAAATAAAACATCAAAAGAAAAGGGTATTTTTAATCATCTGTTTGAAGAGGGCTAGTTTTTTTAAGTTTTAAGGTTCAAATGGGTTATTTTCTTTTGATGTTAAAACTGAACTTGATTCATTTAGGTTTTGAAAATTCTAGTAATAGAAATAGCTATTTTTTCATAAATCTATTGCTAGTAAAATTAGCAAAATGATTGTCTAATAAATTCAAAAGCACCTAAATACATGGAATTTGCTAAACTTCAACTTATGCAAACATTTAACATTATTTATTCCAGTGTATCTTAAATACAATAGACAGTTTACAACCATGACTCATTAATCACTTTTATTTTATTTATTTATTTGTTCATTTTATTTATTTATTTATTTTGGTGCTGGGGATCAAACTCAGGACCTTGGGTTTGCAAGGCAGGCAGCGAAACTACTAAGCTAAATCCTGGCCCAATCACTTTTATTTTATTTGTTTTTTTGTATTGTTTTGTTTTTTGGTACTGGGGAATCAAAGTCTGGTCCTTGGTCTTGTGAGGCAGGTGCCAGAACCTCTGAGCTAAATCCCCGGCCCAATCACTTTTATTTTAATGTGTATTATTTTCTTTAAGTTGTATAAAAATTGAGGTGTATGGATTTGGATTTCTATTGTCAAACTATTTACATTATGTATTTTCTTTGTTAGAAAGGAGATATGCCTTGGAGCAATCCTATATGAATTTTCCAAGTATATTTTTACAAATTCAATATTTTTAAATTAAATATAGCATTAATATTAGTATCATAACATTATTTGCATAATATATAAGTATAATGTATATATTTGTACCCAAGTTACATATCTATAAGTTCTATTGTTACACTTTAGTATACTTCAATGAAGTACTTGATGATGGAGATCACTCAAGAAGGGTTAGGGTATAACTATAACTATTATACTAAACTTAGTTACCCCATGTGCTCTAACAATGACTAAGCTAGTCTTCTATACTAAGTGGCTGTTAAATTCTACAGGCCAGTCAGTATCTCAAAGATTGGTATAATTATCTTTCAGACCCATATTATAATACTGCCTATAGAAATAGAATAGGTAAGCCGTGCGTGGTGGCACATGCTTGTAATCCCAGCACTCAGGAGGCTGAGGCAGGAGGATCACTGTGAGTTCGAGACCAGCCTGGGCTACATAGTGAGTTCCAGGTCAGTTTCAACTACATAGTGAGAACCTGTCTCAAAAACAAAACAAAACAAAAGAAGTAGAATGGGTAGGAGTCTTCCCACATAAATCAAATCCATGTTCTGACCAGCATTGCCTTACTTTCTAGATTACTTACACAGATATATATTTATCCTATTAAATAAAGGAGGAAATTAACTCTCAGGCTTTCTCACTGCATCAGAACAGGGGTATTCTCAATAACCACAAAAAGGTAGGAAATATTATTTTTGTGGTTATTGAACAACATTATTGATAAAATGCAGTAGTTACTGACGAAATTCCTGTGCTCAGTGACTTAGGTTTTCAAACTGTACTGGCCTCAAGAGCTAAAATAAGGTTCTTCTGTAGTATAAAAAGGTGGCCATAATATTTGCCTTGGCAAAATCTTCTGGGCCAAAGTGATACCTAGCATAATTTTTGATAAAGAACTGTAAGGATTCATTTGTCTGGTGTATAAATTAGAGTGGATCCAAGCTGAGTTTTGACAAACATGTCTGCTTAACTGTACTTGTTGAATATTCTGCCCTACAAGAACAAAAGCTAAATTATTAAACTTGTCAAAAGAGATTATTCTTCCACCTATAATTTAAATATAAGATAAACTAGCATAGATTAGTTCCACTGGAATCTGTAGGCAGGATTTTTTGGAATCAATTCCAACATTTTGCTTCGTGTTTGTGTGAATATGTGCAATTTGTTCAACCTTCAATACTTTAATTTTTTTTCTTTTTTCTTTTTTTTTGAAAATGGGCATGGTATGAGAAGTATCTTTTTCATGCAACTGTTAGGTACCTCGAATAAGTCATGAGAAATAATTAGCACAGGACCTGGAACATAGCAAGCACATTTAATGTTACCTTTTATTTCATTGTTCATTTTCTGTTGTCGTAATTATGTAGGTTTCTAATAGTGTATTGTACAACACAGGTAAAGCATTCACTACTCACTAGAAGTCTCCCTTTTCATCTGCCTGATAACTAAATCCATTGAAATTCCAAAGGAATCAACAGCCTCTGGGCATATGACTCATGCATCTGTCTAGACTCTGTAAGTTTTACCACTGTATCAGGCCAGATCATCAGAACGGTACATACCACGACTATATTACTTTAGCCCCTCAGAAAATCCTTCACAGAGCAGTGATCTGGCATCATGCCCTTGGCTTCTTATCACAGGTCAGGGTAAGAATGAATGTTATGAAGAATGTCTCTGCTCATTTTATAAAACTGCTATTGAAGATACTGTCCATTTTTTGTGCTTAATAATCCTTAGAGAAAGAGATCTTGCTATAAATTCTTCAAGCTAAGTTTAATGATTTTAGTATATCTGATCTTTTGTTTTAAAGTACCTCATTCTTTTGGGAAGCAGGAAGGACCTTAATAATATAGAGAATATTTTTTTCAACATGGATGGTTGTAGAAAATACTACCGACTGCTTCTCTGTGTCTATCATCAGGGAAAAACAAAGCTTTATAATTGTGCTCTTTTTCTTGTTTTGAGCTTAAATTTACCCTACTAGAAAATATTTCTGAGAGAGGGAAAAGTTGTTATAACGATGATAAAATTTCAGGGCATGGACTGTTTAGAGGACAGAGGGCGTTGGCATTTCTATCAACTCACATGATGTAAATCAGAGGTTGGAAAGTAGCAGATCTTTGCATGTTGTTTGATCTCCACAGTGTTTTAGAAGACATTCTATGGGCCAGATGTTACACGAGTGAGACACAAGCATTTGAGCACTTATTGTCATTCTCAGAATCTTTCCTGTTAAGTTCACCTCTATAGTCCCTATTTCGTTAGTGTATACATACAGGCATTTGAACATTTCTATAAAAGCTTAAAAAAGTTGTAGCAAACATGTTCTGGAGAATTAAAAAGATAATAGGAAAACATGTTTTTGCAGTGATCCCTTAGACCTTTCTGGTCACTTTCCTAAAATGCATTGTCTGGTTCTATTCCTTTAGCATCAAGTGGGACCTGATAATCCCCTCTCAAAGCATGGAGGGATGTCCACAAGTGTAATCACACCTCCTTTCACATAAGCTGTTTTCTCCACTGTGAAACTGAGAAACCAAGGAAAACCAAATTTTCTCTACAAGTTCATAAAATATGTGTGTTCTGTATCAATGAGCTTGAAATATTATTATCATGATGAAACAAGTATATGAGTGAACATATGAGACTAGCAAACATTTCTAAACTATGCTGGGGGCCAAACAGGAAATAAATGATTATTCTGTACAGAGAAGAAAAGCAACCAGGCAGTAACCCAGAACTGCCAACATGGAGGAACATGCTCAAGAAAATAACATGTTCATTTAGCCCTACATTATTTGGCCTCTCACAATTCTAATAAGCATATACATGAATTACCTATCCTAAATGTCTATTAAAATCACTTTTACCAGTGGAAATATTGTATTAAATGCCATTAATAATAGGACACTCAGCCATCAGTAAATCTAAAACTTGGCTGGATCTTAGTTTAAAGTTTGCTGTTTTAAATCCCAACAATAGTCACTTAGAACCTGAAATAGCCAATCTGCGTACTTCTGTTCAGACACACTTGTCAAAATTTCTGTCTCGTTGCTATGACTCATCAAACTCGGCCCCTAACTCCTAAAACAAAAACTTTACCTAAGTTCTTAATTATCACAAATCTCACAAGATAACAATATAGAAAATGCATAACCTGCTATGGATTTGTTTTTCAGGCCAAATTTTAAAGTTTATATGTATTCACTGATCTATTGTTATAATAAATGCTTCCCATTGTGAACAGTTGTGGGCTTAAAAAGCAATGAAAGTTTCTAAAAACTTGATTATGTGCTTATGGCATAAAATTTTATTCCATTCTGTATCCTTCAGGGTGAATAAAAATCAGGAATTCATGACCTTTCCTTTAAACCAGTGGACACAGACACTTCTTCTGCTCTAATGTGTGGATTCTTATTCTAAAGAGGTTTTCATTTTACTCACCCATGTGTTCTGTAACTCACACACACTGGAAAGAACATTCTTCCAAATATGTATGTAGCTTTCTAAATGGACACATCCACCTAGTGCTTTTGCAACTTTTCTCTCTATTCATAAAATACTGGTAGCTTACTGACAGACTTTATGAAAAGAGTCATTTTTCTTTCCAATTTTTAATGGCTTATGACTTAATTGTACCAGTAATTTTAAATGATGAATGAAATAGTTTAAAATTAATTGAATAGAATGTCATTTTACTTTTAAATTTAGCTAATAAGTATTTGTTGTCCTATGTGGGAGAGATAGATTGATGTTAAAATTCGTGATTCAATTCATAAGGGAGGCATAAATAATGTAGACATTAAGGAAATCTAATGCTTCTAACTGTAATTTTTTCATTCTTTCTGCAAAATGGGTATATGTGAACATGATCAGGAATTACTTGGTTTCATTATTGTACTTGTAATGAATCATCAAAGCAATAATTAATTTCTACAGGTGTGGAGTATTTATGTTGGTTAACAGGTTAACTTTAATAGCAAAGGATACATGAATTTTTTCAAGTTTTTATTATTAATACTATAATAATCTAACAGAAGGACTGAATTCATGCAATTACTAAAAATTAAAATAAAAAAGCTCTCTGAAAGCTACTTCAAACATCATGGGAATAAATCAATTCATAGCAGCTACTATTTTAGGAGAGATAAAATGAATTATAAAAGTACATACTGGCTGTAAAACCTTAGGACATTATTAATAAATGTTGTTTTAATCCTAAGGTTTAGGCATCTATGAAGAGAGTACTAAATAGTACGAATTAAGAATTAATTTCGTTTTCAACTAGGATTCCTGTAGGAAGAAGACTTATGAAATTGCTCCAGCTGTGCCTTCCCCCTTGTGACATTTGATCCCAGAGGCACATTTTAACTAAATTGGACAGCAGGAAAGAAAGTCCAAAGCTAAACAGCATCACACAAGTTTTTAAACAGGTTACAGCTAATGGCCTAAACAGTTCATATTAATACTCAGACACTAGCTACCCTGTGGATCACTGCCATGTAGTAATGACAGCTTTGCTTTCTCTCTAGGCAAGTAGCTTTACCCAAAGATTCTAATACTTCTAAAATCTTATGGATACACAGAAGAAGAACACATTTGACTACCTATCAACAGATGATGGCATAAAAGCCACAAGAAATGTGATTGGTTGGGTCAAGATTGGGGCTTTATTTCTTTTATCCATCTAAACTGTTTTTTTCTATTAAGTTTATTTGGTACATTTAAATCAAACCATACAGTTACATTTATCATTGGGATCTTGTACCTTTAAATGATATGTCTTTCTTCTTATTTTCACCCATACCCCTACCTTCCCTTCACCCGCTTTGGCCTCCCCTATTTAAAAAGACTTTGCTTTCATTTTTCCTTTCTTTTTACATTTTTCTTTTCCCTTATTTCCTTTTGCCTCCCCTTCTCACTTCCCCTTTAGCCATTTTCTTCCTATTTCACTCTATCAAGTATACTATTTGAACCTTATTTACACTTTTAGTTGTTCACACCAGAGAAACTATTCATTATTTACTCAAATCTGACCTATTTATTTCATTTAAGAGTATAGCCTCAATGTTCATCCATTGCTATACATGCCTCTAGTTTCTCATTCTTTATGGCTGAGTAGTACTCCATTTAATAGAAAAACCACATCTTTATCCAGTGTCCAGTTGATGGGCATTTGGATTGTTTCCAAGTTTTAGCTATTGCAAACTGTGCTGCTATAAACATGGGTGCACATATATCACTGTGGTATGATTCTTTTAATTCTTTTGGAAATATACCCAGTAGAGGGACAGCTGGATCAAATGGGATTTCTAATCCTAGTTCTTTGAAATATCTCCACATTGATTTCCATAGTGGTTGCACCAGTCTACAGTCCCACCAAGGGAGAAGGGTTCCTTTCTCCCTACAGCTGCATCAACATTTATTATTGGTTGATTTATTTATTGCAGCCATTCTCTCTGGGCCAACCTGAAATCTCAGTGTTGTTTTCATCTGCATCTCTTGAACAACCAGTGATGTTGAACATTTTTTCATATATTTATTTGCTACTTTTACTTTTTTTTTGAGAAATGTGTGTTCATTTCAGATGCCATTTTTGGATTGGGTCTTTATATTTTGGGGAGGTCTGATTTTTTTGCATTCTTTATATATTCTATATAGTAGTCCTTAATCTGAGGAGTAGCTGGTAAAAATTTTTCCCCACATTGTAGATTGTCACTTAGTTCTGTTTGTGGTTTCTCTTGCACTGCAAAAAATTTTTAATATAATGAGATCCCAGTTGTTTATTCTTCGTGCAAGTACTTATGCTGCTAAGGATTTGTTCATAAAGTCTTCTCCTATGCTAATGTATTCAAGAGTTTACCTAATTTACTTTCCAGTAAGTTTAGTGTTTCTGTTTTGATATTTAGATCTTTAATCCACTTGTATTTTAGTTTAGTGCATGGTGAAAGATAGGGATCTAGTTTTAATCTTCGGCAACTTGAAAGCCTTTGTCAAAGTTGAGGCATCTGAATATGTCTGGTGTTGTTTCTGCACCTTCTAATCTATTCCATTGATCCTTGATTTCTTTGCCAGTGCCATGCTCTTTTGCCACAGTGGCTTTGTAGTATAGTTTCAATTTGGGAATTGTGATACCCGCTGCCATGTCAATGTTGCCTAGAATGGTTTTGGCTATCTATGAAAATCCAACAGCCAATATCATACTAAATGGTTAACTAAAAACCTTCACACTAAAATGAGGAACAAGACAAAGATCTCCATTATCACCACTCTTGCTCAATATAGTTCTAGAAACGTTAGCCACAGCAATTAGACAGGGAAATATATTAAAGCAATAAAGATAGAAAAGGAAGAAGTTAAACTCACTATTTGCTGATGATATGATACTCCAGATAGAATACATAAAAACACTCTGCCAAAAAACTTTTAGACTTAATTGACAGATTCAGAATAGTAGCTGGATACAAAGTCAACACTCAAAATATCAATAGCCTTCTTGTACACTAATAGCAGAGTCACTGAGAGAAGTTAGGAAAACAATTCCTTTCACAATAACATCTAAAACAATCAAATATCTAGGAATCAATATGATGAAGCAGACAAAAGACTTCTACACTGAATATTACAGCACTGTTTAAAAGACATAGAAGAGGATATAAGAAAATAGAAAGACATCCCTCCCTTCTGGGTGGGAAAAATCAACATAGTGAAAATGACCACACTTTCAAAACTGCTATACGGATTCAATGCAGTCCCGATTGAAATCCCAACAGTATTTTTCACAGAACTTGAGAAAACAATCCAAAAATTCATTTGGAACTGGAGGAGACCTAGAATAGCATCTAAACTATTTTAATAAGACTTTTAGAGCAAAATTTAAAATGCTCACAATGTTGAAATGGCTTTCTGATTAGATGTAGTATGTCGGGGATTATATTTTTCACCTCCCTGGGTTTGTTGTTGTTGTCGTTGCTGCTGCTGTTTTCCTCTCTGAAAATAGGAAGGTAGTGGACTCTGTGGATGCCAAATTTTCAGTTCACATATTTTGGCCCACTATGTCTTTTTGATGGTAAAAAAAACAAATAAACAAAGCAACAACAACAACAACAACAACAAAACACATATTTCTTCCTACCTTAAGTAAAAGAGAGCATTTCTTGTCAAGCATATAGTGGCAGCAAATAACCAGACTGGCAAATTATTGTACAATGGTAGTCCGTGGTCGAATCAAAGCCTGCATTCATGTCTCCATGTTGGGCTCAGAGAGGTCACCTCACATTTTGCCCTTTAACAGCATCAAAATTAATGGGAGTTAATTCTTCATGAAACATAGACTGACATAGCTTTGCTATTCTTTTTCATTCCTTCTCTGTCTCATTCAAGATTAGTTATAAAATAAAGTATGAATAAGAACATTAGTTATCATTTCAGTTTAGCTTTATGTAACGCTCCACTTACTAGCTACCTTAATTTCACGATTTTTCTATTTACCTCGTTGTCGAAATACAACAAAATAGTACTTTATCATTGCTCACTCTTCGTAGACTCTTATTATTGCATTTATAGACTGATGTTGCTTTGCTAAAGTTTTTCTTTCTTACGAAAGAGCCACACTATTGTCGTTTTCTGTGCAATGTTAACAAGTTGGACAAATTCGTTCATTAAAAAAATTGATTCCTGGATATCAACAAGTTTCCTTTTCCTAGTGTTAAATTTGCCATTTACTAGCTACATAAAAAAGCAACATCTTATTATTCATGAAGTAATATAAGAAAATCAATAATTGGCCCAGTTAATATTGCTGGTTGCTAAAAAGATAACATGAAGTAATACGTGGAATTTCCTGAAAACTGTTTAAATTATATTTTGTATATTATATTTATGCTTATTTTAGTAATTCTGTCCATTATTTGATGTATTTTAATAAATAAATGAGTTTTAATAAATAAATTATTAAAAACCAAATCTCAAATAGAAGCCTAAATTTGAATTCTGCGGTGAAATCTTGGGTTTAATGAGAAAATAATACACAGCTAAAACCATAGATGCTAAGCAAAAAACAGTAGATAAACAAATGTCTCTTATGGTTACTTTTCCAGTGGTGAAAATAATAACATACAAATTTTTTCACTTGCTCACTAATAGTTTCCTAGGACTTATATATGAAAGCCCCTTAAACCTAGTAGTTTAAAACAGTGGAAATTTATTCTCCCACAAATGTGTAGACTAGAATTCCATAATTGACTTGTTACCAGAGCTATCACTCCCTCCAAACATTCTAGGTGGTGATTCTTCCTTATCTTTTCTAACTTGTTGATCCAAGCAATCCTTGACTGTACACACTTCACTCAGCACTCTGTCTTCTCATCACATTGGTGTCTTTGTGTCACAGGACATTCCCTGCATAGTCGTCAGAAGTGAAAGATTTATGATGACCTTGTCTTAACTAACTCATCTTAGACATTAGGGGATACATTTCAGCCTGTCATTTTGGTAGGTAAAATTCTACTTTAAACAGACACCGAAAAGCAGCAAAAATGTGAAAACACAAAAATAAGCTCCAAAACAGGTGGCTTAAATATAACAAAGATAAGAAAGGATAAAGATGTAGCACACAGTTAACACAGTTGGCTGTAGGATAATTACCAAGACAGCTATTACTCAGGTATAAACAATTGTGGCTACAGTAGAATAAAAGTCTACTATTAAATATTTTAATTTCAAATGTTAGCAATTAATACAATTTTAAAATACCAAAAAACAATTGAATATTATGCACATCTAGTTTGGAAATTTTGAAATTTATTAACGTAAAAATACATATTTCCCTTAAATTATTAAAAACACTAAGTCATTAATTACAAAATGATGAAAAATTTATGAACATGTATTACTAAGGGCACAACAAGAAGGCAGATATTGAGAGTATTCACACATTGTCTTCTAATTTTCATACAAAATAAATAAGAATATGAATAAAAGTGTGGCAACAGTACTCCATATTAGTTTCTTTTCAAACCTCAAATTAAAAGAGCAAATTTCAAATAAAGTACACAGTAAAATTATATAAACCCTATTTCTCTGAATATGATTTTTCCTCTGTAAGATTCCTTCACCTCTTCTGTTTTTGCTTTGAAAAATATTTAAATTATCTCCTTTACTCATTTAAATATGTATTTTTCAAAATACATATTTACTTCACAGTAGCATTTATGATATTGTGTTTTTTGTAGAATATATATATATATGCATGTATATATGTGCGTGTGTGTGTGTGTATGTGTGTGTGTGTGTGTGTGTGTATTTAAATTGTGAGGCATAATCACAGGTTAGCTTGTAGATATAGTCTAATCCTCTGATTAGTATGCAGCTGAAGTGAGGGACCAGCTAAGCTTTGCCTGTTAGTCACAAAGATTTCATTGTTTTATTTTCACTGTGGTTTCCTCCAGCTTTAGTAAACACTGGAATCTACATTTTGAACATTTTTTGAAACATTTGTTTAGTATGTTTTTGCCTTTTCTGGTCAAATAGATTCACATAATTATGATCTGTAAATCTTTTTGGACTTTAGTTATAACAAAGTATATTTCCTTATTATTTAATTGATTGATTTCATTTAAAATACTTGCAGTATCTAAAAATTTTGCATTATACCCATTAATTTATATATGGAATGAGAAACTACTTTTAGTAACATAAAATGTACTTAGCTTACTATAGTGAACTGAGTTGACACAAATTTGTTCCCAGATGCATGTATAGAAATAGACCTTAAATATAGCAACTGTAAAAAATACAAGTTAATATCTTTAATTTCAGAGAAAATAAGAAACATCTCTAGGTGACACAACAGAACAAGCACTCAAACCATAGTGTCAAGGGAACATTCTATTATCCCAAGGGACTAGCTGTGTATACCACTAAGTCACACTGTCTATGAATTATAGGATAGGGATTTTGAGCCAATGTGAAGTGGATAAATTAAACTGAGATTTCTGAGTCACCCAGGTACCCTGTAAAAATCCCTATATCAACAAAGATGTCAAAAGAAAAAATATATTGTTGTCATTAAGAAGCCTGACAATTTTCATGGATTTCTATTGTTTTGTTGATGCTGGTAGTGAACTTTGTTTATTTTTTAGCTCTTATTTGTCTCTGTAAAGGAAATAATTCTCTGTAAAAATTAATAATCAAAGATACAGTTATGACTGTGGTTTGCTGAACATTCATAATGTGCTAGATACAAAAAGCTCAAACTGAGGTACCAACAGAAGAAGGTGACTGAAAAGGGCAAGGTTCCTCAAGACCTGGCAAACATATTTTATAAAAAGGTGTCTTGATTTATATTTGAGTGAAACTCTCATGTGGAGAAAAATGTTAAATATCAACTTAAAATAAAAGTGTGTAAAATACTGTGGGCATATACAAGTAGCAAAGTACATGTTTCTCATGCATGACCTCCATTTTAATTTCAGAGTGCAGCGGGCACACGCATGTGAGCACACACACAAACACGATGAGAGTATAAATTATGTAATAGAAAGTAACCTTCTCAGTCCATTTTGTGCTGCTTTAACAACATTAGCTAATTTATGAGAAATAGGAATTTATTTTCTCATACTTTTGAAAGTTGAGAATTTCAGGTTCAAGCCAATAGGATCTAGTTTCTGGTAAGAGCCTGATCCCTGATCTCTGCTTCCAAGGTAGCACTTGAGTGTTTTATCCTTGGAAAGGAATAAACCCTGTCTCTTATGTGACAGAAAAACAAAAGAGAGGAAAATAAACTACCAGACCCTTTGTAATGGCACTGATTCATTCATCAAGGCAGAGCACTTACAACCCAAACACTTCTTTCTCGTTGGATCCCATCTCCCAAACCTGTTTTCACGGAGGTTAAATTTCTAATAAGGTTTCTGGGGAACACAGTTCGTAGCAGTAATTCAAGTAATCACCAGGAATAACCATTTGTTAACAGAATACTTGAAAGAGGCTATAGAATGAGAATGTTTAACATTGAAGCAGGCGATTAAAAAGCTGTATTAAAGTGAGATAAAAATAAAAAAGAACAGAATTGAAATTATGCCTTTTAGAATTGATCATATGTATTGATGCTAAGAAACTAAAGTTTAAACTGTAGTTTGTAGATCAAGAGGAAGGTAGTAATGTGAAAGACAGTAGTAGAACTTATGCACTGTGTAGCACTAAAAGAATCAAGAGAGATAAATAGGGGTGTAATGAAATATGAATGACAGCATGGAAGGCGACCACAGAGATCTAGGGGTAGGAAGATCCAGAACAAGAGAGAAAATGAAAAGAAAGGCTATATTTTAAGGCAGTGCATTCGTAGAATTAAAAAGACATGAATTCTAAGTTTAAAAGGGAACATTTATTCCCAGAAATGAGAAATCAAGCCTAATGCCATCATAGTAAACTGGAGGAAACCAAAGACAAAACATTTTTAAATGGTCAGAGAGAAAGAGAGAGGTAAGAAGGAAATTACCTACAAAAAAAAAAAGAATATCTAAGCTAATAGTAGTTTCGTCATCAATAATATAGACAAAAAATGGAGCATCTTCAGAATTCTCTTATTCACCTCAACTATGAATATTTTGAAAAAAATTGTAAAGAGATAACACATTTATTTCATTAGAAGTTTTAAGCAGTGGCATCAAACAGTAAGAAAATACTATGAATAAGGAAATGATACTGATTTTGTAGGCTGTTGTAGAATTGTTCAGATTGTTAATTTCATAGGTAAAGAAGTCATCTATAAATTTCAATTAAAATACCCAACATTAGTTTCATTTTCTAATAATGCAACTTAATTTTATATTTTGTCCAACAAAATTAATGATAGATTATAGTTTTACTCAATGTGACAACTGTAGTGTCCTTAAACTTTTTTGTTTTGTTTTGTTTTGTTTTGTACTGTGCATAAAACTCGGGTCCTTGTGCTGGTGAAGCAGCTGCCAGAACCACTGAGCTAAATCCCCAGCCCAGTCCTTAAACTTTAGATGGTTAAGATCCAAATTCTCCCAAATAGAGTGTTTTATGAAATTAAAAAAAAAAACACTTTACAAGGATAATTTTCTTTGTTTTAACCAAATTCAAAGTAAAAATCTAAAGAAAATTTAGATATAAAATATGAAATTAGCCCAGATTTTGTGTTAGAATAGAAATTCTGATAATGAATCTATAGTAACACACATTATTTATTTAGTGTATGGAATTTTACTTTCTCCATTTCACAATTTTTTCATCATTAGTCCCCTGAACTTGATACAACTCCTCTTTTACAGATATGAACCAGAAATAGAAATTGTTCAGCATTATATTTTGTTGTATTTATATAAATAAAATAATTACTCCAAAATAAGGATTCTCATTGAGGGGTAATTTTGCCACCAAAGGTACATCTGACGATGTCTAGTGACATTTTTTTATGTTCGTAACTGGAGAGTGTGGTTGATACTGGCATCCAGGGCTTAGAGATCAGGGATACTGCTAAACATTCTATAATGTGTAAAAAGAGTCAGCACAACAAAGAGCTGTCTGTTCTCTAATGTCAGTAGTGCCTTGGAGGAGAAGCTCTGCCTTAGAACATTTAGATCAAAGGCTGATCAGGGTTGTGATGTAGTTCAGTGATAAAGCACTTGTCTATCATATGCAGGGACCTAGGTTCAATCTTTAGCACTTGGGATAAAATCACTGATCGAGTTAAATAATGAACCCTGTATTCTCTCTCGTCAGTATATGAGCTAACCAAACCCATGCACTTCCTTTTTCTATAGTATTCTCTGTGGCTTGAAACTGACTGGCACCTCATAGATACTGGGTAGCACGCATGAAGCACAAGCCAAAGTCTGAGGTTGTCTCAGCAGGCAGTCTTCATAGAATGATTTCCGTAGCTGCAGGCAGTTGTCCTCTGACATCAATTTGGTTCAAGGAGGCAATCTTGACAAGGTAGCAGATGCACAACAGACCAACAGATTCCACTTTGCTCGTTGTAGTTTCAGAATTCCCCATGCACTTATACTGAAACAAATATAATAAAACATATTGACATACTTCTTTTTAAGTATTAATGCCTGATCTTTTCTAATGTCAGCAGTCCCTCAGTAATGTAGTTTGCTGAAGTGCTGATAAGGCATTTATTGTGTTTTCTATAACTTCCTTTTGGGGTCTACCTCATTTATTTTTAACTCATAATACTTTCTAGGATTTTAATCACATTGACTACTGTATTTTAGGTACTGGCTATCATGGTATATACCTCACATGGAAATACATTGAAAATAAACATAGTATTTCCTATAGTGATGATGTTTTCTTTCTTGATTACCTATCAATTCTGACATTATCTACAATATCATTCTAATTCACAAATGTGTTTTATAACCTGTAAGATGTTAAAGCATGCCTTTAAGTGAAATATAATTAATTAGGTCAAGAAAAATGAAAAGTATATTAATTAAAATATATTCATACCTTATCTTTATTTTAACAAGTATTATAGGGAAAATTAAATTTCAGTGACTTCTTAAGAGCTATGTGAAGTACTATGATATCCTCAATTGCTTTTTTCATATTTTGTTCAAGAAAACACTGAAAACAATATTAATTGTCCCTGTTTATTTTTTGTGGTTTGGGATTATGAATTTCAAAATTTGTTTTTTTTAATCTGAACTGTGCTACACAGAAATGTTTAAATAATCAGGATTTAAATAAGAAATGTTTATTCATAATTAAGAGCATATGTAGGCTAAAGATGTACATTATAGAATAATAAGTGCTGCAATAAATGTAAATTTTTTATCTCATATAAATACTACCTATTTTAGACCAGGTAATTTGTTTTCCTGGTATAATTTTCATTTGTAGCATAAATTCTTGCTCTGTTCTAAATAATATTTATTTTTTTAAAAATTAAATTCATTGCAGTCATTTTTGTACATACATAATAATGTTTTTCACATGAATATGTCCAATGAAAATAAATATCAGGAATTCCGTCATTAAATCTTTTGGGTACAAATCAAACTTTAAATATTGGTGTGTAAAAGCAAGTTACCTAAGGCTCAGAGCATATTTACAAATACCTATGACCCAATATAATACAAACGTGTTGTTCCATCAAGTTTATAGAGTCTGAAATAGTACAAGAATGTAATAGTCGGTATTATATAAAAGATACCACTATTATACCCAAATTTACCTATCTTTCAATATATCTTTTTACGAGTTCATGTCTTATTCTTTTTCGGTCAAGATGTCATTTTAGTTGATGCTATCTTTTAATAACATTTTCACTTCTTCATGAAAAACCCAAAACATGGGCTTCCATTCTGCATTTGAACACATGTCTCATGCAGAGGAATGCTATTTAATTCACAGGCTGTAATGCTCCTCACAAGGAGTCTGCACCTTCAGTGAAAAGTGTTTCATTTCTACCTGTTGGCAACCTGATGACACTAGATATTTGCTCATAATACCACAATTCCTTGACTGTGAATTGTCACCAGCTTGGGAAACTTTTAGTAGAAATATCCATTCTGAAAGTGTAAATAGGTAGGTATACGAAAATAATAGGGAAAAATAATGTGTTGCCTTCTGCCCTGATTATGACACTTTCAATTTAAAAAGAATGTTTTTTTATTTTTTAATTTAATAAAGAAATCGTTGTCCTCAAAAAGAATTATTAAAAAATATTTATCTCCATGACCAATTACTCAGATTCATTTGCATGATGCAAATATTTAGATGGAGATTAAATAAGAATAATCATAGAGACAAGAAGGTCTTGAGTGGAATGGGAAATTCTAATATGTTCAATGAAGACTAATCCAGAAAGAAAAGATGAAGTCACTTGCATGTTCAGATACTTTGATAAACCTGTAAAAGCCAATAGTAAGTTCCAAGCCTCACGTTGCCACTTTTTTTCTTTGTGATGCTTTGCCTTTTCTGACTTCTCCAAGTCCATTGATAGATCCTAGTTGCTTTAATATTTTGGACAGTTTGGATGAAGAAACGTTTCCTCCATCAGGTTACTTTATCCTCTTTTACTTTTCAAAGTCTAGCTTTCTAAGCTCTCATCTCTTGTGGGAGCTGTTTATCTTTGCTGCATTAATTTTCTTACTTGTCACTATAACACCTGATCTAATACTCATCCCTACCCATTTCACTGAAAGTATCTCATCAAACATAGCAACAATTTCCATCTGACTTAATTCAAAGACAACGTCTAGGAATTCAGTTAAATTAGAGCCACTGTATGGCATTTATTTCCAAAACACATATTAATATATGTGTGTATGTGTATCTTAAAAGACTTTCCTATTATCCTTTTTATCCAGGGTGTTTTCTAGTTTTCCCTCTTACTTGCTTCAACACTTCTTTGGTCTCACATGTAGATTGCACTTTGAGCTGCTTTAGGATGCTGTTCTTCCAGATTGTGTCATAGTTGTCATCTTCCATCATTCAGCAGTTCAGGTTACTCGTGACCCAGGTGTCACACTGCCTACTTGACAGTTCTGCTTGCACATGCCAGGAGACCTTAAGGACAGGCGCTGAACTAAATAAGATGCTCCATCTCTCTTTTACATCTGAGTGTTACATAAATCGCTCTCTGCAGCTCATGATTTCCTCCGGAATATCTGATTAAAAGATCATATCTATTCTACCTCTATTTTTTTTCTAGAATTATCCTGTTTCTAGAAAACATCTCATCACAATTTGAAACATCATAGCTTGTTTCTCTTGGTCTATTAGCCCCCCCCATATCTCTGGAAAAGTTATGGTAGCATTTAATCCAATCTTTAATTCTTTCCCTCACATCCTGTTTATGGCAATAGATGGAAAAAGAAAGTTTAAAAATTAATGTTGTTGAAGGTATCATATGATTTAACTAAGTAAAATTCCTAATATAATGGCTTGTGTGCAATTATTCAATAATACTGGTTGAACTGCTCCTAACAAAAACAATATATTCATGGTCTCGCCATTTTACACTGCTTTCCAGTACCAGGATGGCAGGGAACTAGTTTCTGCATATATTCATCTATCGTGCTTAAGAAGTATTTGCCCTGTTTCTCACACCAGAGCAACTATTTGGTATTTACACATGTGTGTCTTATTTATTTCACTTAAGAGTGTTGAGCTGGGCACCTGTCATGTAAAGGAACAGGGTCCCAATAATGAATGTAACTGTATTGTATACCTAGATTGTACCAATAAACTCAATAAAAGAAAAAAACAGAATTACATAATAAAAACCATGATCTGCTTGTATTACCAATGATATGTGCATATATATATGTATAATATTGTGGATCCTGTCATTTAATGTTTCTAAAATATCCCCAGCATACAAGTTAATAAATTGTTAAGGAACTTGGGAAAAAAAGACATATTTGCCCATTAAATGGATAGCAAGAACAGACATTCATACAAGACCTTTCAGCTTGTTTGATGTTTTTTCTTTTTCTCTGTATGAGGAAGACAGACCACTGTTTTCTAGTATATGGGAAAAAAGAGACTAAGAGTGACTCATTCATAGCTGCCAATCATACATCTCAACTAACAGAACTGGGTGTCAAAATTAATTCTGTTTTTTTTTTTTAATTTTGTTTTATTTTGTTTGTTCCAGGGATGAAACTCAAGAACTTGCACTTGTGAGGTAGGCAGTGGCATCACTGAGCTAAATCCCCGGCCCAATTCAAAATAAAACAGTCTTTTCATTCATACCTCATTAGATATAATGGTGAATTAAAGATGAGCAAAAAAATGTACTTTCATTAAAAACATAGTTATTTTAAAACTAAAACATATCAACAGATTTGCATAATTTGTTCTTGGGTTATTTTACATACAGTTTAATCTCCCAAATGTATCACCTGAATCTATTGTAAATGGGTGTGATTCTATATTGGAAGAGGAATGTGAATTGTGTGTACTTTCTCTGTAGATAAGGTATTCTGTATTCCTCATGGTTGCACTCCAATTAACACTTGCAGATCTCTCTGCCTCATAACGTTCTGTGGGCATCCTGTCTCTAGTGCCACTGACCCCAGCTTCCACAGAAATAGGAGCATGGAGTTCTGCCTTTGAAGTCAGTTGCACTGACAGTCTTCTTTCTCAGTAAGTGTGTTCACTTGATCTCAACATGCTCTTTCCTGCCGGCTTCACAAGGCCTTGCCTTCTGCTGTTGGTTCTTTGTAGAAACAAATTCCACATAAAATGAAGAATCAAAGCCAATGTTTTAACTTTGCCTAATTTTTCTTATCTGGAGAAGTTTGCAACACACCCTGTTTCCTACTCCATTTAGGGTGGTGGGAAAAGTGGGAGTTGTGGGGCTGGGGTGATGCTGACTCATGGTCACCTCCCAGCTCTCATACTGGGTAACCTTTATAAACTCTCAGGATCCTCTCCTAAAAAAAAAAAGTATAATGCCATTTCCACAGAATTATTTTTATATATAAATGAGTAAGAGTTTGATATTGTTAAACATAATTCTTGGCATGTGATGTATAGTCAACATAATTGAGTGTCTTTATTTCTGTCTGCTGCAATATCTTGAGTAAATGATTACTTTCTTCTAGCTTCCCATTTGTGGCTTTTTAAATAACAATGAATTACTTTTCTAAAATACAAAGTTAATAGTGAATGTCTACTGGGAGGAGGTTATCACTTAATTTTCTATTGAAAGCCCTGATTTTTAAAAATAAATCTGTCATTCTTTTCACTTTTTTCCATTAAACAGATATTTATTTAGTTCTCACTATTTTTTAGAGATTGTGCCAGGCAATGAGAGTCACAGAAAAGACACATAGATTTCCTTAAGGGACTTAAATCATGCTTTCAGAAGGAAATGATTTAATTCTATTCTGAATTTGCAGTTAACCATGTGGGAATGTGATTTATGAAAACCCAGACCTCATGCTTGATATATAAGCCTTGCTATAGAACCAACTGAGTTTGGGTGGGAATGGTAACAGTGTATTCTTTCTTAGTCTACTCTAGCTCACAGGATACATCCCTTTAAGCAAACTTCAAGTAACAAATATTTTGCAGAAATTAAAAGTTTCAGTATCTGAGTAAATATCTTTCATCTACAATATTTTGTGTATATTTAATTGATTCTGCTGTCTCTATTTTCTAATGAAATGTAACCAAAATTGACTGAACATAAATAGAAATTTTATACTTGTTTTGGCTTAAGAATGATTTGGTCAGAACGCAGTAAATTCTCCGAAAAATGTTGACTGAGTTGAACAGTCTTTCGTAGAAAGTAGAGCATTAGTATATCTGTCATTTGCTGAGAAGACATAAAAATGTATCCTTTAAAACAACTTGAGTCTCTTCCATTAAGCCATGGGGAGATTAAACCTATTTTACACATCAAATCAGTAAATAAATATAAACGTTCAAATTTCCAGCTTCTAAAATATCATTGATATTATTAATTAAAAATGATTACAATCAATTTTTCACCATAAGTTTACATCTAGCTAAATTGACAGAGATGTAAAACTATTACTCTCTTTCAGGTATATGTGTCTAATGGAAAAGGTGTGCGCCTGCGCACCACCCACCACTGACAGAATCTAACACTGGCCAGTCCTTCCCTCTCATCATCATCTACTCAAGTCCACAAGTTACAGCCCCGGGGGATTTAAGCTTTAAAAATCCTGGAACTTTATCATGGTTTAAACACAATGATAGGTTGAATCGGTGGTAGTGATAATGAAAGCTATTTTATTGCTTTTAGTACTAGCAATACAATAATGACCTAAAATTAGTAAAAATAAGGAACGATAGGTGATTCAAATTTTCCAGGAAAAGACTGGATTGATTTGTGCTTGAAACAAGATATTAGGGTTGACATCTAAATGAGTATTGTTTTATAACTTTGTTTGCAATGTAACTTTTAGAAACTAAATGTTTCTTGTCAACTTTGCACATAAAATTAAATGTTATGTTATGCTAAGAAAAAATTCTTTGACATAGTTTGCCATTCTATTTTCCCAAGTCTAGTATCTAATATTTCTCAAAAAATAAAGAAGAAACACACTCCTTATATTTTCGTAGGAGTTTGTATATGAGTCTGTTTATCTATCTATGTACCTACCTACCTATACATCTATCAAGTCTTCCAGTAGATTAAATTTAAAAGCAGAACTGATAAAATTTTATTTAATTATAGCTATTTTGTTGACAGCATATTATAAATCTTGATTTTTTTTCAGCTTTTGTTTCTGTAATTCATACTGTTTGTTTTCATTCTTTTTCTTTTTCTTTTTTTTTTCTTTTTGTTATTGGGGATCAAACTCAGGACTTTGTGCTTGAGAGGCAGTTGGCAGCTCCACTGAGCTAAATCGCCAACCCCTATTTCTTTCGATTGTTAATTAAAATTCTATTCTAAGAGGTAAAACCTATTTCAAATAGAAGTTATTAAAGGTGGCCTCATGGCTACTAGACAAAGCCATCACCCTCTCCCTTCTGACCTTTCATCCTCTCACTTTACAGGTACAGCTTGAACACAATATAAATTACATAGAGATGTCTTTTGAATCTGCTAGTTTCTGATTATTAGTTTAAATTGTAGGATTTAGATATCTTCGAAGAGAAAAATTTTCCTTCTGATTTTCATTGTATGCAATTATTCCAAGTGAGGAAAATGAACTAGTGCCATTTTGATGTTCTCTAGTGAAAGTTTCTTGTTTAAAAATAATATGTTCCCAATATAACCTGTATATCTCACAAATCAAAGCTGTTGTGACAGAAACAAGCAAACAAAATAACAATCCTAAGCCCATTTAAAACATTAAAAAAAAAAACTTTAGGAATATATGTGTTTTCCAGATGTACTGTTTTACATAAATGGATTTTAAGTCACTTGTTTTTAATTTAACTTAAAAATAAATGTACATTTGTACAAGTTGGAGTTAAAATTAAAATTTCCAAATTGATCTGCCAATTTGCCTAATTTTTACAGGAATTTTCTGATGCTGATTGAAATGCTCTGATGCCCACAGCTCAGCCAATGATAACTTTTGAGCCACTTCCACATTTCCAACTTTCAGTAGATACAGTAGGGTGACCAAATAATGACAGACTCTTCTCTTCCAAATCAATCAACTTTTAACACATAAATTCCTTCAAGTGTTACAAATTCTAAAATGGAACGAGAAAATTTTGAATGTTGCAAGCTTGAATCATCAAACGGAGTTTTATTCATGAACATATGATTCAAACGATTAAAACGTTTTGTAGATGACTGTTACTGGAAAATATTAACCAAAGGAGACATACAGATGGAAAATACGTTTATAGAAATATAACCAATATTAGATAGTAGAGAAAGGCAAATTAAAGCCACAGTACTATAACAGTACACACCTAAAAAATGATAACATTAAAATCTATCTATACTTAGTGTTCACAGGTATGGAGAGGAATTAGAATATTGATAAACTGCTGCTAGAAAAGTAAAAAGATGCACCTTTGACAAATTTCTTTAAAAGTTAAAAGTACATATACTATGTGACAATCATTTGATGAATATTTATTTTAAAAAATGTTATACCAAAATACACAGATCTTACAGCAGCTTTATGTGTACCACCCCCAAATTAGAAATAATCCAAATGTCAATCAACAAATTATTACATTTTTAAAAATTTTAAAAATTTGTGATTTACCAAGAACTAATCAAGATAAATCATGTAAAGGTATAAAATCCCAATGACGAATGTCATCAATTGTATACCTAAAAATGTACCAAAAACTTAATGAATAAAAAAAATTGTGGTTTAGTTATGCAATGGTAGACGATTCAGCAATAAGGAATGAAACTTTGATGCACATAACAGTATGAATGATCTGAAATCATTATGAATATACTACAAAAACAGTGTATGCTGTCTATGCATTCCAATAAAACTCTTGAGAGCACCACCAAGCATTTACAAAATATGTTGGTGGTTGTGTGAGTGTATACATTGATGAGAGACAAAAAGAGAATGTCTAAAAGGGACGAAAGGAAACTTTGAGTATGTGAGTGTGTTCATTACCTTTATTGTGTAAATGTTTTTATGACTACATATTGATGTTAAAAATATACATTTGCACAGTTTAGATCTCTTTGATTTATGGCACACATTTGTCATTCTAGTGTTATCAACATTTTCTTTATAAGTGGCTCACCAATAAAAAATATTCCAGGTTCTTCTTGCCTCCAACGAAGAATTAGACAAAACAAGCCAAGAACAGTGCTAAGGGCTTATTTGAAAAGTGCTGGATGAATGGGTATGGAGAAATTAGTACTGTAGACCAAATTTGGACCAAGAAAGAGAAAAAGAAGGTAAAAGCAAAAATAAAAGTACATGCTGTGTTTGGGAAACAGCACAGTCTGTATGTAGGAACTCACGCTTGTGGCTCCCATGGCATCCCGTCTTCTTTTATGAGACACATCTTCGTAGGAGCTCGAGATATGTTCTACACAGGGGTTCCTGGCATTGCCCTGGGTTGAAATGAATAAGTCCCACTCATTGGCACAGCCCATTTGGCCAGGGTCTATCTCCAGATTTAACTATTCATACTGTAATTCCTCTTCTGCCCTCCAATAAGAATTGAAGGTGAAATGTTTGCCTTCTGAAATTGAGTCAGATAATTTGTCAAATTTATTTGAAAGATTTAGAGCTGTATCTATTAAAAAAATGGAGTATATTTCAAATCACTGATTCTTCTTTTTGGAATTACAACTGTCAAAGAACTGTTCCAATGCATGAAACTCAGTTATTATTATTATTATTAATTTGTTTTAATCATGGGCATATAAATATATCCTTTAACAGTGAAAGTGAGCAAAGGGAAAGAATCACATCTTTGACAGATTCTTAAAAGTTACAAATACACTTACCTTGTGACCCAGGCATAATAACAACTATTATGATATAAATTAAAAACAAAGTATATTCATTTGCATTAGAAGACCTGTGATTTTGAGCTGATTTTCTGAGTACTATTGCAATTCAGGTACAAATTTCAATGGCCAGAATTCTCCATGAAGATCACACTATTAAACCAGTAGGCTGCTCCCTGTCTGAGGCAAAGGCCAAGAAAAAGCAAAGTCCTAAACAAAGCTGGCTGATTTATCCAAGTGTAATAAATACAGTATGTGTCGATAGTAGCAGTGGGTGCAAATTTATTTTGTAGTGTTATCTCCTAAAAAAATTCAGGATTTCAAATTTCCAGGTTAAAAATTACCAAATAATTTGAATTGCCTAATAAACTTCATTATATATTTTAGGGGAATGAAATATACCGATTTCATTTGGGATTTACAAAACAAATGTATTTGAGGGGATCAGATCTGATAAATGAAAACCTATGAGGAGCGCCAAGGTAGTGGTACCCTTATAAAATCATCATGGCTTACATTTTCACTGGGGGCTCTGTGGTAATGGAATAATTTGAAGGGAGTTACTGAAACTCATTTAGGATGTAGCTTGAATCTATGAATTTAGACCAATTGGTCCACTTGCTTTTAATCTTATTGAGTTTATTGGTACTTTTAAAGTATACATTACAGTTACATTCATCATTGGGATCTTGTACCTTTACATGACAGATCTTGGTTCTTGGTCCACTTCTTACTATATAAAAATGAAGTATATGCATAAAATTAAATTGAAAATCTTACTTTTTGAGTAACTTAAATTTCATAGAAAATATTTACACTAGTCTCCTAAATTGAATTTCAATTTTATTTTAGAGTGTTATAAAAAAGTGAAAATTCCAAATTCCTAGAAAAATAAATAGATAAAAGATCTCTTGAAGATTTTCAAGTAGGATTCATGTATTGACTAAAAATCTATGGTTAAGACATTTTTAATTTGCACATTTAACAAAATGCTTGCTAATTGTGGTTAGATATGAAGGAGTAGTTCACTACTGTTTAAAGTAAACTTGCTTCTTATGTGAAAACTTATATAGTTTCTTTGATTTTCTTGTCATTTTATTAGAACTTTCTATAAACACATGTGTAAATGGTACATATGTACTTTATACTACATTCATGATACTGAATTTAATGATTCTGTGAAATTTAACCTTCGCATCACACACACAATCATATCTTGAAGAAAAAAAGCAATGCATAATGTATTATGAAAAGGTGAATGTATGAATGCAATAACCACAAAATATTCTAATGGTAATACACATAAAAGTAATAATTTTTATATCTTAAAATGTCTATATTATTCCTAATTGTGGAGAACTATTTCCATAGTTATTATGAGAATCTGTTTAGGTAGGCATTGTGGAAAAAAATTAGATAAGTAAATATTGCTAAATTTGATTATAAGCTAAATTCTGTATCTTTATTATATATAAGATGCTTATGAACAACTTTTTAGTGATAAAATTTATTTATGTGCATGCAAATTGGGTCATTGTGTATCTAATTGACCACTTAGTTTGTAGTTGAGTAATTATTGTCATCATCTGCCTGTTAGCGCATTAAATGAAGACCAGGTGAAAATGTTAATTAGGTTAATGATTTTAAATAATTTTTATTATTGAAGAAACATGCTTTTCTTCTCTCGTTGCAGTTTTGCAATTGCTAATAAAAATGTTTTTCACATGACCTTCCAACATTAAAACCTAGATTACAAGCTAAAATTCAAGCAGTTGATTGGACTTACACATCTCATTAAGGAAACCATTTTACAAAGGCTTATCATAAATACAGAAATGGCTAAAATGCCTTCAGATGAGAAAAGCTACCAATTGGAGACAAACACTAGTTGTATCATTGGTATATAAAATGATTTCTTGTACCTAAATCTAGACTATTCATCTTCTCAGCCAGAAAATCAATACCTATTCATTTTATTACATAAGTTAAAAAATATATATTAAAAATACCTAGATTATATAATATTACTTTTGCTTCCTACAAATACTAATTAAATATTTCACATTAACTGTAAATAGAATAATACCAAATATTTGCATTTAAACTAAATATGATTTGGAGGCCTAAATTTTTCATCATTTCTGATAAAATAGCAAAAAATATATATTTTATGTAGCTCCACTTAGTCAACAACTTGAAATCAAATCTCTCCTGGAGCAAATGATAGGACTATTTTCTATCATTTTCTCAGGTTATCAAAATTGCTTCAGGTAGTTGGGTCATTAAATAGGAATAGGTATCAACAAAAAGCATCTTCACATCATTAGTGCTAATGATGTCCCCAGCTTACATCTAAAAAATGACATATGGACTTCAGAATAATTTAGGTTGACTTCAATGGGAGATATTTACTGTAGCATAGTTTGTAACCTAGCATTTTCCAGCTCAGAGAAAAGGTACAACAGGAATGATTTCAATGAAATATTTGTCGTGTAATAGTGTGATTTTACTGGTCAACTGAATTTTATGATGACACAAATCACTCTTCTACTAGAACTGAGAGCTCGTGTTTTAATGAGTTACCAGCTTGACCTTAAGCAATTATTTCACTCAAGCCCCCCAGCAAAATAATTCTTAAACTAACTGTTATGATCTCTTTGAGAAGGAATATTTTAATTTTTTAAAATTGAAAGTGTTGTCTCAATTTCTATCTGAATACTGAGATTAAATATAAAATAGAGCACAAAGAAGCCATATTAGGTTCCCCTAATTATTAATATTGTTTATATACTGAGAGTGAAACATTAGAGGGAGATGAAAGAAATAGATTCTCCGGTATGATTCTGTGAATTACATTTTCAAAAATTATATAAAAATTTGCAATCAACTAAAATACAGAAATGTAACCTCGCTGCAAGTAGAAAAAAAAAGAAAATATTTATTGTTAGCTCTATGAAGATGTAGCATAAAACATCAAATAAATAACTAAAATTCTTCAAGTGAAAACATTTAATCTTCTTGAGAGCAGTGTCCTATCAAATCACAATTTTACAATCTGAAACCTATTTTAATATATTCACCTTGCTTGACAGCTCAATCTATTGCAATATGCCTTCCATTCTCACAACAATAATGTATGTTTGTGGGGGGGGCTACCTCAAAGCTTCAAGTTATCCTAATTTTTAGATGAATTGATATTTTACTTCATCTCTCCATAGCATTTGCCTCTTCATTAGCCACTTTGATTTTAGTACCACATGTTACTTGATGCTATTCTGACCTCTCTGTCCTGTTCTTGTAATGGGTCATTTTTTTGCTTAAATTAATTTTTAAAAGTCAAGATGATAGGACCATATTTATAACTACTGCCTTTTTATTCTTTCTTCATGATCTACTTGCCTTTTTATTTTTTCTTCATGATCTACTTGTTATTCTGTTAGAAATTTGTCCACTCATGTGTTTTGCTTGATCTGTGCTTTCTGGCAAGATCTGATTCGTGAGTGGTTTACTAATTTCTCCAGTTATCTTTTGCATGTCTTTGGAGACAGTATGGGTATTTCAGCCTACTTGTGTAAAATTCATTACTTGTTATTCCCTTTAACATCATAAATTAAAAGAAAAATTAACAAATACAACAAAAACACACAAGAACAAATAGTTCTTTGGAGTTCCAAGTATTACTTTCTGAATGGTGTTGACATGTATTCATTTTCTGTCTCAAATAAAAAAAAAGATGAGGATATAGATCAATATGATAGAAATGAGTTAAATTATCCATCCTTTTCCTCAAAAGAAGGAATAATTTTATACTACTAAAAGGCAAATAATACAATTTTCCTTCAGAATGAAAACTTAAAATTTTGTTTATGAGAAGATATTTTATTGTTTTTCATAATTTCTGTTCATAATATATATTTTATATAGTTACATATTTTGCCTAAGATTGATAGTTGTTATGAATGAAGTTCATACTTATGTCCCTGCTAAATTTGATTATTCAAGTGAAAACATGCTTAATATTTTGGTCTTGCATCTATCATAGGCTCCTAACAATACACTGCCCAGTAACAGTTCTGTTGAGGCTAAACTTTTTTTTAAGTTAAACTGTAGTGTCTTTAGACTCAAACCCAGAAAAAAATTCATATTTTAACATAATGATTTATCTGAATTTGATATATGGCATAGTGCAAAAGTTATGGCCTAAATCTATTTTAATAAAGGTCAAACAGTAAAACAGTTTACAGTTTCTCACATTTCCTCTCAATGTGCTAACTGTGTCAAGGAACATCTTTTGGTGCCAACTCACATATATCATTGTAAATTGATGGTATAGAAAGCAAAGAAAAAAATATTTCTCTATGTTGCATGTAATTCACATAAAAGTATAAAGCCGAGGGACTGAAAGGCACTACTTAGTTGCCTCTCCTGACTTTCCAATAACTGTTTACTATAGGATTTCTGCCCTTAGATGAAGCTGTTTATATTCGTAAAATGGGGCTTAGAAGGTAGAATAAATCCAGCTCAGTATTTCTAAATACTATTTCCCTCTTTGACAGTCCAAAGTTGGGGTAAATAAAGCAGATGAGTCAAGATCTAAGTATCTTTGCTTTTTCTTTTAAATAATTTATAAATTTCCAAAGTGCAAGGCTAGATCCAGAGCCATAGACTAAACATGCTGAGCAGATACACACTAAACATATATTTTAAAAAATAGACAAATTAGGCAGAACTCTTGAAGACACTGGCATAGGAAAAGATTTTATGAACAAATCTTCAGTAGCATGGGAACTAGCAGAAAGAATCAATAACTGGGATCTCATCTTATTAAAAGTCTTCTTCACTGCAAAAGAAACCATCAACAGAACTAAGAGACAACCTACAATGTGGGAAAAAGTTTTTACCAGCTGTTCCTCAGACAAGGGACTATTATCTAGAATATATAAAGAACTCAAAACAATCAGCTCCCCAAATATAAAGACCCAATTCAAAAATGGGCATCTGAAATGAACAGACATTTCTCAGACAAAGGAGTAAAAGCAGCAAGTAAATATATGAAAAAATGTTCCACATCACTGGTCATTCAAGAGATGCAGATGAAAACAACACTGAGATTGCACTTCACCCCACAAAGAATGGCTGCTATCAAGAAATCAAACAGTAATAAATTTTGGTGGGGTTGTGGGGAGAAAGGAACCCTTCTCCATTGTTGGAGGGACTGCAGACTGGTGCAACCACTATGGAAATTGATATGGAGAGACGTCAAAGAGCTGGGACTAGAGGTTCCATTTGACCCAGCCATCCCTCTGCTGGGTATCTTTCCAAAAGAATTAAAAGAATCAAATCACAGTGATATATGCACACCAATGTTTATAGAGGCCCAGTTTGTAATAGCTAAAACTTGGGAACAGCCCATTTGCCCATCAGTTGGAAACTGGATAAAGAAGATGTGGTTTTTCTATAAAATGTAATGCTACTCAGCCATAAAGAATGAGAAATTAGATTCATTCATAGGAAAATGGATACATATTGAGTATGTACTCCTAAGTGAAATAAATAAGTCACACATGTGCAAATACTGAATAGTTTCTCTGGTGTGAATTAAGATCCTAATGAAATAATTGACATTGTGAAAGGGGAATAAAAGGGCTAAAGTTGTAGGGAAAGTAGGAAGGGTAGGGGAAAGACAATAAGGGAAAAGAAAAATATGTGAGAAAATGAAAAGATGGAAACAAAGTCTTTGTAAATGGGGAGAGGAGGAGGATGTCAAGGGAGGGCAGGGACAAGGGGAAAAAATGAGAACCAAGACCTGTCATGTAAAGGTACAAGATCTCAATGATGAATGTAATTGTACTGTATACCTAATATGTACCAATAAACTCAATAAAAAACATAGGGCCAGGGATTTAGCTCAGTGTTGCTGTGCCCTGCCTTGCAAGCACAAGGTCCTGAGTTTGATCCCCAGTAACAACCCTAAAAAAATAATAATAAATAAAATTTTTAAAATTAAAAAATATTTTCATTTTTCTGTTTTCACTATTTTCATTCTTTCATAATTTGCCTTATAGATCCTATTGGTAGACAGTGTTGTGACATTCATAAAGTCTCACATATTAATCTTCTAGAAACCATTTTTCATATTAGTGTCTGAACATGATACTGTAGGGAGATATTTACAGTGCTTGAAATATATTGCATTTTGTTACAGTCATTCAAAAGACCGCCCTGAAGCATCACTGCCTCCACCGGTTCCTTGCTTATGCCAAATATCTAGAAGAGGTGCCTGTTTACTCTAAAGTGATATTAACATTCCTTGTCAGACTGAATGAATTGATTGAAATGGGCAACGGAGTGACTTGCATAGAAGATGGGTGTGCCTTGCAGGGACAGGAAATCTTACGCAGTTATACACCAGCTTTTTCACTTTAAATTTCTGTGTCCTTTGTCATAGTTACAGCCTCGTACTCTTTATGTACTAATGATACTTATTAGATACCTGTTGGTTTTTATCTGCTTAATGGAAACACTCTATAGCTGCTTAATCCAATGCATCCCTATATCTAAATAGATTCATAATATTATCCAGTATATTTTTATTTTCAACCATTATATAAGCTAGACATCATCTCCAAATGAAGCAATCTGTGCAACAGCTCTAGACAGGCTGTCAATATTGAAATAACAATAATTATCATGATTATAATAACAGTCTTACCCTAAGTTTTTTATATGTACGGTATTTCATTTATTTCAGTACAAACCCTGTGTTGTGGATAATGTTTTCTTTTACATCATAGCAGGTAATCAGTATGTACTAATTTCTTATCTGTTTATATAGATTGTGGAATTTCCCAAATTTGATTTCTAAGATTAGTGTTTCTTTTACTGAACACCAACTCCAAATATAACAGTGTGACAATGAAGTGCATTGAATCTTGAATTTAGATCATTTAAACTTCTAAAAGACATTATAGTTACTTGAGTATATAAGTAGATAAGCCTGGATGTAGGTCACATGTGTTGTGTCATGTCCAGCTTTCCTGAAGCTGAAGGATTAGCAACAGTGAAAATTTACATTTTTAAATAATGTTTTCTATAGTCGTGTTTCCACTTCAAGAAGCTACTGAGACCAGGCATATCTGAAATAATTCTTTTGCACCATTCTGGAAAGTTTAGTGGAAAACTATGATACGGTGACTAAACTCTCAAATATTCAAGTGTATTTTCTGTAAGGCTTATGTCCAAGGTTTGAAAAACAAAGAAATAAAGCCATTTATAAATATATACAAAGTACTTTGCACTAATTCTTGCACTCAGTATATATGCTCCAAATGTCAAATATTGTTATTTGACTATGAAAAAATACTGAAGATAAATTATTCCAGTGTATTTAAATAATAAAAATATCCTTAAAATCTGTCTAAAGACAAAATATATTTTAAAGCATAGCTTTAAATTTTTAAATTAACATACATCTTAAGAGAGCAGTATAATTGCATATAACCCATATTGAATATAAAGGAAATGTATCTTTCTCTTGTTTCTAGTTTTACTTTCGCACTATAGGCTTCTTTTGGTCTTTGCAAAAGTAGAAAATTACACAATTTTTATGTGCCTTTTGCTCCTTTACTTCCCCTTTATATTTTTCTGGATTTATTTTTATTAGCTTTCCCATTGCTGGGATAAGCTAATAAGCTGTGATATTCACAGCTTAAAGGAGGAAATTTTTATATTGGCTCACAGTTTAGGGGATTCAGTTCATGGTGGTTGGCTCCAAGGCAGAATAAGCATGGTCAGAAACAGAAGAAAGCTTCTTACCCCACTGCAGTCAAGAAACAAAGGGAGAAGGGGAGGAGCTGGGGAATGAGATATACCCTCCAAAAGCCATCTCCATGATGTATTTCTTCTTAGCAGCCCCACTTTCTAACAGTACTTTAAGTTAACTCAACCATGGGTTAATCTTCGGGTGAATCCACCAACTTTGCAGAAGCCTCACTTCTGAATGTAGGACACTTTGGTAGATATTTTAGATATAAACCATAACTAACTTTGTTTCTGTTCTCTAATTTTTTCTCATCTTTTCTTAGGGGTTAAAGTATCTGTTAATAGGCATTATGTAAAGGCATCAGGCTAATTGTGTGCAACAGTGAAGTTTCTAGAATGTCTTTAGTGACTAGCTATCACTAAGCAGTGCTAGTAGCTACTCGGAGGTTGATGAAACAGGAAGTTTTTCCAAGTTTTAGAATAATTATTTTTATCAAGAAAAGTCTGAAAGAAGTAGAGATAGAGAACAATTATGGAAAGATATATAACCAAGTTGTCTTGGATGCTCAATAAATATTTTTCCAAGTGATAAATTATATTTTAAATTCTATTCTGATAATTTTTCATTCTACTATAATTAAAATATACTGGGCTGGGGCCTTAGCTCAGTGGTTCTGCCACCTGCCTGGAAAACAAGGACCAGAGTTCAAATCC
>NW_022900936.1:35143902-35169308 GCF_012274545.1 Fukomys damarensis
TACAGAACAATATGACATTTCACCATTAGTTGAAAATACGCATTTAATATTTTCCTGCAGAAAATAGAACATGTTTTCTAATATCTACTTGGAGAAGGCAAAGTAAATGAATATAAGAAACATATGTTAATTTTTTCTACAAAATTAATCAGAGGACATATCCATCTCAATGATGATTTAAAATTGATCTTCAGATACCCCTTATTCTACATTTTAATGCTGAATATTTTTTAAGTATTGCATATATGTACAAATACAGCTTAAATATTGAATTTCTAATAGTAGAATCCATTTACAGCAAGTCTTATAAAGCAATAAAACCACTAAAAATTAAAGCTTCTACAGTATGATGGTTAGCAGGAAATTTTATAACCACATAATGTTCTTTGCAATTTCCTCAGGAAGAAATTTCAGGGATTCTAAAGAACCAAATCGTTTTCTGTGGTTGCTCGAGATTAAGTGTTAATTCAATAAAACTGCAGCCATTCTTCTGTGTATTTCTGTGTGTGTGTATGTATATATATACATATATATACATATATATATATATGTATATATGTGTGTGTGTGTACATTTATACATAAATATTTGTAATTAGTTAGCACTTGTATATTGAATGTATATTCCAGAATACCTTTTTAAATTATTTTTGTTATTCAATTAATTGAAAACAGAGTAAAATAACTTTTTTATACTGTTTTTCTTGGTCAGCTGAGGCAATGTTTTAACTTAAATGACTGACCATACAAAATTTTAGCTATAAATAGCTTTATGATAGTCTTCATGCTTTGCAAAATTCTGGAAATCACTAATATATATATTAAATTTTATATACTTGTGGAGTTCTTTTTCTGTATCACTATTCTCCTACAAAAAAAACCATTCTATTCTTTGTTATTCAATTTTGTTTTACAATTTGAGCTTCATATTTTATTATTTTATAACTTAAATAACTACATTAGCATTGGTATTTTAGAAGAACTTTTCTATTTTCATAATGCATTGTAAAGTTTAGACCAATAAATGGGGAAATTTTGCCCTCAGGAGACACGTGGCAATGTCTGGAGATTTTGTTACTGTTCACACTATAAGAAAGGGTGCTACAGGTAGCAGTGGGTAAGGTCTAAGGATACTGCCATACATCCTGTGATTTCTACCTCCTCCTTCCACAAGAAACATTATATGTGCTGCATTGAAACCCCTATTCTACTCCATGATTTTATATACTTTCAACAACGCTTTGATCTACGTATTAGTATCTTAGCCTTGTACATTTTAGAGAATTGAGCAAAATTCAAGGAAAAAAATTAAAATTTATAGAACTAGAATGTGAATTCAAGTTACTCGAGTCAAGAACTCCTTGCTTACCATCTTTTATAAAATCTCTCAATGTCTTCCAGGGCCTCTTTTTCAAATTCCTCACTGAACACTAAATTTTTGGTAGCATTTTTATAAGCAGGTAAAACAAAAGAATTTTGTTACCCTTCATGCACCCATTTACAATCAGTTGCTAAATCTTCCTGGCAATGAAGGAAAAAAATGATCCATATAAATTAACAGCATTCTCTGGGTTTCTATTTTGCTTCTGGATCAAATAGGAATTGTAGACTAAAAAAGAAAAAAATAGGTAATATAACGTAAAGTGATGTTCAATTTTATTGTCTTATTGTGCCTGTGAAGGCAGTCAATGAATGATCATAGAATGCTTCAATCAAAGGGAAATATTTAAAAGAGAAAGCCAGGTTTGAAATAAGCCACTGAGAGTATTCTTGATTTGTGTCTGAATTTGCTTGTTTTTGTGTCTATTTAACCCTTGTAACCTTTGTCCTTTTCCTTTTTAAATTTTTTTGATTAATAAATATCTGTAATACATATGTTCATTTTCCAGGATTAGTGTTGGTTGGCTTACAGGAATATGATTAGTTTGGGATGTCCTTATGCATTCCAAATATAGATTGATTCACAAATTAAATGATGAGATGTTATTGGTGCTTTAGAGATTTTTAGTTAAAAAAATAACTATTTTTGACTCTTATGAACCAAAGCTTAGAGAACAGCAGAGCTGTGGATCCATTCACTTCTTTTTTATCATTAATTAAGTTTATTGGCATCATTTAAATATACATGATAACATTCAGCATATGAGATTTGTCCCTGTACATGACATATCTTGATTCTTTTTCCCATTCCCTTCTCCGCCCTTCCACCAGTCTTCCCCTTCTTATTTACAAGAACTTTGTTTCCCTTCTATCTTTCTTTTCTCATTTATTTTTTTTCTTGTCCCTTCCTTCCTTTCCCCCTCTAAACTCCCTTGTGTCCCTTTGCTTTTAGAAAAAGTTTTCCTATTTCACGATATTTATTACACATTTTGGTTCTAATTTACACTTTCAGTTTCTCACACCAAACATACCATGTGATATTGACACCTGTGTGTCTGATATTTTAATGTACAATGAAGTCCTACTCAGCCATAAAAAGGGATAAACTTAACGCATTTGTAAATTATACACATAGATACCATACTTTTATGTTCACATTCATTTATTCTTATTGGTGGTAGATAAAATATAGATTTTTTTGTTTAAATCACCAAATTTCTTATAACATAGATTGTGTTTCAAAACAGTATGTCTTATCTTTGAAAAAAGGATGTATACACATCATTAATTTGGAAAATGCTGTACACACAATGGAACAGTAACATTCGTGTACATCTTGGTTTGATATGCATATCGAGAATATGTTAGGAGATGAACTTTAGAGCAATGTGACTTCACTAAATTATTTGGTTCTATTATATAAAAGAAATACTTATTTTTAAGAATTTTATATTTAATATATCTAACTACTTATCTATCCTCCAAATACAAGTATCAGTCTAAATCTGTCTATTTATTCATCCATCCACCTGGATGTAAAATGTATTATTATGAAAGAATTATTTTATATGTTTCTTTAAGTGCTGTACACCTATAACGTGTAATCCCAATGAAAATGATTTAAGGTCTAAGAAAACATTTTACCAATTATAGACACCATTTATTTTTGTTTTATTTAATACACTACTCAGATATTTGTGGAAAAAACAAGACTAATTGGCTTCTAAAAAGTGGACCAAGGCCTAATTCCTAAAATGATTTTTATGAACTTTCAAATGTTAATTTGTAAATTTTAAAAATGAAAATTTTTGCGATCTAGTCCCTTATTCAAATAATGTCAGAGTAAACAGAGCATGGAAATCTTTTTTGGGAAAACATTTTAAACAATTTTAATGGGCTGGGGATTTAGCTCAGTGGTTCCACTGCTTGCCTCACAAGCACAAGAACCCAAGCTCAATCCCCAGTACCCAAAATAAAAAAATTAAATAATTACTATGAAGGTTGCTAATATTTCAGAATGACATCCATCGGCTCTAATAATTGAGCAACTTGATGAAGTACCAACACGGAGTTGACTATAACCCACAAGAAAGCATTGGGCCTTTAAGAAATATAAAATTTTCCAAGGAAACTGATGCTTTTTCAGGGAGAAGATGACACAGGGACAAGAGAAAATGTTGGGAAGATAGCTTAAATAAAATCAAGGGAAAGAGAAATTTAGATTGCTGGCATTACAGGTGTGTGTTACCCACCACATACAGCACACTTGGCTCTAAATTTTTTTTAATTCGTTTTTTGAGAGAGGGCCTCACTATGTAGATGAGGCTGACCTAGAACTCACTATGTAGCCCAGGCTGGTCTCAAACTCACAGCGATCCTCCTGCCTCAGCCTCCCGAGTGCTGGCATTACTGGCATGCGCCACCACTGCCTGCTTCTAAAATTTATTTAAAGCTTATTAGTATAGTAAAAATTTCCTTAATTTATGTTTGTTTGAATCAGGGCAAGAATTGTGATCATGAATACAACAGATGTCATTCTATGTTCTCAATACATCCTATCAGGTGGTACATGATTTTGGTTTTTCTTACTGTTGGGTGTGATAAATTTAATCACTTGTAAATTTGTCATATTATGTTCTAGCTACCCTCTTTACATTTACATTTTATATTTTTTAATTAATAAGCATTTTCAAAGGTAACCTATCAAAATTATTTAATTCTCACATTCCTCCTTGAACTACTCATCTCTCACATTTTCACTGTTTGCTACAAACACTGATGAGTTCTTACTGAATAAATCATTACTACTGTGATGACAAAATGATGTCTTTCTAAGTCTATCTTTCCATCTATATTCAATAGCTGGTATCTTTCTGTAGCAAAGAGTTTTTTGAGAATGAAATAAATTCATTCATTTATTTATATCAGTATGGACTCAAGAGCTCTTATTTTATTCAAGAGGTTTTAATCCATCCTATCTATTATTTATTTTGGTGTCAAGATTCTCTTTCATTTTTGGCCAACAGGGTTTATCATTCCTTGAGCTTTTTCCTAATCCCTTTTACAAGTGGTCTAGGCTCATCTTTTAATGTTCCTATCCTACTCTTAGAATAGGGCATTTCTCCAGGATGCAAATCATTTCTGGGAATTAGATTTGGCTTTTTCCTGCTAGAATATCTCTGATCTATGCCCTCTTAAGAGGGGAAAATACATATATGCCAACATATGCACATGCACTTTGTCATTTATATCCACAGCTTGCTTATTATAGCACACACACATCAGCACTCAGGAGACTGAGGAAAGATTACTGTAAATTCAAGGCCAGCCTAAGTAACATAGTGAGTTCAAGACCAGCCTAAACTGCATAGAGAGACCCTGTCTCAAAAAGCTAAAAAAAAACAGAAAAAAAAGTATACACACACACACACACACACACACACACACACGCACAAATTATTGAAAACAAGGAAGGACTGGTGATTTAGCTCAGTGGTTCGGTGGCCTGCCTTGCAAGTACAAGGACCCAAGTTCAATCCCAGGTACAAAAAAAAAAAAAAAAAAAAAAAAAATTAAGAAAAGAAAATTACAAACTAGAATTGAAAGAAACCTAAGAGACATTGACAAGTAAATTCCAACTATTGCTGGTTTGGATTCTATTGCTATAAAAGAAATTATTCCTAGAAGTCAAAATTGAAATTACTGCTTGTATTAAATTAAATATATATGAGAATTTTCCTAATTTTGATAATTAAACTGGTTTTGTGTAAGTATGGAATATAGTACTCAGGAACAATTGGTCAACATATCTGTAAATCAATCTCAACTTTTTCAGAGGAAAAAATAATACACATGCATTTATTTACATAGAGAATGTTATTTAAAATGTGTGAAATTTCCACATTTGAGGAATCTACAAAAAGAATATGTAGGATTTCTTCCTACTGTTATTTCTATGATTTTGAGATTATTTAAAAACTAAAAGTTTGTAAACATAATAAAAATAGCATTGATTCACAGGGAAGATATTTCAAACTATTACAAATAGTGTTCAGTGAAAATGTTTCTAAAATTTAAATCTACACTTAAATCAAGATGTTGAATTCTTTATTAAAACTGCTTAGTATCTTTGATAAGTTACCATAAAATTTTTACACCAACATTTAATTTACTTCCCAATAAATTTATTGGTACGTTTTAGATATACAATACAGTAACATTCATCATTGGGATCTTGTATCTTTACTGGATATATCTTGGTTCTTATTGTTTCTTTGATTATTTTACATTAATATTTTTCACATTATAAAGAGATGGTAATTGTAGGTTGATATACTATTATTTTATTTATATCCATTTCAGGCAATATGCAAACAACACCCCACAAAAAAGGAAGAAAGAAAACTGAATAATCCAAGCAATGGGACTATAAGAATCCTTCACAGATGTGACACACATAAAATTCACTTGTTCTTTTCTATTATCTCTAATGAAACACCTCCCACAAAACTATTTTTCAAGAAGCACAACGCTGAAGAAAGATGATGGGTTACTCTTTGTGAACTTAATTTTCAGAAAAAATTTATTTTTATAGTTATTTACACATCTATACACATACATACTAACTTTTGTCATCTAACAGTAGTAAAAATTAATATTAAGAAATTCAGAATGGTACACATAAATTGCTTATAATCTTTAAAATTTATATAAATACATGGAACATTATAAAGCCTAGTTTCTACTTCTGCCAAATGTAGAGTACATGATATCACAGCTACTACTCAAACTGCATTTAAATATTGTCAACCTTTTACTTTAGAGAGAAAGCACTTAAAAGGACTCATATTGCTTATAATGAATATACATTAAACCATGCATGATAAATAAAATTAAAATGAAAAGAGAAGTAAAGTGGTACATTTTATTTTTTACTTATTAAAAGTTAACTCATTGTTACACTAAATAGCAATGATAAGAGTATAATCTCTTTTAAAGTAACACTGAGAAGTAAAGAAAAACAACTATTTTAAGGAATGTTCAAGTAGCCAATTTTTTTTTAATAGCACTTTAAATCTCAAGTTAACTAATTAGGTGTCATTATTTGTAAAAATGAAACAAATAGTTGTTAAAACTCTCAGACTCACATATTGTTTAAATATTTTTCAGTGTATTATACAACTAACCATATTTAAGTTTCTATCAAGTTTTTAAAAATGTAGCTCAGTGGGGCCACGCCTGCCTGGCAAGCACAAGGTCCTGAGTTTGATCCTCGGGACTGGAAAAAAAAAATAGTGCTTTCCTAAAACAATTTCTGAGAAGAGGATGGACATATCTGAGTATTTTGTAAGTTAATGAATTTCCATATTATAGAAGTGAGAATTAGCAACTTTTTTTTTTTATTGAGTTTATTGGTACATTTAGGGATACAGTACAGTTACATTCATCATTAGCAACTTTTAAGTGTACAGGTGAACATTTCAAGCCTTCAAAAAAACTGTGTACTTCGAGTAACATTCAGACACCAGGGGAAATTGATGTTATGTCTTAAGAATATGTGTGTCTTATTTGAAAGAATGTGCTATCTTTCAAATGCTTACTTTTTATTTTACATTAAAAATACTTTAATCTTTTTACAAGAGCCTGAAAGCCAAAGAAGAGATCCTTAACTGGATCGCTTGAAATTTCTGTGCTTTGCGTAGTAGCCAAGTTGTGTAAAAATTGAAAATCTGAAAGCCAGGCTTAATTTTCCCTTGGATAGACCCTCCTTTCATCCTTGCTTCCTTCACAATTGTGAAAATATATTAAAAAATTCAGTTGTATCTTAGAACTAGTGACATGCACAGACACCCACGCTGAAGTATATAAGCCTCAACTGACAGTAAAGGGAGGGCCTATAGAACAAATCCATGATGATAAATTATATAAATGAAGATATATCCAGGCCCTTGAACACTTTTATTACATTGCTTCTTTTACATCATTTTACCTGTTTTGTACCTTATTAAAAATGATGTGCAAACATTGTATTTGAAGAATATTCAAATCCGTTAAAGAACACTAGCAAATCTTTTTCAGACCTCATAACCCACCAATGAGCAAAGCTTTCATGCAGGATACTAAGCTTGACAAAAAGTTGTTGGGAACCAGAATTCAAGCAAGATGCCGAAGTGACAGGCAGCGGTCCTCTATGGGATGCTTAACGGTAAACATTGTACCGTGAAGAGGAATAGTTTGTTACAAAATTTCCAACATTTCCGATAACATTAAAAATACTATTGTGCCCATGTTTAAAAGTAGACGGTAATACACTAGACAAATATATACACAGAAATTACAGCCCTGTTAGGGTTCTAACTGAAAATGATTTGATTCTACAATTCATGCTGTTTTGTCTGTGCTGTGCTTCAACAGGCAGACACAGAACCCCATGCGCATATGGAGAAAGCGTGCTGTCAACCCCGAGAGGAGCTGCTGAATAAAGGGTAGTGAAGTGTGGCAACAGACTTCAAAATCTTCCTAAATTATTCCTTGATCCCAACTCTGGCATAGTCTGTGTTTGAGAATTATAGAAAAGAAGTCCTGAGTAATATATTGCAGTAACTGCTGTACATCTGCACTGAAAGTGTCCTAGAATCTAGTGTACTGATTCTTCTTAAAAGCCCACTTCAAGAGTAGTTACTGTCTTGTTCTTTTATTGAAAAATCTACAAAAACATTCACCTCTGCACCTTAAGAGATTCTACTTTCAGAGAGATTACATTTGAAACCAGGTATTGCCCGGAAAGTTAACATATGAAGGAAAGTAATCATTCAGTTCTACCATCTGAGCTCAAATGAGTGTTTTTGCCATCTCTTGGCATCTCTTAAAACCTTCAAAGTCTCTTACATCCATGGTGTCATGTTGTCACCAGATGTGCAGTATCTTGTGCAGCAATCCCTAAGCAACTAGAAAACTGTCCACTATGTACCCAAATTCCACCAGAAAAAAAATCAGTATGCCCCCTGCAATATGCTAGATCAAGCGTTAACTAGATTTTTTAGCTTTTACTCAATTATGTCAATTTTTTTAAATATGAAGGTTTTTGTTAACTAACTGGAGACACTAGGGTTCTCTAAGGAAGTAGCATGTATATGTTTGCATGTGTGTGTATATTGAGATAATGTACATATGTGTATGTGTATACTCAAGTCCCTACTACATTCCTGAGGAAGCATGTGTGAATATTAATAAATATATGCCTTAAATCTGTTGACTGTTTGATGAACGGTCTGGAGACTATAGACGGGGAAATGATTAAAATTGACTCATTTATCATAAAGAACTGATTATGCAGTTATGCTGCCTGGCAAGTCCCAAAACTTGCAAGGGAGTCATCAAGCTGAAAGGATTAATGGTATATTTCTAGGAAAGTACAAAGTTCCAAGACCCAGGAGAGCCAAAGTTGCAGTTCCAGTCTGAAAGCAACTACGCATTAGATCGAAAAGAGCTGATGTTTCAGTTCAAATGGAGAGGCAGGAACAAGTCTGTGTTCCAAGTTGAAGGCCTCAGGCAAGATGAATTATTTTACTACAAGAAATGTCAGCCTTCTGAATGACCTACTAAAGCTTTCACACAGTGGTAACCTGCCTTATAGTATAGATGGCAATCTGCTCTACTCAGTTAGCAAAATTAAACGTTAATTTCATTCAAAAATATCCTCACAGGAACACCTAGAATAATTGCCCAAATATCTGAGCATCGTCACGTGACAGATAACACTTACCATTACACCTCATCATAAAGAGATTTATGGAAGCCTTGTGTGATATCAGCCTCTAGTGGTGAATTGTTTTCAAAAAACACTTTTAAAAAATCTTCAATAAATAGTTTTTTAAAACAGCGAGAAAAATTTAAGGAGATGAACAAAAATACACAAAGTCTATTTGGTTTGAGAATTGCTGGTCAAATATATGATCTAATCTGTATGAAAATAATAGCTATGAATTATCTAAATTGTACAGGTTCAGTCAGTAGTCAATTGGTTAAATGAGAGTTTCACCTGTCAACATGAAAAACTATAAACACTTGTTAATACAAAAATTTATGAAAGGTTCTTATCTCTTCACAGTATATTTAAAACATTTGATTTGTAAATATAATTCGATATCTAAAGAACTAATAATAGTATTTTATTCTCTGTGTGTGTGTGTGTGTGTGTGTGTGTGTGTGTGTGTGCAATACCTGGGATCAAACTCAGTCCCTTGTGCTCACAAAGAAAGCGGAGCCACTGAGCCAAATCCCTGGCCCGTAACAGTACTTTTAAATGGCAGTACATTTCTTCAATTGATTTGATTTAACAGATACAAAGAAAAAATAGAACTGTTGTACACATGCTGTTATTTGTTGCAATTACAAGTTATTCAATACCCTTTCTCATAGTTAGAAAATTGTGTATAATCATATAGTATGTATATCCTGAGCTACCTGTACAGATTTCATTCTGGATATCTATTCTTAATGAAATCTTTACCTACATTACTCTAAATAATGTCTCTTCTCTGCCTTTGTAAGATTCCAGTTGCTCTCCTAAACAACCAGAGATTGTTTTCTCTTCAGATATCCTTTCAACATTTATTAAGTTTCAGTATCCAGAGGTTTAGCAATAAATGAAACAGTTAAATAAAATGAAGTTGTCTTTTTGCTCAAAGTGGCATTTTCCCCACTCCAATCTTTTCTGTTTCTTCATGTCTTTGTATGTGAACTTCAATAAAGCTGGAACTAGGGTTTAAATATCCATACTGCTGTTTCCTTGGCATCATTTTCTTTTCTTTCTTTTCATTGCTTATTGATGTTTATCTTAGAACTTTATTACTAAAGCTACAGCTTTGCTCTGCATTCCTACTTTTCCCCCTTTCTACCTTCTGCAATAGTCATATTTACATTAAGCATTGGGATGGGACAAAGGTACATTCGTCTGACATTCTAAGAATTACAAACTTTAATTTCTTTTTTTTTTTTGGACTAAGAGCTAAAAGCCCATTTTTGAATATATTTACAACATAAGCTGAATATCTCAAAATCTTCCTCTTTAGATAGCACCAGCACAACTTGTTGATGAGACACAAATGTAAGAAGTAAGAAGAATGTATTTCTTACTGAAAGGAGGGAGAAGACAGGACCTCGCAGACCTTTGGTAGTGTTGTGGAACGTGATAGACAAAATGAGACTTAGATCAGAATTGGATGTTTGATCTAAGGTGCATCCTTCAAGGTAGGAGTTGAATTGTAATGTCCGTGATACAGCAGTTTAGGACTAGTAGAAACAGTAAGGTAAGGAATGTGAGACAAAGCGAACAAAGTATTCTAAAGAAAAACTGCCTGCTGAGTATTTTTCTTTGAGGAGTAGGTGGATTATTCAGGGCATTTCTATAATGAACAATCAGGTCACTTTCCAGAACAGGAGATTTCTGGAAAAAAAGTCATGTTAATGAAAGCAGAGAAATAGCGAAAGGTCGTGTTTACACAGTGTTATGGTTTGACTTCTCAGTGTCTAGCCAAGTATGGGTTCAGGTTTCTCAAATAGTATCTAAATAAATGCTTTCAATAGCATTCTTATAGGAATTTGTTTCATACCCAAAGTGAATTCAAATTATTCTAATGGTGACTTGATTTTCTACTACATCAGAATATACATCTAAAAAGGCTAGTTTCAAGTTAATATTCTCCAAAATCAAAGAACTACCTTATCATTCATTTGGATAAATAGCCATTCCTCTGCACATTCTGAGGTACTCCTAGTTTTCTTCCCAACCCTTCTACAGCCACTACTGCTGCATCTTTCTCCATATATACTTCGGCCCAATTACCTTGCGTAAAACTCCTTAGTCTCTTCCTATTTGTGGTACTACTATAACATTGTTTTAATAGGTATTATATCTGCCTGTCATTTATTCAGTTATTTAATTCAGAAGTTCAAAAAATACTGTGGTCCCAAGGTAGAGCCTGGGCAGAAGAGGTCTAGAGCCTCATGAGGTTTAATCTAATAGGGAGACATAGACTATACGTTGTCAAGTGTAATAAGAGGAACCTTTTGTCTAGAACAGAAGGTTCTAGTTAGAAGATATGTTTTACTACATAAATGGAGAGTGAGGAGATACACATCATTTTCTGAGAGGAGATGCAAAGTGAGCTGAGTGTTAAAAGATGAATTTATATCTCTCTCTGGAACAAAAAGCAAGGGATATTGATCGAAGTGTGGGTGTTGGCAATAAGAGTGTTGGGAATATTTGTATATAGCTGTGATCAAACAGAAATTCAAGGAACTAGCAGGAAATGTTCTCAAAAATCATTTTAAAGGCAAGGTTCAGATAGGTTGAACAAAGTATTTGACTTAATAGATTTAGTCTACCTTTTCGTGTTTATCACTTATAACTACTACAGAAAGGTTATGTGATCATTATATATATATGTATGTATATATATATACATATATGCCTTAAATCTGTTTGCTTTTTGATGAACAATATTCCAGAACTTACTTAAATAAAATATTTCTAAACTCACCATAATGGAAATGAAATAATTATCTTTGTTGAGGTAAAACTGTTTTTTATTTGAAGTTACAAAGTAGTTTCCACCAGCTGGTTTTACTTACCATAGTGGAAGAACTAGTTCATGTTTTCACGTTAATTAAAGTATAACATAAAATAAGCAGTAATATATAATTAAAGCAAATATCTTGTGTGGTTTAGATTGCTAAAGGGGAGCAATTAAGATAAAGGAATGAAGTCCTGTTGATTTTTATATTCACTGTATTGTTCTGTGAACTACATTGAAGTTTGTCCCACAAGTGACCTTGAATATTTAATCACCTGCTAAATTTGGTTGGGGAACACAGAGTCCCTGAAAAGCTGCCCAACTAACACCCAACAAGACTGTTCCTCTCACATATGTAAAGTTTACTATACAGGCTGAGGGAATGAGGGAATTGTTCAGCTGCTCGCAAGTATGTCAAATCCGAAAAACTTGGAAAGTGCTTCTAAGTTAGCTAAAGGTTTGGGTGCCCTGGGCCTGGGTATGTTTGATCAGTGTCATTTAAAATGAGGGTCAGAGTACTGTTATTTCAGTGGAACCATCTATTCGAGGGAATTGGTACCAGAATTGTGCGGAGACAATTTTGCCTAACTTGTGAGTTACCGACTTGTATATTCATTCTCTGAACTACTTATATAGTGTGGATTTCTTTTTAAAGAAATTGTGGGAAGAATTTGCATACACACTGTCTTGGTTATCTCTCATTGCTAGGATGAAACACTGACACAAGTTAAAGGAGGAATGGTTTATTTTGGCTCACAGTTGGTAGAGGTTTCAGACCATAGTTGACTGCCTCCAATACAGGATGGCATGGCAGGGTGGCATGGTAGGGGAGAAACAGTTCAAGTCATGGCAGGCAGGAAGCAGCTAGGCTTCCTTCTTCTTTCTCTTTTTATTCTTCCCAGGCTATAAGCCTATTGGTTGATGCCACCCACATAGAGTCTGACCCTGCTTCTTCAGTAAGTCCATCAGCCACACCCAGAACTATGCTCAACCAATCAGTGTCCAGTATCACACACTGCCCATGACCTAGTCACTCCTATAAACTCCAACCATGAGCAAACACTGTTTTAAAGGGACATCTAGGTATAAGTCATAATATTTATGCACATATACATTCTAAAATATCTAAAATAATAGTTATTATGAGTACTACTTAAATAATTTCCTGTTTGAAAAAAAAAAAGTATAGCTTGCTTCCAGGATTCATTTAAGTTTACACAAGCATGCTCTGTGAGACTGAAACAAATATGACCATTATTCCATGGAAAACAAAATACAACCTGGTTGTAATAGTGTGCATGTGTAATCGCATCACTCTGGGAGACTGAGGCACGAGGACTCCAAGTTCAAATTCAGCCCATGGAGCTTGGCAAATTATCAAGATCCTGATTCAAAATAAAGTCTAAAAAGAAGTACTAGAAATGTAGCTCAGTGCTAAGGCCCTGATTTCAATCCTTAGTTCTGCAATAAATAAACTGTTCTTGACATTATAACTAAACAGAATTTGTCTCTAAATTTAATGTAATGGAAATGCATATGGTGACCAGTAAGTGGTAAGGTGAGGACTGGAATGGAGAGTTATATTGGGGTAAATACTATTAGTGCAAGTGTCCCAAGGAAGAATTCTCAGGGTAAGTCAACTTTATTTTTAAATTGACATTTACTATTCCTTGAACAGTTTTACATATATGTAGATATGAGATATAAAATTATGACTTTTTAACCCTTGATATAAAAGTATGTGTAACCCTATTTTTTTTGTATAGTTTGAAATATGTTTGAGTATTACAGATTGGACCCAGGAGCTGCACTGATCCACTGTCAAGTATTTTTTTTTTAAAGTTCATGCTCAATTACCTAAGCTGGCATCCTTTCCTGGCCTCAGTCTTGTGATCATCCTGCCTCAGCTTGCTGAGTTGCTGTAATTATAGTTGTGCGTATCTGTGGCTAGACTGAAGCATTCTTAAAATATTAATAATTAAAATACTATAGTTTATCTTGCAAAGATATATTATGTAAAATAACCTTACAGAATCTATACATACTAAGTCTCATCTTTTGTACTTTGGAGGTAACACTTGAAGACACATTGAAAAACACATTTAGAAAATATAAGCAGTTCACTTGCAAGTAAGCTCCAAGTCCCACTCAGGAAGAATGTTTGACAACTAAAATCACAGAAAAACAACTATAAGATTATCAGTGTTGGGCCAGCAGTTTAGCTCAGTGGTTCAGTGGCCTCCCTTGCAAGCGCGAGGAAAGATTATCAGTGTTAATGTTTCCACATTCATCTATTAATGGCAGAGATCCAATGAATATATTGTATGGCTGTCACACTGCAAAATTAGGTATAAAGCTCATATCGCCTGGAACTCACTTTATTATTTTCATAGTTTTGGGAAACCATGTCTAAGTAGGATTGTTTGGCGTTTGCTCATAGTCCATTAGATATCTTTTCGTGTTCTTGTTTGTTTCCCTGAATGATGATAAAGAATTTAAACTGGTAGGACAGCTTTTACCAAGATTTGGTTTCACAGTATCTAGACTAACTGCATGTCTTTTCATATTTGTAACTTTATGATTTAAAAAGAAAATGATCTTTCTCAGTTGATCAAGTGACCATGCCAATTCAAAGTTGTCTTCTAAAATATAATATATTCTTTGGATCTACTACATTCATCTCGTTCAGGTTATTAATATATGGCGCTTTTCTTCCTCATTTCTTCTATGCTATGCAGCACACTTGTTAAGTGTTGTAGAAGGATTGTAATTTCGTACTAGTGAGTCCTTAAATAGAAGTTTTCTCAACTCAGTCTAAAATAAATTTTGTACAGGTATCAATCATTTCCTGAAAGTTTATTTCTCTCTACATTTAAGCATGTATTTATTTAATCTTCCACAGAATAAGAACCACTCTATTCTTAGGAATTTTGTAATAAAATGCTTTGATATACCTATCACTGTTTTTAGATAATGATATTGGGATTATTTTTCTTCCCTTAAAAAAATGAACAGAACAGGTATATCTCATCGACTAGCTTACCAAAACTCAAACTTCCCTTAGGGAACTGGAAATCAGCAGCTTTTATAACTGAAAAAAAAAAAAAAATCTCGCAGCAGGTTTCCATTCTATTAGAACACTTCACTAAAGAATCACAGTTAAGCGATTTCTCCCCTCTGAAATGCAATGCAGGAAATTTTATGAAAATGACAACTGGTATTATAATTTTCATGTTTACTTTCATCTTAGTTCTTTCCTCCTTTTCTCCCTCCCTCCTCTATTCACATGTAAACAGACGTGGCTTTAGCACTTCAGGGAAATGAGTCTTTGTTTTATTTTTCAGTTTAATGAACTCTGTGTGCTTTCTCTCCACTAAAGATTTTTTTCTGTATGTCTCTTTTTACAATGATGTATTTTATCATAATGTCATTTTAAAAGATTTTTTGCTTATTTCTTTTTCCCTTAGAACTTCTTTGCCTATGCACCACTCGTTTGAAGTCTTCAAATGGTTATATACTATTATTTTATAGGTTGATTTCTCACTTTGTAGTACAAGCATATTCATTATACCTCTTGCTTTTTTTTTTACATGCAATATTTTTCAATCTTTATTTCCAAAATTGTTACATTTAACTGAAAACATTGAAACATTGCTTCAGTGCAACATTGAAACATTGGGTATTTGTGCTTGTTTTGTAATGAAAATTTGATCATCTGAATTATACAATAAAAGTGTTGTGTTTCAAAGAAAATTGAAAATATTTATAATTTATATTTCAAGCCTTCCTTAGTATCGGCACTGATATATACCTATCTATATATGTGCATTTTTCCTAACTTAAATCTAAGCCAAAATATTATTTTTATTTGTCAGTATTATTTTAGGAGAATATTATGAATTATAAATGCAACAAGCTACTAGAGTTGACATGCCCGCTTTATAGATAAACCTTTATTAATACGTAATGCCATGGCATAATGAAAAGTATCTTATGTTTAGGTGGATGACATAATGATATATTGAACGATAACCTCTAAATCAGTTTATATTTGGAAACTTCTTGATTCACATATAAAACCATAGAAAAATTGTATAATATGTCAAATCAAAAAGTAGACAAGCACAGAAGATAGAAGGGCAAATACACTTACAGTTCAGAGCCTCAAAGATATGACAGTATAGGAAACAACTGCACATTTTTCTTTAAGAGGTACTGAGTGAACAGTCAATGACAAAAAAGCCAGAGGAGAGTGTATTATTTAAAGCTATTAATTACTATTGAGAAGATAAAACATGATACCAAAGGGATGGATCACATCAAAGATTGATAAGGTATTTTGCTAACCATGTAGGTATCTTAAGCAGTTCTATCAAATGGAGGGAGGTGACCATGAAAATATGTGGACTCAGATTTCTCATTCTTTAAATACATTTTTATAGACTTAAGGTATCTCAGTCTGTGTACTATTCACATTTTAGCCTGATTATTTTTTGCTGTTGAAGAATAATTTAAGCATTGTTCAAAAGTTCAACCTGTCATGTAGAGGTACAAGATCCCAATGATGAATGTAACTGAACTGTATACCTAAAGTGTACCAATAAACTCAATGAGGGAAAAAACGTTCAGCAGCATTTTTAGCCTCTACCCAATAGATCTCATCCCCAAATTGTGATATTAACATCTACAGACATGGACAAATGTCCCCTGAATCCCCCAGTTGGAGAATGATTGCTATACAATCATTGTTTTATATCTAAGAATTTATTGACTAAGTGGAGGCCAATCTTATTAAAAAGAGAATGCTATATTAATCATTTCCAAAGAAATATAACTCAGATCCAGGTAGAAGTAGCTTGCATACTTAGAGTTTACTGAACAGAAGAATAGCAATCCTGAAAGATTGTCTAGGACAGCCACTGGTAGGTGTGACTGAGGTCAATTAGAACTGTGTGAGCTGAATATGCATTTTCTTATGCCTCATGATTACTGAAAATCATTTGCTATGATTCATTAGACTAGCCAATTAAAAAAGTGATTGACCAAAGTAAAGAAATTGCATAGCCAATAAAATTGATAACAAATTTCAGAGAAATCGAGCCTCAACTTCAGAAAAGCTGTTCATGTGTAACATCTGCAAAACATATTCATTATGAAGACATACTTACTGCATGCTGTTAGTTAATTGTAAATTTAAAAAATAATATACATGTGGTACAGAAATGGATATCTTAACGCTAAGAGGCTGTTTTAGTGCCTGGTTAACCAAACATTGATTAGAAAGAAAAATTTAAGCTGGAAATAGGAGAAAAGCTTGTAGATAGTGGGTTGCACTTAATGTGAAATTGTGCAAAATCAACTGCAGGGTAGCAGTTGGTTGTTTCTGAAACACTTTATAATGTGACAATAGTTTCATGTAAACTCAAACAAATATAAATCATTGTCTCGAGAGTCCTCAGGGACCTGGCATAATCTTTCCACCAGGGTGTCTCCTTTAACAGCCTCATTACACTTGCCAGTGATTCATGGGTGTTAGGCCTCACTGAGAAGGGTGGAAGGGGCTAAGGAACTCAGTATGCTATGTTTCAACCATGCAAATGAACATATTTCCCTGGGACTAAACAGCAGCCTTTCTCAAAGAAATGGATTAATCTATGTCTGTTCTTATTATTTTTTTGTTGAGATTTTCAAAGTAATCCAAACCCATATGAAAGCATTCTCTGAAAGCATTTAAAGCTGGAAAGCACAATTTTAAAGATTATCAAAAAGTACTCTGACGTTGGGCAAATACAGACACACAAAAGCCAGGCCAATGTGAATGGTATTGAAATAAATTAAGAAAAAAAAATCTTGGATGTCAGATTTGCCAAAATGTGTCCCAAGGTAGAGTAGTTAGCAAAGTTATGAGTTCATAAAGGAATTCATCTTATTGGGGCCAAAATAGATGGAAGACACCCCTCACACAATATGAAAACAGAGATCTCTGTCAGTACATCATGACTGAAGTTTAAAAAAAAAATTAGTACAGACCAATGGGAACAGAAAGTTTTTAAGGAGGAAAAAAATGCTAATACTCTTCAAACTCCACTAATCGATAATGAGCAAATTCAAAACATTTTTATTTAACTTGGTGTCAGTAGTGCTGTTCATTCAGAGCAGGTGCTGCAAAAAGTGTGACTGAAGATCATTGAAAATAAATCATTTCTCTAAAAATTAACTAAATTATTGTGTTCAAACATAAACAGTAGCATATCAGATAATTTATCAACACCTATTAAAGAAATAACAACTAATTTCTATTAAACAATTTCTATTCAGTTTTTCTTTAATATCATTGTAACCAGAGGTTTTGATATATATTGTATGTAAAGTTAAATTTTAAAAGTAATAGATATACATGCAAAACATAAATAGTAAACAATTTATTCATTTTTTCAAATACAGAACATGAGTTATTTCAGTAATTTAAGCATATTCAGTATTATGAATTACTACTAAAGACAGCATTGAAACCTTTAGTAAGCAGAATATACAAAGCTTATATGTATTATGAAAAAGCTTAGAAATTATAATTTTAGTGGCAGTTCACCTATGATTATATCTATCCAAGTATACCAACCCTGCTTAGTAACTTTTTCTTTCTAACAAAACAGGAAATGTAAAATAAGTTTAAAGCTACATGGCTCATCTATTTGGTTAAAAAGTAGTGTTTGCATAAGATGACATGAACCTTCAAAACATAGCTGTAAATGCATGAACAAGAAAAAATATAAAATCTAGCTTTCCTTAATCGAATTTTCTTTTTAGGTCAGATGTTTAATTTTGATCTTTGATTTCATGTATCCAACTGCTGGTTGTTCATCACAGATTGTATGATATATGGAGAGTTGCAATTTAATATTACTAAATTGAATTCATCATATTTTCTTCTATATTACCATCCCCTTGAATATTTAATTTTTGTTAAACAACTATTTACAGAAAGCTAAATCTACCTCACTTCTCACATACTCAATTAATCAAATTAATGAGTCCTCTTGATTTTACCTCCTAATTTGTAGGACTTTGCTTCCATTCCCAACACCTTGGTACCACTTCCCTGGTCCAGACATTATATTACAAGATTATTCTTGCAAACTGATCTGAACTCTGAAGGCGTGAACCTCAGCCCTCTCTGGTACCTATTGCAGAGCTCACAAACCTCCTGCGGTAGCATATCCTAAGCATGTACCCCTGTCAGTCCCTGCCTTTGGTCATGCTGCCACCTGCAGGTTTACTCCTCACTACCCCGAGCACAAATTACACCAGTCATTCTGCGTTGTTTGTCTTTTTCTTGTCTAAACTGTATAAAACAAACAAACAAACGTGTTATATCCATAATTATTCTAGGGCACCAGCATAGAACTGGTCTATAGTAAATACTGTTATAGATGCCTAAAGACATCAAACTTTTGAAGATTTTATTTGAGCATTTAGTGATTATTGAATTTAGCAACGATTGACTGCAAGTGGTTTAGTGCTTCCCAGGCAAAGAAAGGATATGGAAGAGAAACTTTATAAGGTTTCTAAAGAAACAAGACAAAGAAAATATTTGAATGGTTAAAGTGAAAAGTATCTAGTAAGAGATGGATTGGTAAAGCCTCTTTTTGCTGTTTATATTGGATTTTTATTTAACTAAATGGGAGTCTAAAGTTCAAGGGCTAACTCAGCCTAATGGCTAAATACATAAATAAATAGATGTATTGAATAATTACAGAATGAGTATGATACATAATTAAAAGTCACATTAATGGTTCTGAGGTGATCCTGAAAATTTTGTACTTAGAGCAAATATATCCTACATTGCAGTAGTTTAACATAATATAAGCCTTTTCTCTCACACCCTGACAGGTGTGAGTGTTGAATGTGTTAATATCTTCTCTTCTGGAGAAAATGGAAAATACCAGTCTACTTTTTAGAAACACCACATTAAAAAGAACAAGTTATGAAAACATATTTTGATGTAGGTGGAATGAGGTGATATACTCCTTTTCTGGGAAACTACTTATACCAGAACTCTTCTTTGTGACTCTTTAGTTCATGAGAAACTATCCATTTTTCCACATTGCTTAAAATTAAAGAATATATGGATCTTATAACAAAGGGAAGTAAAATATTCTGAATTATAGTTATTTATAAAGGCTCTTAGGTAAAAGTCGTTAATAGTTCTGGTTAGAATTTGGGAACCATCATCCTAATCCTTTCAAAAACAATTAGTCCCTAACTTTTGTTTGGACTTTCAGGGCCTGTCCAATGAGATTAGGCATATGGAATAGTTGAGATCTTCCTACAGTAATTACATCTCACCTTTTTAAAGCCAGATGTTCCCCAGTACAGGGATAGCTGCATGTTTGCTGAAGCAAGTGGGGTTTCTCCAAACTGTTCTGCAGTTCACATACTACAATTGGAAAATAAAAAGTATTTCTATTTCTTACCTTTCAAAGCAGTCCTCATATATCTTTTATCAAAATTATTTTTCGGAAATTGCTAGATTTCATCAATTGAATAATAAAATAACTATATCTGCAATTGTCTTTATGCCCTATTTGAAGTATCGGATATTAAATGAAAAATATGCTCAGTAGAGATAGACAGGTGCTATATAAACACATCTGTAGGTCATTTAAAAATTACTATCATCACTCTTTTCATTAAAGTGACATGTGTATATTTTGAAATTACTTTTCAAAATCTAATGATAACTCCTCTGTATGTTCACCTATAAAACAGAATGAGAGTACTATACATAATAAGCTGCAGATTGTTGGGAGGGTGAAGGAAGTTTTGATTTTCACTCTCATTTAAAAATGTAAATAGATTCGCACTTTTTCTTACTTGCTTACATCATTGATGTATTTGATTTTACTGTGTATGTGTAAAGGTGTTTTTTGCTCATTTTCAGTCTTACACAACAGACTTTTCTCGTGTAGCATGTCCAAGGACATTGAGATGGTTGTATTCTAGAAATAAGTATATAGTTAAAGGTATATAAAACTTTAGATCCATTTTGATTGAGAGTTTTCTGTATGTTTAGTCTCAGGGTGTCTCTGCTGAGTTCATTACATAGTTTCAGTAACCATTTATGCTTATATGGTGTCATGAATAAAGTCTAAATTTGTATATGAGAGTTAGAATAGTGTTTTTTTTGCCTGAGTTCAAGCCCATTTTGCGGTACTGAGTTCATAAAATTCCTAAGATGTATAACACTGCACCAGAAGTAGATAGATGATGTTGTTCTGGAAATAATAGGTTTCTCTGATCATCTCACACACAATTTTCCAATTTAATTCTCCTGCGTTGGGCTTTATAAAAGGCCATTTCTTAGTGTGCATGCATGGAGGAAGATAACCAATATACCTACGTCTGTCAGAGGTAAATCAGTGAGGGTACTTTATATTGAAATCTTCAAACAAGTCCAAGGAAAGAAAATATAGTGCAAACACAATAGTAACTTCTGATTAAAACACCTGTGCGTTCAATTTATAAGACTTTCTGTTGAACTATGTGAGAATTAAGATCCCCATACATTCCAAGAAATCCTTTGTGTAGCAGTGCTAACAGCTATGGAATCTCATTTAAAAGCTAGTTTAGTTTTTACGCAAAGTATGCACATCTTCATATACTTGTTTTGTGCTGCTTAGTGGATGAAGGACTGTGGTACCGTGATTCTATATTTATTTATAAATAGCTTAATACCTGAGACAAACTTTATATATTGTATCTTCCATTCTTTTTTGGGGGGTGCCTTCTGGTTACACTATGAAATAGTAAATAATTGTGGAGAAAGTTAAAGGGGATCTTTGGACTAACTAATCCTCTCTACAGCAACAGATGCCAAAGTGAGAGGCTCTATTAAAAGAAATGGCTTCTTCAGAGAAAGCATATGCTTTATTTATCTCATTAGAGGGATATTGAAGCTTTATGATTAAAAGAATGGATTTTTAAAATACATACTTCAGAGAAAGCAGTCCACTTATATCTAGTTTTCTTTCTACAAACATCTTTATTTTGTCAGTTAAATGTGGTAGACCCACGCAAATGATAATAGAATGACAGGAATGTGTATTAATTTCTCATTTTTACTTTTATCTTTCCTTTAATAACGGTGCTCATTATAGTTGAAGGTGAACGTGTAAGCTGTGTTTTCAAAACATTTTTTCCCTCAGTAGAGTTATGTCATGGGGAACACTATGAATATCCATCAAATTGAAGCCTGCAAGGACAGAAGAGCTCGTTCTTCATGAATGTTGTTTGTAACCTTCACATGGCTTCAGCAATTCTGTCACAGCATGGCAAATAGAATGAGAGATTAAAGCACATCATAACCTCAAAATTAACAGCACTACATAAATTACAACTCTTACATGAATCTAAAAGTCTGTTTTTAACTTTAAAACAGTGAATTATTACAGCTTCTAATCCTTGTAATAAAATATCACAGTATATTCAAGTTCAGTGAGGTCAGTGCTGACTTCAGGTTAACTTTCTTGATTGAAACTTCCTAAAGCATCCTGGCAAACAGATGCAATAACTTTGGTCAGGAAACTAAACTGAGCAACATACCCTTGTGGTTCTGATGCTTGTTCTGGATTATCTGCTTGATCCTATTACAAAAAAAACTAAAATACATGTATGCAGAGATGAATTTAGAATTGTATAGCACTGATATATGATAGAACAGTACTTAAGAACATGAAGAAAAGACATCTGATTGCAAATGTTTGCATTAGGATGAAAGCAGCAATATTCTGCCATGTACCATTACATTTGAATATTTCCAACCCGATCATTTATTCATGTTTTAAGTAATAATTTTCATAAATGAGTATTTTGTTCCTATTTGCATTCTAAAAAAACAAAACCTTAAAAACATTCTGCACTAGAATGATGGTTTTTAGGTTTGAAATTTTATAGTATATAGGCATTCCTTGTGGGTCAAGAATTTGGAAGGTATTTCTCTCCATCTCTGTCTCTCTGTCTCTGTTTCTGTCTGCCTCTCTCTCGTACTCAAGAATATTCCTTCTTTTAAACAAAGTTGATAGGATGACAAGGAGTGTCTGAATGAAAGCTGCAATCTGCTGTAATGGAAGGGATTTTCTATCTACTACTATGACTGATATATTGACATGGACAATTTTTAACAAATGTACTTAAAGTAAAGAGAACTACGCTTCAGGCAAATTATCACAGCAATCAAAGATTTTGGTGGTTAAACTGACTAAAAGTATTAGCCCATTATTCAATTTATTATATTCTGTTAGTTATAGGCTTGGATGACAGAAAGATTCCGTAATATTTTTATTACAAGTTTAAAGAAAATCACCCACTACTGATTTATACAGAAAATATCATTTAGATGATACTCCTTTGTGACATTTATTCGTTGTTTATTTACTTGTGGAATAGTAAACTTTAGAGATAACATTTGAAAATACGTCAGTGAGAAATTATAAAACATGGGATAATTTTCACTATGCATCAAGCCCGCACATTGACTGAAATATCTGCAGAAAAATTGGTAAACTTTCACATTTTCATTGAACTAGCACTATTTGAACTTTCTCTGTAAGCTACTTTCAGGAAGATGAAAATTGCTATAATTGAAATGATCATGTGCATTCTGACCCTAATTGGGTAAGTTTTATATTAAGTTCACACCAAGCAATCACAGAAGCAATTACGGGCACTTGTCCTGCGGCTGCTATAGGCCAGGTGCTGCTGTCTGATTGTGACTTGGTAATTACCTTGATACTTCCCCACTACTTCTTAGCATCAGTTAAGCAACACAGCACACTTCAAGGAAGTGAAGTCTCCTTGGAAGTACAAGTAAATACTTAATTATTTAGTTTGCTGCCTCATATAGATGCTGCTTGTTTACTTGGAATGTACAGATGGATAATGAAAACTGTATTCAGAGAAACCTGCACAGAAGTCAAATTGAAGGTAAAAATCTTTGTAATTAGCCACACACTTATGTTGGAAATATGAAAAGTATCTTAAATAATAATAGTGATAGAGGCATTGCGAACTTAAAATTTTTTTCAAGTCTTTGAAGTCTGACTTTGCAGAACAGATTGTAAATCTCTGGCCCATTACACACCTGCAGAGAATTTGGTGTTTTATTTCTCTTGGGTGAAACTGTAGAAGCCGAAACCATGTTAATCACTGTCAGAACCAGTTGTATAAAATGCCAAAATGCAGTGAACCAAGTGTTTTATAATAAATATGACAATGCAGTCAGAATGCTGTTTTGTTAAGCTTGTTATTTGTGGTAATTTTTCATCTATAATTTTTGAAAGGAAAGCATCTAAAGCTTTTATCAGAACAATGTTAATCACTACAGAGAATCACATCTTCTATAAAACTCTAAGTTTTCCATAATAATTAATTCAGTCAAAATTCATAATCTTAATTTAAGGCACTTGCTGTAAATGTCTTTAAAATGCCACTATTTGCAAAACAAATTGCAACAGCAATAAAATCTTTATCTGTCACTCTATGAATGCAACATAGTTCTCTAAAACATTAATATTGTCCCTCACTGTATTATATATCTGTCTTGTAATTTAAACTTATTTGTATTTATAGCTTAAACTTAGATTTTTAACGAATCGCAGATATAATGATTTAGTACAAAAAAGAATAAATTTAGTTTCCTACTAATGCTTATATTTGAAGTGGACACTGAATTGAATGGATCTAAAATTATTACAGATAATTACATCATTGACTTTTCCAAACATATTCTTGTCATGCATTTTTATCTAATTTCTCAAAAAAGCATGTTAAAAGGATAAGTATACCATAAACAGGTGTGCCCTACTAGTGATGGATGATTCTTGTACGCAATATCAAAATTAAGAACACATTTGAAATTGGGCTTGGTGGAACATGTCTATAATCACAGAATTTGGGAGGCCAAGGCAGGAGGATTGCCTCAAGCTGTAGTCCAATATGGGTCATACAGTGACTTCAAAACCAGACTGAAATACATAACAAGACTCTGTTTTGAAACAAAACAAAATAGAATACATTTCACTATACATGATGAAATAATTTTAATAATATATTATTTGAATAAAAATTTATATAAGTCTAAAATACTTTAAATTTACTTGAAATCAACACTCATTTCTTCTAAGCGACATATGTGAATTATATTTCAGTTCCATAAATATTTATTTTGCATCTACTTGCCACTAAATAACATTCAGAAGGGAAGCAAGAGAAATAAAATATGTACTTCTAGTAACAAATTTTTATTTAAAATTACAATAATACCAAGACTGGGTAAAATTACCCTTTCTGGGGCCGAGGATTTAGCTCAGTGGTTTGGTGGCCTGCCTTGCAAGCACAAAGACCCGAGTTCAATCCCCGGTACCAAAAAAAAAAAAAAAAAAAAAAAAAAAAA
>NW_022900936.1:35169377-35184784 GCF_012274545.1 Fukomys damarensis
AAAAAAAAAAAAAAAAAATTACTCTTTCTGTATACTTCTACAAAGTTAAAACAGTATTTTACAAGCTCAATTGCATTGCTAGAAGCTTTAAATTAAAATTATAAGCTATGACAATCATGCTAATACACACCTGTAATTCCACCATTTGGGAGGCTGAGGCGGGAGGATTGCCAAAAATTTGAAGCCTACCTCAGGTACATAGTGAGTTAAAGCCCAATCTCACCTACATAGAAAGATCCTCTCAGAAGGATGAAGAATGAAAATTATTATGTATGTATAGGGTTATATGTTGTTCTATACAAAATATGACATATAATAAGAGAAAAAATTTATATGCAAAATGGGCCAATAAAACAATTAATTGCTATACAATTTAGAGAAAAATGAATACAGTACTGAGAAGCTTATATATATATATATATATATATATATATATATATTCCTTGTCAGCTATTCCTGCCTATTTTTAGACCTATCACTTAAATTGAAAAGAAATGTTTAAGATAAATATAGTTTAAGACAAATAAAGATACCAGCATGCTTCTAAATATCACATGACACACGCATGTGAATGTATATTACATAATTCAAGACCTAAAAGTTTTAAAATCTTCACTTATACATTGCTTGAAACTGGCAATATGACCTTCTCAAATGTGTGACAAGAAGTCGACTAACAAGAAGTCGACTAGTACATCTTAATTTGTGTCTTGTGGGATATTTAGGCTACAAGAGTGAAGAAATCATTCAACTAAAAAAAACAAAACAAAACTAACTAATCAGCCACGAGAATTAATTTGTAAATTTTATGGCTTCTTAGTAAAGATGTCCTTTCAATAACTTTTGCAATTACTAAAGCTATTATCAACTGAATTTTGTGTATGACTAGAGCTCCTGAATACTTCCAACTTCTCAGTTTCAAGTCTCCAGATTAGACATCACTAGGTATTGTTCAATAGTGATAAAGAGGTATTGTGTCCTTCACAGACCACCAGTTCTGATGATATAATTTTATCTTCAACAATAGTTACAAAGAACAGCAAAAACTGCAGTGTTGGAAGTGGTGCTTTAACTATTATGCATGTAAATGATTAGAGGGTAGTGTGCTAAGCATTGCATAGGCTGATATTATTTCTAGATATTTCCCATAGTCAATTCTTAGTTTTTATGTGGTAATAAAATATTTAGTGGCAAACACAGGAGATGTTCAGATTGATGAGTTTCAAATAAATATCTGAAAAAGATTTATCTAGCAATAAAAGATCTACATTGTTTTATCTTTCTTCACATAATATATACACATATATACATGCATATACACATACAATTTAGAAATGAATGTAAAAACATTCCTAAAGGTACCTTTCTAGGAGAACATACATTACTTTGGCAGAAAAGACAATATATTTCTAATTATGTTTGTAGAGAGTTTATATATAAAGATGAGTAAAGAAGGAAATGGCACCTTTGATTGCTCTCTGTTTACCCACAGACCCCTTACACTGCTTTTATTCCAGCTGTAGTCCAGATCATTTGGTTGAGGGTGTAAAGTTTCCAATCAAACTCTAATCCCTTTAGGATAAAGATACCATGCACAAATCAGATGACTCTCTAACCCTATTTGGGAGAAAATAAAATCTAATGTAAAGAAATAACATTTCAAGCATTTGCAATTTATTTCTCTCTTCCTATTACCTTTTTCTAAGTAATTTTTACTATTGACTTTTTTCTAAAGATCAAAAATGTCACTGAAGAAAGAACTTTTAAAAGATTTTTAACTTTTAACTAAAAAGCAACTTATTGCAATGCACCCATGAATAGAAATTAGGGTAACATCTTCAAATATTAGTACTGGAGAAATAGATTAATGTGCCCATGAGATTCTTAAATAGTGTGTGTGTGTGTGTGTGTGTGTGTGTGTGTGTATGAGTGCACATGTGTGTGTGAAACACAGTGGATCTTTTAGTAAAATATAATGCTGTATTTGAACTTACTTTTCTGTTATTTTCCCTAATCTGTGGATCCATGAAGCTGTGAAATAGCAGTGTACTAAGTAGGTAAACAAAAGTTCATGGATATTCCATTGTGTGTGCCCCATCAGTCTTCAGTAAATCTCTGAAGTCTTCCTGTGCCAAAAGCTAATTCTGTAGAGCGATCCTAAAGGAAATTATGCTGGAAACAGCAAAGATGTTTAACAATTGGGACTTTTAAATAACCAAAAATACCTCATAACTAGAAAGAAGTGTTTTAATTTTAAAAACAGGGAAAGGGGGGGATAAGAACCAGGACATATTATGTAAAGGTACAAATTTCCAATGATGAATGTCATTATATCGTGTACCTATAATGTACCAATAAAATTAATTTTAAAAGGTCTTTTCAAAGTTGGATGCAAGATATTACCTTCTTGTTTAAACTAGAATGTTGAAAAGCAGATATGTCCAAAAGAAAATGAATTATGTATATTTATATATAAATGTATTTATCACACATATTAATAATGCATATATGGAGGGGAGACAACATTACATCCATGGTTATAAATGCAAAGTTGCACTTACACAGACAGAAAGGTATGGATATTGTTTACACATTTCTTATGGCTACTCACACCTAATTTTTAAAGATCATCATGGGACAATTTTAATGGAACAGAGAGCAAATAAACTGTGTTGGACTTTATCATACATTTATCTAGACCCACGTCTAAGAGGTACATAGAGTTTGACAAGTAATACTAGAAACTTTGAACAGTGCTAAAAATCTATTAATTCATTAGTTCCATATTCTTACTTTCCAAACTTTTTCTGATTCATGGTGTAAAAGAACCACTTAGTCATTAACTTACTCAATGTACTTAAAAGATTACTGGTACCAAATACAGATTGCTAACTCTGTCCTTTAATACATATTTTCTAATACTCTAAACACAATGTTTTAGATATGGTATTTAGATGTTAAATGAGAAGAAACTGAATTTCAGAGCACCAATAATCACGTCAGTAACTGTCCCACTATATGATTCGTTTTGGTACCGGGGATCAAACTTGGGACCTTGCCCTCGCAAAGGCAGGCGGTGGAACCACTGAGCTCAATCCCCAGCTCATGTCCCACTATATGTTAAAGAGTGGTGATATGAAGCCAATACTACTATATTCTAATTCATGTTCTTTCTATCTGCAACATTAATTTTCTAATTTCTTGTTCCTTCTCAATTTCTCTTCATTCCCAATAAATATAAATTTACTGTCTTCTCAGATACCAACAAAAATAAAAAATAAATTAGAACCAGAATATGAGGTAATGATAGCAACAATAAACAGATTTTGAATTGCATACACGTCCAACTTATTTTGTTCTACTCAAAATGAAAGTAGAAAAAACCCTTTCTTCCCTTAATTTATACAAATAATTATTTCAGAATTGTTTCCCAATTTCTTTTTCCATGTAATTCAGTTTACTTCTCCTACTATAAGCATGTCAGTGCCATAGTCCCTGGGAAGTTATTCTATACAATATTGTCTTTACATTTTTGAACAAATGTGTTTGAAGTTATTCTCTTATGATTGTGTATATGTCAGTAGTCATATCAAAAGTTACCTAATAAACATTATAACTCATAGACACTGGGTACATATTATTAGTATTTATGTTAAATATTTCACATATATTTTATAATTTAATCTTCAGTACAATCCTATGAAATAGGTGCTATCACAATCCCATTTAAGAGGTACTAAAACTAGAGATTGTCGATCACCCATGCTCTTGGACTCCACATCGTCCACTCTAGATTGTTTGTACTCTTAACAGGCATAGACTGGTTTGTCATATATGTCTTTTAAATTATATGCATGTCATCTTACTGCACTTGAGTTTTAACATAACGTTACTATATCCCAAAGGGATCCAGTAAGTGAAGTAATTGTGCAACATTTTTAATACAATCTCACAGCGGAGACTATGAGACAAGGTTTTTGTATAATTAGCTGCATAGTTAACTAATTGGTTGATTAATTTAAACTACTTGAGCCATCATTTTAATAATCTCATTGGAAATGTAGCAGAGGAGGAAAAATTTGAGTCAAACATGATAGGAATGTAATAACAAAAACTCTAAAAGGAAAATGAATTAATGGAATATGACTGAATTTATACAAAGAAGTTGGAATGCAATATTAATGTTTAAAATGTTGAAAATAAAGCAAATATTATGCAAATTATAAGTATGTGTATATTTTAAAAGATGTAAATTGTGGTTCACTTTATTTCAAATTCCTTGGTGATTTCTTAGTTCAATGAGAAGGCACTAGCTCAAAATGACTCTAAGTGAGAGCAATGTTTGACCAGCCCTATTTTAAATATCAAAACACTTTAGGATGTTGCCCAAACTTCATAAGCAACACTTTAAATTTTATTCAATAATAAATATTATACTTTTAAAATAGTTAGAATTTTTAAAGTATATTTACATTTAAGTTATAAAGCCACAAAGACGAGATTTTTTTTCAAAAGAGAAAAATTTTCTCTTTTAAAGTTTGAAATACTAACTTCATTGAAAATTCCTTTAAAAAAATAAGCATTTCACAGAATTAAAGGATTAATTAGATTCACACCAAATTTTAAATGGAAAATTCTCTGTGATAGAATGCACCCATGTTTGACTTAATTCACTCTTGTTTTCTAGTTCTTCTTTTATACCTGTAACAAGAGCTTATAATAATGAACATGATATGTGGTTAATGAATACTCCATTGCATATTTAGAGATCTACATATTTATATGACCTTTTGTTCATAAATGTTAATATTTATTGCTTGTTTGTTGAAATTTTATTTTGTGTTTTGCCACAAGCAAAGGTTTGATTAAAGAAGCTGTAAAGTTCTCATAGTAGCTGCCTGTGTTCCCCAGATAGTAGCATTAGCGTCTACAGAAGCTGTTAATACTGTTTATCATTGGTGACAGAGGCTGGGAAAGACCTTCTGTGGCTTTTATCTTTCACCTTGCCAACAGAAATTGATGAGCATTCTGATTTAAATTCATAGGTGATGCTCTAGGATTTATATGCATTTCACATGGAAAATCACACAGGTAAACCTACCCTGCTGATGGAGTCTAATTAAAATCATCCTAACATTCTAATGTTGGACATTCTTGGGAAAACTAGTACTTTGTCCATATTTAATGTTAAAGTTGCCCAATAGAATCATAAATTATAATAGAGCTTATTAAGAAATTTTCACATTCTTGATTTAGAAAGTGTTTAATGCATTATGATGTGACTTTTTAAGGGGCATATAAGTAATGAATATAAGGCATATTCATGTAATGAAAGCACATTTTTACAGATTTAATTTTTATTAGCTATGGGAAGTTTTAAACACAGCAAGAAAATTCCAATTTTTTTGAACACTGGAATAATACTAATAATATTTTTCTACATAAATATTTTTCAAAGTGTGGTCTCAGGGAGTGATGTGAAACATCTTCTGACAAACAAAATTTGAGATCAGATTTGAGAATTTGAATAATGAATAATGTAGCTGTCCAAAAGAATAATAAGATAGATAATACTTCTTAAATTTTTCATGAGTCATTCTTTGTGGCTAGTATTTAATTAAATATACTATAATTTTGTATCATTGTGTATCACCTAGCACAGTGTTTTTATAATTAAAATTTGATGAATCTCCATTCTCTTTACCCCTTCCAAATTTTACATGGTTTTTTTCTTTCCTCTCAATAAAATGGAAACTGTTTACTATACAATGTAAGCTTTTCCTTGACACTTCTGTCTTTACCTCTGCCCTCATTGCTCCTCCTTGAGTTCTGATTAGTTTTACCCATCAAGAACTGCCATCCATGGTCTAGGGACTTAGCTCAGTGGTTTCATTGCCTGCCTTGCCGAATTTGATCTCCTTTACCAAAAAGGAAGAAGAAGAAGAAGAAGAAGAAGGAGAAGGAGGAGGAGGAGGAGGAGGAACCAGAAGAATTAAGGAACATGAAAGCTAATGAAGGAGGAAGGAAGGGAGAGGGATACGGAGAGGAGAGACAGAGGGTAAAGGTGAAGAAAAGAGGAAGAAGGAGAGGAAGAAGAAGGGAAAGAGGAAGAAGAGGAGGAGGGGGAAGAAGAGGAAGAAGAAGAAGAAGAAGAAGAAGAAGAAGAAGAAGAACAACAACAACAACAACAACAACAACAACAACAACAACAACAACTGGCATCCAGCTTTTTATCTCCAAACCTTCCCAGTTCACCACAAATCAGTTCCAAATTCTTATGAAAGGCACGGTTAGGTGTACTCACAATGATGACCTACCTCTGACAACAATTTTCTGTAGTAGTCACTTTTACATCACTGCGACAAAATACCCAACCCCAGAGTAAAAGTTTATTTTTGGTTAAGGTTTCTGAAGTTTTAGTTCATATTAGTCATCTAGCTCTAAAGCAGAAACAGCATTGCAGGGGTAGGAGAAAGGAAAGAAGGGAATGAAATTAATATGAGAAAACGAAGAAAATGGAAACAAAGTCTATAGATAGGGGCGGATGGAGGGGTTGAAGGGAGGTCAGAGGAACAGGAAAAAAAGAACCAAGATGCATTATGTAAAGGTGCAAATTTTCAATGATGAATATCATTATATTGTTTTCTTAAATGTACCAATAAAATTATTTTTTTTAAAAAGAAAACACCATTGCAGTTAGTCTGGGAAGAGGAAATTCAATCAGCCCAAGGCATCCGGGAAGCAGATAAAGAAAAGGAGAGTGACGTACCCTCCAACGCTATGACACCATGACATGCCTTTTCCAAACAGAGCCTACCTCCTAATAGCACCTTCAGCTACTAACTCTCCATGAAACGATCTGCATAAGAAAACAGCCTTCCAATGTCCAATCACTTTCCAGAAGTTTCATATTTAACAGAGGAGCTTTTGGGAAAAGGTTTCCGATCTAATAACCAAACGTGTCTTTGTCCATTTCTAGTATCAGTGTAATGTTCTTTTTGTAGAATAAGTTTGAAAGAATTCCCATCTATTCCATATTTTGGAATAATTTTAAAATTGTTTTACAAACCTATAAACTTTAAACAAAGTTTTCTTATTAAAATTCCACACTGAACATATCTTGTCCTAGACTTTTTCTTTGATATTTTTATTATTGATTTCACAATTCAATGTAAAGTGGTTTAAAGCTATTACCTAAATATAATAAGATAAAATAAAAGAAATTATTATAAATATAGACTAGAAAATCAACACAATGTAGCTTTATTTGGAATAATAATGATAATAACAATAATAGTTGATTGTTTGACTATTCAAAGCAAAAAAATGTTAACTTTGTAAATTTAATTATATTCACCACAATGCATGAAGATTTCTTCAGTGTTCCTAACCAGAAAACACTCTAAGCTAAAAATTATTTAAAAACTTGTCACCTTTGGTAGCATTGGTTGCAAATGCAATTTATTTTGTTGGTTTGTTTTTTACTACCAGGGATCAATCTCGGGACCTTGTGCTTGTGAGGCAGGTAGAGAAAACACTGAGCTAAATCCATGGCCGAAATATCATTTATTTTAATGTAACTCCCTTTATATCTTTTGTTCTGTTTGGTTTTGGTTTTGGTTTTTTTCAAGACAGTGTTTCACTATGTAGTTGAGACTGAACTGGAACTCACTATGCAGCCCAGGCTGGTCTCAAACTCACAGTGATCCTCCTGCCTCAGCTTACCAAGTGCTGGGATTACAGTCATGCTCCACTACACCTGGCCATAACTCCCTTTATATCTAATGGTGCTTGTTTTAAACTGTAGATTTTAGATTAAAGTAAAAATAAATGCTTTATACATTTCTAAATTGCTGAAGAAAAATAACTTTGAAAGTAAAAGTAAGGTGTTTCATTTTCTCTTGGAAACTTATCTAAATTCACTCAAGCTGTTTATGAGGCTTGAGAAATTTAGATGAGAGAGGCAAACTCTTTGATTTTTATGTTCAAATCTCAAAACATTACATTTTAATGCAATTTTGCTCTTACTTTAATGATATCAGCTGTATAATCTCATTTCTTTTTGCAAGAGAAAAACATCAGAGGAAAGGGAATAGCCTTTCGTAATAGCCACACTCTACAATCAATATTATACCCTTTAAAGGGATCTGAATTACAGGATCAAAAATTTGTGACCCACAAGATTGTTGCCTTTTTACATCAAGAAAAATACATTTTATTCAACTTGTTACATTTTTGATGCTCCATTAAATTCATTTTGTGTACTTCTGACAACTGTTTATACACTGTAAAGTCTGAAACAGTGGCTTTTATTCTATAACTGGAGTTGATGCCACATTCAGCTTTCATTCTTTCCTGTGACCCTATCCTATTCACGGAGATCTTTTAAAAAGGGCACATTCTATGCAAAAAATCCTTAGCAAACATTTCTGTTTTTCAACCTGTTTACAGAAGCCACTAACTGAATGAATATTTCTAAAAAACATGATGTTCAGTGACAACCAAGGCATTTAGTACCATTTTAAAGAATGACACTGAACACTCTTGCCTAAATTATATAAATTGTCTTGGTTATTTTGATCATATTAATATGGATTGTTAAATGTTTATTACAACTATCAGTAATATTTAACTTTTGGGAGCATAGAGGTTTCTCATGATGACCATGAGAATATAGGCAGCAGGAGAAATGTATCTGGTCCTCCATCCCAAATTTAGAAAGAAAGTACGATTTCATGATAATGTTGAAATGTCACATCAGAGGTAATCATTACATTTTTCCCTACGTATATTATAAAGGTTTCTATTTTTATTTTATACTCAATGTAAATTTCAAGCTAGAATACCTACTATAAGAATCAGTGTATTATCTAGCATGAAATTCATTATTATTCTGTATGACTTAACACACAAATACATAGCTATTTTCTCATGAATATTTAACATGTGCTCTAATTTTAAACTATTAAAAATGTTAATTTCAATTAAATATGACTTCTTTTGTTAACCTCAAGATTCATGGTGAAAATATCAAGTGCTCTTATTTTTTGAGTCTATGTCTCTCTCCTTCCTTCCTCCTTTCCTTCTTTCTTTCTTTCTTTCTTTCTTTCTTTCTTTCTTTCTTTCTTTCTTTCTTTCTTTTTCTTTCTTTCTTTCTTTCTGGTGCTGGGGTTAAAAGTCAGGACCTTGTGCTTATGAGGCAGGTGCGGTGTCACTGAGCTAAATCCCTAAATCCATTTTTAAAATGGATCTCTAGCACATTCACTTTAATAAATGAATGAAAAAAAACTGACCTATACTATATTATACTATTCTAATTTTAAAATAATTTTAGATATTTGTAAATAATCGATTTCTTTAATTTTAGATAATGTTCAACTGACATTTTCTTTTATTCCAAAAACTAATTACTTTTCCTTGAAGACTAGAGTAGAATCATGAAGAGCTATAAAAATATAGTAAAGATTCCATTTCAGTTAATGATAGAAAATTAAAATTGCACTTATGAATTTTATAAAGTAGCTACCAACCCACCAATAAAAACTTAATCTACTAATACAATATTTTCTTCATGTTGTAAAATTATTACACATTGGGCCCAGGATTTGGTTCAGTGGTTCCGCCGCCTGCCTCTCAAGTGCAAGGGCCCGAGTTCAATCCCCAGTACCCCCGAAAAAGAAAAAAAAATTACCCATTTTCAGTATATAATGATTCCATTTCTGGCTATTGGTTCATATTTGCAACATCTCTTAAATGTGATTTCCATCCTTTTTCGCTTCTTTCTCCCCCCACTCCCTTCATCTCTTGGTTTCCTTCTCTTTTGCAAAAAAAAAGGGGGGGGGTTTGTTCCTTTTATCAGTTATCTATTATTTGCCCCTATTTTGGTGTTTCTCATGTAAAAGAAACCATGAAATATTTAAGCTTTCTGTTAATTTGCCTAATTTAACATTATAGTCTCAAGGTGCATCCGTTTTCCTACAAGTATAATCTTGAAAGTAAAAGCCAAGTTTAAATGTATTGAACCTCAAACAATGCTTTATAAAATAAATGTAATATGAGAAAGAGAAATATAAAACCATAAAATAAATGAAGAGAGCTGGTATTTATTGAAGAAGACTCATAACACAATGTATTTTATCTTTGAATACAGAACATCTGAGTGTGTGTGTGTGTGTGTGTGTGTGTGAGTGTGTGTGTTGATTATAAAACAAATGATATATAGTATGCAAGGACAAATTCAGCTGGCTGGAAAATGATTTCTGTGTTAATACATTCCTCGGGTTTTGTAATACAAATACGATACTGTGGGTAATTACCAATTTTAGTCTCATTTTTCTGCTGAGTACGCATTTCATACAATTGCTAAAAACGAACCTTCATATGGTACTAGATTTGCCTTCTGATTTCTTGGAAATTGATACTGCTAGTGGATGAATGAAACTAATATTTCTGAATTATCTATAAATGTGCTTATTGTCTATTTATTTATTTATAATCATAACATGTTCTAGAAAAGAGGACTACATATACTTGTTCCTTCATATTGAAAGCTATAAAACACTTTGCCAAAATTCTGCTTTCAATGAGATATAGTTTTACTAAGGAAATGTTTTGAGAGTTTATATAAAAAAGTATAGATTCAAAGTATAACTTTGAAGCCCTGTTTTAGCCTCCCACACAAACTTTGAAGAGCCTGAACAAGGCTACAGGTTGCAGACTGAGTTTTTGGTATACAGGAGCTGATGACACAGGGAACACCCTACTTTTGGCCTTGTCTCCCACATTCCTAGATCTGTATTGCTCTTTACAGATACCAATATTTGGGAAAGATTCAGAACACAAATACATGGAATCAATGTTCCAAAATCAGTGGAAACTCACAGACACTTTTTGTCCTCATCATATTCATTGTTTGATTTCATGGCAATCAAGGTAGAAGTTAAATGTAGACAAATATCAACAAAGAATCAGTACTGAAATACTGCAGTGTAGCTATCAAAGAATGATTATATAAACATACTCATTCTGGTAAACTTACTACATTTGTAATTCCTCATCTCTAAAAAAATTATTTGTGGTTAACATCTATGTAGTGGCTGTATACTCTACATTACCTTATTCACTAAATAAGGCAAAGCAATTTTTAAATTTTAATTCCATCTCTTTGAGAATCAAATTTGCTGATTTTTATAAAATATAGTATTTTATAGTATTTATATTTATAGAAGTATAGAGAAAGTAGTAAGCCTACTAAGCAGACTAAACTTAAAACTAAAACAAAATGTTGAGAAATAAATGTTTTCGAATGATTTTATTTTCACATTATTACATTACCTACAATAAAACAGAAGTAGGAAACAAGTGGGAAAGGTAGGGGAAAGATAATAAGGGAAAAAAATAGGAGAAAATGAAAAAATGGAAATAAAGTGTTAGTAAATAGGGAGGGGAGGAGGGGGTGAAGGGAGGGAAGGGACAAGGGAAAAAAGGAGAACCAAGACCTGTCATGTAAAGGTACAAGATCCCAATGATGAATGCAACTGTACTGTGTACCTAGAATATACCAATAAACTCAATGAGAAAAAAAATAAACAAGTAATACCCAAACTAAAATTTGACAATATAAACGATGGAGAAATTTGAATTTATTAAATTTGTGTATCTTTTAGAATTTTATGTAAATACTGCAAAGTAAAACTATCAATACTTGTGAGAGTTAGAGTTGTTTTAGAAAGTATGAAATTATAAAATTTTAGAAATATATGAGTGATATAATGTCCTTTTCATTAGAGATGCATCATATTTAAGCATGAATTTCACTTTTATTTAAATGATATTGTATTGTATGTATTCTCAACAAATACTTTACCTCGGCCAATATTCTATTTTGGAGATTTTTATTTCATTTATTTATTCACTGATTTCTACTGCCATAGAGTATTTTTAAAGAAAATAATAGCATAACTTATCATAGTTTATCCATTACTTATTTCATGAATAATTAAATTGTTTCCTGTGTGTTTTTCCCATTAAAAATTGTGCATATATAAAAAGCCTTATAAATGTCTCATGATGTATACGTAAGCCATGTAAAATGATTTCCCAGGACTACTACATAAAATAAAATGAAAATATTCAAATTTACATGATAAAATCAAATAGCTCTTTAGGAAATTATAATACTTTAAACAATTTAAACTACTACCAGTGCTGCATAAAATTTTTATTTTTTCAACTTCTTGAATATGTTTGGTATATCTTTTTAAAAATCTTTGCTTATCTAAAAACTAATATATTATTATGAGTTAGGTTTTTCCTTGATAACTTATAATGTTACGTGCCATATATATTTTAGTACTACTTACTTGCCTTTTTCAGTATTGAGTCATTAATTTTGTTTTCTGTATCAACTTGGGAGACTTTATTATATTCTGCACAATTTTTTTCAAATATGTATTGTTTGTATACACAGATGCCTATCTGTCCACAATTTTCTAAGAATAAGTGAATATTTAATGCTATAATATTTTGTAAAGGAAAGTTTTAAATATCTGTGTATGAGAATTTATTGACCTGTTCCTTCAAGAAAAGTTAAGATTATATAACCAGCTGCATACACATATTTTTCTCTATGTGATGATAAATGCTTTAATTTTTTGCAATCACATTGATCAGTCAGAAAAAGACAAAACAGTGTGCTGAATTTTCCAGAATAGAAAGCATTATCTGTTGTGTTTGTAGTGAGAGAAAGTGAGGAGGGAAAATGTATAGATTAACTGGCAGCAGGAGAGAGAATCACAGATGTGGCCCATTTGTGAATGTTTAAAAGTACTTGTTCTATGGTTTTATGCAAATAAATAAAAGTTAATCATGGATATATTTTGGTACATAACTTGTTTTTCCTTGTTTTATGAGGTCGGGCTACGATGTAGTAAAATCTATCAAATGAATAACAGCACAGGAAAGAATTGATTTTTGGCAGGGTCACATTGTTAACAGCTATTTACTTGAATGGTCCCTGTTTTTGTTCCCCTAGTGGAAAGAGACTATGTTTTTCTTTGTTGTTGTTTTTGTTTTGTATTTTTGGTACAGGGGATTGAACTCAGGTCCTTGCGCTTGCATTTTTTTTTAAAAGTTATATGAACCATTGACTTTTAAAATAACTGAAAATACCCTTTAAGGTTACTATTTTGAACAGAAAAAAAGCATTTTTAATAAACTAAGTGCCTTACAATTATATAAACTGAACATTTCCCCTGACTAAAAATTTGATATGTTATTCTGAAAAAGTCTCTGCTAGTTGTAATAGATAAAATGATTTTGTATGTCACATTCATAATCACATTCTGAGAACAAAGCAACATCTTTCAGTTTGTATTAGTGATTGTATGGAAAATGATTCGTATAAACATAGGACAAAAGTTTATGTCCCTTTGAAAAGACACATGGTGATGGTTAGGAGCTGTGGCTACCAACATGATTCCGTGGCCAGCTGTCATAGGTCCTTGTTTTAGCAATAGTGAAAATTAAAACTAAGGCACAGGTTCATGGGGACAAAAATGTTTTAACAGGAAACTTAGAGTGAAGATTTACATTCTTGCTGTGGTATTCACCAGGCTGCAGTGATCATAGTCTATAGACATTTCCGAAATTATTTCATACTATACTTAAATTCAATATGTACAATTATTTTAAAATTATTTAGGTGGTTATCTTGAATAATATTCCATTAGTCATTAAATCCTCCATAACTTAGAGATTGCACTGTCTTTATCCAGACTTGGAAACAAGGATTAAAAAATCTAAACCACACATCAAGAAACTGGAGGGATGGAACTGGAGTAGGTGAGCAACTCGACAGTGGAACTCAATAAGCTGTGAAAACCAAAATCATGGCAGTAAGATGAATTTATGTCTTGCTTGCTAAATTGGCAGACTGGGGACTCAGATTATTGGTTTGAGTGGAAGGCTCACTTCAACAAGAATAATTTCAAACTTGTCACTCCGTTTTGCGTATTAGTGATGACATGAAGAATCAGGACAGAAAGGACAGTAAGGAAAGAAGAGATTGCCGATTGTATTGAACATAAAGCTTAAGGGGAAAAACATGATACCCAGGTAGCAAACAAGGCCCAGAGGAGATACTTTCATGTTTGCATCCAGAGGGAGGCGGGGAAGCTCTTCTCAACACATAATAAAAATCATTCCCTCCAGAGTGTTTGTCTTCTCCCTCCATGTGTCTCTGACTTTACTCCTTCCCTTCAAACAAATGCAGGAGAGGTTTCTTGTCTAACACATGGATTCCTAAAGTCATCACTTAGAGTAAAGATACTGTGATTGTTTCAGAATAGTCAGGAGTACTGGTGGGAGGCTGGGTAGAATCGGTCTCGTGGAATATCTGGGACAATGTTACATGAATGGAAGTTTTATAGAAAATAGCAAAAAGGTAGAGAAAGTAAGTCAGGCCACTATGTTCACTACCAGTATATTACTAGTGCAAGTGTTTAGAAAAGTAATTTCTTTTCTTTAAGTCACAGGGTTCATACCATGTTATAATTAATTGTTCTGTTCTGCATGGAATTTTCACTATAATTAATATATTTAATAATATAATAATATAGAAAAATATAAAAAACAGGTACAATTAAATGCAAAGGCAACAAATCTTTATTCAATTTATAACATTTCTGTTACATATGTGGTGCCTAGAAATACAATTTCATTGTAATTAAACCGAGTTATATGCTTTTTCATTTAGCTAAACACAGAGTTTATTTTACTATGAAGTAGGAAATATGTTGTGATTTCACTGTCTTTTTTTCCCCCAATACTGTCAAGTAAACTCTGTGTCCTTAAAATATTAAAATTCTTCTATAAACCCTTAAAGGTAAAACTCAAAGTAAAATTTATAGTATTTGGGTCTATGCCATCATGTAATTTCATATATAAACTATACAAACATGTATTTTCATATTTTAGTATTTATATAGATTCACTATTATCTGGAATATATATAATAGTATAATCATGAGTACATACATATTTGTAAATGTTACTCCAAGTCATTAAAAGTTTTGTGATCAACCCTTTCATAATGATTACTTTTCCTTTGTGATTTTGATTTGAAATCATAGAAATTTCAAAATAACAACTCAGATACAGAATACAATTTGCTAGAGTCTACACATAGGCTTTTGCTTTCATTTATAAGATCCTTTGATGTTCAGCTTTGGTTGTTCAACAATTAATAGTTTTATTCAGATCACCCTACATAAAAAGATAACACTGAGAAAAGATTGACTCCTTAAAGACCCTAAGAAAATCTTTGGAATAATTTAAAAAGGTATCAGAAGTGTAATTTTTGTTTTTTTTTAAATGCTGTTTTAAGAAAGAACTATAAGTATATATAT
>NW_022900936.1:35184880-35192598 GCF_012274545.1 Fukomys damarensis
TCAAAGAAACAATACCTCTTGTTTTCCCCCAGAAAACCAAGGGAACCTGTGTAATGTGCAGTGTATACAATCTGTGATTACTGGAAACAACATTTGGCAGAGTGATTGATGTGCTAGGTGGTCTCACCTTACCATAGCTGACCAATTAAGGAGAAAAAAGGAAAGCCATCAATCAAGTCAAAATTGACAGCCCTCCCATCTCTACCATTAAAAAACACAGAAAAATCTTGTTTGTCCATCTGGTCCCTTTTTGAAAGGCCTAAGTGTTATAAATTTTTTTTCCTGTGTATACTATATTTAATATATATGTTACATAGAATTTTATAGCAAGTTTATTTTTACAAAAGCAAGCTATAGTTTAATAAAAGCACTTGACCTAAACCCACTGGAGGAACTAAGCAAATGAAAGTTCTAATAACTTTTCCAGGTGACCTGAAATAGGTCACAGGTCTCCGAGGATGCTGGATTATTTCCTCAGGTGGTAAATTTGAAACAAAATCTGCACATTGATGTTTTATTTAAAGGTAAGCTTTGTAATGACTTCTAGGCACAATACATCACCTAAGCGCATTTATATGGTGCCACGTAGTAATTGCACTATTGATCACTCAGAAATTATTCCAGAAGGTCCACTCTGTGCCCTAATTTTGCTTAGTGAAGGACTTTTTAAATAGAAATATGTAGCAGGATATTGGAGAATATGGTCATGTAAATACTTTGATACTATAAACAGCATACAGATAGCATAAGAAATGCTGGGAAGCATTGGATAGTTAAATAATGGTCTAATATTTTCAGGAAATATGAGAAAGCTTAACAACTTTGACTTTTAAGGCATTTAAATACTGTGTATAGCTCTTTGTAATGACCTAGCTAGTTCATTATATTTTTATTTTTATATATATTCTATATATTGCATACCTATCCATATTCTATATTTAATATACACTGTCTATATTTTTCTCTCTATCCTCAGTCTTTCAGCTCATAATATACTGTCTCTGCCACTGAAATGCTTCTTTTGCCAGGTTTGTTACAGACACTAAAGATATTTTCTATAATTTCAGATTTTCCTGAACAACATTTCCCAAGTAAAATGATTTGCTTTTTTCTCTTGGTGATTTTATGCACTATAAAAGTGCTATATCCTATGTAATGTATGTGCAATCAAATGGAAAAACAAAAGGTTGCCTTTAGAATTTCAAGGCCAAGTATGCAGCACTGACTATTCATTTGGTATTTGCAAAGTACCTTGACAAAGAGTGAATTTTGTGTTATTTCTACTCTTCCTATTTAATGATTTTTCAGAAGAGAACTGTGAATAAAAGGGCAAGTAAATGTTAAAAATGTATGCGTACTTTACAAATTCTTGTAGAATAAAAATATGAGACAGTGTGCTAACTTGATGAAACCACTTTTGAAACAATGAGTTGAATTCATGAATATACTCAGAAGAAACAAAAGATGATGTGAAAAAATAAAATAAAAATGAATTCCAGTACTTTAGCTACACAGTTTTTCATTCATGTAGTGTTTATGTAACAAAAATGCAATGCAAAATATCATGGTACACTGTAAAAATTTTAAAAGATATTGTGGTACCCCTCCAAAAATAGTAATAAATTCTCCCTAAAGGGGCTTCAATTCCATTTTTAAAATGTATAACTTTTAAAATCGTTACTTAGCTTTTTGTTAATGCCTTTATATTAATCTATTGCACTTCAATCAGTCCATTTCTAGACATTTACTTTATTCTTTACAAGTCATGAAAAGAAACTTATCCAAATCTGTATTCATTGATGTCACTATATGTCCATTATCTTAATGTGGACAAAGCTTCCAGATAAATATGCTGCAGTTGAGGTTCTAACCATTACTTCTTCCTTTCTCTGATAGTTGTCAGAGGTCTGATTTGTATCTAATCCAGACTTAACTGTCTACTCCTGTTCTTACCCTTTTTGCTTCACAAGCATGTCTGCCAATAAATTTCTCAAGAGCTAATCCTGTTTTGGTATCTGCTTCTTACAGAACCTAATCTAGCTCTATCTTCATATTGAAACATGAAGAACAGTTCATGAACTTCTTCAAGTTCAGTCTCACTGTCTGCCCTCATTTTTTAAAGATAAAAAACACCTTTCAACCTCAAACAACTTACAAAGAAGTTTAAAAACTCACTTTCTCCACTCCATAAATTTATTAATGCAGCACTGACTATTATGACTACTTTAGGACAACAACATACTGTGTTCACAGATAAACTGTAAGGACCAATCTGTAATTGTCTCAAGTTCACTGCTACTATAATACACCTAGGCAGACTCTGAGATGCTTTCATGTGACATTAGGGAGAAGAGGAAGAGGAAGTTTTGTACATATCTACCCATGAATGATCTAGCCTGGCTTAACTGTGCAGTGAACAGATTTTGGAGATGTAAGGACTATATTTTACTACCTCCCTTCACTGAAGTCCTTAGTGAGTACTTAGTACTCAACTATGTTAGCCTGTCAGTTATTTCTCTTACAGAAAAGACTGATACTTGCTAGAAAACATATTATTTCTTATCTCTGTAATTCTAGGTCTTAAGATAGTTATGAAGAGCTCAATTAACATCAGTTGAAAGAGAAATGACTGAAATGAAGGATAAAAAAGTCAACAAATGTAAGATTAAAAGTAAGAAATGAAGTGAAGTTATTCTAAGTTACATTGGGAAAAAAAGCACATAGAGATATTTATAAAGTAAGATAATTAGTGCCAATGGACACAGAATAAAATCAAAGAAAATTTTTAAAGTGAAAGAGATTATAGATGTGAGGGATACTTTAAAAAAGATTTTCAGGTGGACACAGAATCTATCTCCAAATTTTATAATAATAAGAAGATGGAGCAAAATGACAAGTGGTTTGGAAGACTTTTCAGGTAAAACTAGGAAGGGAAAAGTCATTTTTAAGTGGTATGCTTACAGGGAATCAAATAGTCCAGACTTGATAAGTCAGAAAAATCAAGCATGAATTACACTAGAGTGCATATTGTAACCTTTGTTTTGATGAGGACCTTAAACTTCTCTTGGCATAGGAGTCAACTAAGCAGTTAGTTTCAGCAGCCAAGCATAACCATTTCATACCCTAAAATACAGATCAGTTATTTATCTGTTTATTTAGTCTTTGTCTGAGAATGTGATCTGCTCAGACCTTTTAGAATCCACACAAGCAGAGTAGAGGGAGATGATAATCTCTTCCTTGCCATTTGGATTAGCAAATCACTACTGATGATCAAAAGGCTGAAGAGGTCAGGACCAGATCACTGTCAAATCAAACTCTGTAAAATAATTCCCTCTCCAATGAATTTGAGACAAGAAGCACTGGTCTCCATAGTTTTGCAAATGGTAGAAAAGCTGTTACGAACTTCGCGTCACATTTAGGAAAGCTGTTCACGTTAGGAAAAGAGAAAATTGGGAATTGCAAAGGAAAAAGTGACACCAAATAGTTGAAAGAACAAAAATACTTCTGCAACAGAAATAATATTTCTGCAAAACAGTTTAAGAAAAATAAAATAATAAATATTTATTTATTTCTATAGAAACAAAGATTTCTAACTGTTTAGTGTTTTTGAAAGAAGTGATATAGAAAAACCTGTCTTCCGATTCTCTCTCAACCTAACAAAGAAAGATCTTGCATGAAGAAAAATTTCAATAACAAGAATATAAGAAAAGATATTGCAGAAATCTGTTTCACTCATGTAGTAGCTGAAATAACTTTCCTATTTGATGTTGATCTATAGCTTTTCTATCAAAGCAGCCACATAATTGTGTGATGTAGGTTGCAGAAATAAAAGATACCTCACTTTACATTATTCTAAATTTTAAGTCATACTAAAACAAATCTTATTTTGTCTTCTGGAGTCTAATATATATGTGTATGTGATGATGTATATACATATACTTGTGTATATATATTTTTTAGTATTTAAATTTTTGAAATTACTATAAATCCTTCAAGTATTTTATTCTTTAGGTAGACATTATATACTCTTAATTTGCTTATATTAAGGATATATTATATATTCTTACATACTTATACTAAGGATATATTATATACTCTTAATAAGGCTTGTATTAAGGATCTCCCATTTATAATTACATTTTTAAATTAGCCTTCCAAAGTTATGACGTTTTTCCAGACCAAATTCTGGTCAGTACAGAACACAGTGAAGTTATCTTTCTGGACATAACAATTTTATTAACCTCATTGTGGGCACCCTCATTTTATAATGATATGTAATGAACTTGAAATCAAAGCAAGACCTATAGTACTTAAAGAATTAAACAAAATAAAACATGAATTATTATCCAGCCTACTTTTCCTTACCTATAGTCTTGTGTTTCATGTTTTTTCCACCCAAGTGAAGTCCTTCATATTTATCCTTATTAGCTATCATCGTTTTTAATTTCAGCTTCTCCTTATAGCTTACTGAGAAATACGTAGACAATGACTGCATGGTCCATTTAGCCCACTGGGAGCAATACGGTTTGATTAACATGCAAGCTTGAATTTCATGAACAATTTGGAGGATGCCCTGTACAACATGATTTGAATGGAAGTACGTGAAGATCTCTGAAATGATAGTGGTGGGAAAGGCTACAAATGGACAATAGAATTATAAATTTTAAAAGAAAATTAGGGACTTATGAGATCTAAGAAGTGAGGAAAAGATATGAATCAGAACATGATGCCTTTTTTGGAGTTTAGGTATTTAGAACCTGAGAGCAAAATTTACAGGCATAATGAGGCCCCTAGAGCAATGTGATTGGGGAGAAGTATGAGTATTTTTACTAAAACATGTTAAATTTACAGTGATATTGGTATTAACAATTAGAATTTTTCACAGTATATGCATGTGATGAGAGAAGCCCGTTCTGCAGTACAGAACAGAGGTGAATGCTGAAGGTGGTATCTGATCATCATTGGTGCAGAAATGATGACTGATACCCGGAGAAGGGATCTAAATTTTCGAAAAGCCATAATTTATCATAAAATTATAACTCAAGGATTCTAGAAATTCTGTACCAGGAGAGAAATGTTAAAGAAGGTCTAGGGGAAGGGCAAGGGAGTGAAGGGAGGGCAGGGGCATGGGTAAAAAATGAGAACCAAGATCTGTCCTGTGAGGGTACACAGTTCCAATGATAAATGTAACTGCACTGTATACTTGAAAGGTACCAATAAACTCAATGAAAAAAAATGCAGAGAAAACTTAAAATACTATAAAAATAAATAATTGGCACAAAAAAGAAGATATGCAACATAACTTTCAAGTGTTTCTGTTAATGGAGTCCTCTGATATTAATTTTAGAAGATTTGCAATAACCCCTTTTAATACTTAATTCTCCAGGAAGTTATTTTTTAAAGGATGACATTTGTCCTTATCTATTGCTAGAACATTTTATTATGTTTAAATATTTATATTCAATAGGCTAAATATCTGTTTCTCAAATCTGGCATAGTCTAAAAGTTACTCATGATGTATAGTAGTCTAAAATGTTATCCATTAAGAAAGATACATTGTAGCTCAACTATCATTGAGGCTTGATAGGGATGTAAAACAATAAAGACTGTCTATAAAAACAATAAGAAACAAATAAAAAGAAACTACATGGCCTTGAAAATAAAGCAGCCTATTTTACTCTTTTACCCTACATTACAAAACATTGTTAGCGTTTTGGCACACAGGTAAATCTTTTAAAAAATAGCTAAGTTCAGTTAAGAGTTCATTTTCTATTTATATTTATGCTATACTTTAAATTTAAAACAGAAATAAATTCAATACATTTTTCCATTTAAATTTCATTAGTCAAGTTCTTTATGGATTTTTGTCTTGGTTTACATATTTTGCTTTTGTTCTTTGACATCATGTAAAGTATGATCCTCCATATTTTACTTTTTCATAGGTCACAAAGGAATATTTTTCTCTATAAAATCTTGAAGCACCTAATATAAAAAAAAAATCCATCAACTTGTTATTAAATGCCTGAACTGGAGGGACTGAACAAAGCAGTGAAACAGAATGTCAAAACAAATTGTGCCTCCTCAGTCTCAGACAAGAGCTCACCAGAGGTCCTCCTGAGGACCAATTCATCTTAAATGCACAGTCTTTGCACTAATACCTTACCATGCTGACGCCCAGACTAGGAATTATGATCAAAAACTTTAAATCTTTTGTCACCCTGAATTTCATGAAGCAATCAATCTCAATCCCTTGGGATAAGAATTTTCAAAAAAAAATTGTGTTTCACTCATCCAGGAGGACTAGTAAATCATTTTCAAATTGATATCTTGTCTAATGTTAATAGAGAGAGAAAGAGATATATAGTCTATTTTGAAAATATAATGAATAATTTGATGATTTTCTAGGAAAATATTTCTGGTATCATTATTTCCTCACAACAAACATTTAAGAATGCCTAGGATGGAACTCTTCTTTTTCGATATGCTTGCTATTTGTCAGTGGTTACTCTGTGTTCTATTTTCAGAAGTAGTAAATTTCAAAGAAGATAAATGGATCTCTTTATTTTATTTTTTGTTTATTCTATGGAACTGGTAGATTTTAACTCTATCCTATACTGATGAATTAAATAACTCTATATTCCTTAAATTTTATTATTATTATATTTTATTTATTTATTTATTTATTTTGAGAAGGGTCTCACTATATAGTTCAGACTGCTCTGGAACTCACTGTGTAGCCCAGGCTGGTCTCGAACTCACAGCGATCCTCTTGCCTCAGCCTCCCGAGTGCTGGGATTACAGGCGTGCACCACCATGCCCATCTTATATTCCTTAAATTTTAATATGCACTTCTTTACTGGTTATCAGAGGATGACTGTGTAGAAACAAAGTGAATTTTACCGAGTTCTTCATGTTGGTGTTTACATTCTCTTCTTCAAATGCCTTCCAAGCACTTTGGCCTTTAATTCCTCCACAGTTACTGCTATATGATAGCATTCTTGCACATCTGTCTTTTAATGTTTCTGCGAAAAAGCAAAAAGAATGGTAATTAGGTTCTCAATTCAGTAAGAATATCTTAAATGTAGCTTCTTTTCATCAGAATTTAGACAAGATGCCAGCTATGGTGGTGTACACCTGTTCTCAGGAGGCTGAGGTAGGAAAATAGTCCTAAACTCAAGACAAGCTAAGGCTGCATATTTCAAGTTCAGTCTGAACTACATAGCAAGATTTTATCTTAATCAAGCAATCAATTTTGAATTTTAAAAATCTGTAGATATGGTACTTTTATCAAGTTCTGTAGCTGAATTACATATTATGTGCAAGAGGATCAAATATTCAAACACTGCTCTGCACCAGTTGAGGTAAACAACAAATATAGCATGAATTTTCCTGTAAGGGGGAATCACATTAATATATTTAATCATGGTATCTGTGTGATATACATGTTATATGTGAATATAGGGTATGTATATTTTAAATGTAGATACACATGAACAAACTATATATATATATATATATATATATGTATATACATACATACACAAGCAAAGTGAAAGTATATGGCATTTTGTAAGCATGCAACGTGACGCTTCTCTTGAACTAGAGAGGAAGCTCTCCTGAGAGAATTGTTACCACCCTCTCATTTGTCCTTTCTCATCCTCTCTTTTGGCGAGTGGAGAATATAGTTCCCCAAAAAGGAACCTCCTTTATTTACCAAA
>NW_022900936.1:35192908-35222908 GCF_012274545.1 Fukomys damarensis
ATATACATACATATATATATAAACTGCATCTGTGCACTCTATTGCTCTGGCATTTTAGGTTTTAGAAAAATGCAAGCGTTGTTCTTGGAAGTTCTACAGGTCACATTGTGGCCCTTGAGTTCTCCTATCTATCGCCTCATTATAACATCCATAATATTTTTAATTAATTTGATTAATACATTTAAGGTATGCAATATTTCTGAAAGAGTTTCACCTTTTCATTCCATTGCATTTTCCTTCCCTTAAATCTATGATGAATTTGATTACTTATAGATTTGTGTATCAGGCACGTGCAGGCACACGCATGTGTGTGTGTGTGTGATCATTTTAATTTCTTCATAAGAAACAATCAATTATAAAAATAATTGTGTGTATTTAATAAGTTCTGAATATGGAAAACAAGTAAAGGGGAAGAGATAAAGGACTTTTTTTGTGTACATTGGAAAAAATGTCAATGAATTGTGAAAGTCAGTATCTTTTTTTGTTGACTCATTATTTCATGACTTCCAACGATTTATAAATTTTAGAAAAAAATCACCCCTTAAGATAAACCTCAGTAATGGTAACCATTAATTCTATTTTGTAGTTTAATTGATTAAGTATCTCTAAAAAATATATATATACACACACACACACACACACACACACAGGTACAAACACATAATTCTTTATCGGTACGTGTATGTACATATATATCGATACTTTCAAGGACATTTATATAAAATGGGATTTGTGATGAATTTTTGTTCATATTACCCAGAGCTGAGAGTGAGCTAAACTTTATAAATGTACAAAATTTTCTATCAGGAAGAAATCTTGTTTTTTACCTTGAATAATGTTTTAACTGAATTTCACCTCTTTTAAAACTTATTACTGCCAAAATCAAAGACAGTGAGTATAGTTTTGACAAAAACTTTTTGAATGAAACAGATAAATAATAAGTATAGGGCTTCTTTTTCTAAAGTTGTAATATATACAGGACAGACATTAAATGTATTGAATATATGTACACTTCTGAAATGAAAAACTATCAAAAAGTAGGAGCAGTTTTTCAGAAGTAGCTATTAGGTGAGTCATTAGGACATATTTCACCATCTACAGTAGTTAAAAATATACCACTGAAGAACTTGAGAAACAAATCAGCTATTTGTATAAGTATTTCACTTACTCCCCTTGAAAGGCCCATCAGAATTTATAGCCCATCCAGAAAATTCTTAACTGTTATTTTTCCTTCTTCCTGCAAATTTGAGGGCTTTGCCTAGTATTATTGATTGATAAATGCTACAAATAATAATTTAATTGACTTATTACCTAACACATTGTTGACAGGTCTGTATCATGAAATTTTAACCTGATTTCAGTGATTGTTCTCGCAAAGCAGCAGATCCAGAGCCAGAGATGTGAACAATCCATTGTGCCCCCTAATGGTGGACCGGCAATGTGAAATCCTTCATCTCTTCTGATACTGTTTCTCTGACTCAAATTCTTCACCAAATTCAAAAATCTAATTTGTGCTCAGTGCTGACCTGATTCAAAGTAATTATGGAAATAAAATTCCTGCTCTAATTTAAAAACCTTTATTCTGATTAAAATGTCCATACATTTTCCAGTAGAATGAGATTTTTATATCCTGACCTCCAATGCTGTTTATATGTAGAGCACTGCATAATATTTAAGCTATTATATTTAAAGAACTAGTTCTTGTTTCCCAAAATAATTTAATTTGGAATTGACTATAAGAATCACTTGAAAACGTCTTTTAATTGTGTATCCTTTACAGACGATGTCCTGTTTCATAAATATATCAAATTCTGTTAATAAATTGATTACTTAAATATAGCATAGTTAGATTTTTATCTTCTCAATTCTGCTATAAAGTTATTGCAATAGGTAGCTATTTGTGCTTGAATAGTGTTTACTAAAACTTGAAAAACTTTTATGAAAAGATATTGTCAGTTTTATCATAGGTAATTATCTAGCAATATTTATATAAAATTACAAAACTGTTTCTATACAAGAATTTTAGAGCTTACCTTAATAGATCAGTAACTATTCAATACAATTAATATTTTTTCTTAATCTTAACTCTGAAAAAGCTTGAAACACATTTTAATATTTAGCTATAATTATAAATCCCATGTGTTTCTTTGCTCTTTTCTCCTCTAAACTTTATAGCCACGTGTTCAACTTCTTAACTGAGTTTTTCCCATATCTCAGAGTGAGCCTATTATTTTCATTTCCAAATCCAAGTCTCCTACAGTTTTTCTTTTCATAGCTATCTTCTACACACATAGAGATGATTCTTAGTGCCTCATTGTTCTTAATGCCGTATCACAAAATCTATCCATTTTACCTTCTGTCTGTTTTTTACATCTTTCCGTTTCTCTCTGTCTCACCACCACGCTCTTTTGACTTATTGACACCCGTTTTACTCTAGTATTTCTGTTACTTTTGTCTTACTTCAACTTGTTCTCCACAGAGAAGACACTATATTTATATTAAAAATAAAATCCAATCGTGCCACTTGCTAAAACTAATCAGTGGCATCTATTTTAGAACATAGACCGGTTAGTGATATGGTCCCTTGACTTCACACAACTTGACCTCTCTTCATTTCAGCACCGCTTCATGTCATTACTCATAATATTGCCCATGCTCTTTGCCTCTGTCCTTATTGCAGGTCTCTAGGAACACTATATTCTTTTGCTCCTATACTCTTTACACAATTTCTACCATTAGGGACTGTGTCATCCTATTACCCCAACTTTACTTGTGTTCTCTTCATCCACTTTCAAAATTAAACCAAAGCACTATTTCATGCAAAGCAAGCCATTTCCCTATAGCGGTTACATCATACCTTAGTACATCTTTGGTCAGAAAAGAAGCTGTTAGGTATTATATATGAAGACGATTTTGAAAGAAATCACCATTTTTGTAAACTAAAAATTTAACAATATGAAGAAGAATGAGTTTCATGAGAAATTAAGATATTCAAATGTGAAATAGAAAATCTGATACTGTAGGTAGCATAAAAATGCTCATCAGAAAACTTCAGAGAAGAAGCATAAGTGAGCCTCTAGTTTGCGAATACTTTCTTTTAAAAGAATGAGACAATAAATGTTTCTAAGAGAATGGAAGGATCCAGTGTTGTGAAAGTAGCTGTATGTAGCCATAGATGAAAAATCAGTGTTCAATTCAATGAAATAGTTTGAATGTAAAAGCCAGGCAGGTGCTATCGTAGGTGACTCTAATATGATGTTGTTCTACAATAGATAACAAAAATATTTTTTGAAATGTCATGTAATTTTAACAAAGGACAATGATTTCATAACTTTTTAATTTGATTTGTTTTGAATTTTGGAAAACAAGAAGGGTAAATCTTAGGAGTGAAATTTTGAAGAAATACTTTCTACCACACCATCATAGAGATATCTTTGTTCTTTGCCTACTCAACTACAGTTATATTATGATCTTTTTTAATCTCAGAAGTGTGCACACATAACAGGTGTCTAAATGATAACTATTCTCCTCCACTGAATACTGCACCACAGTATGTTTTCTCAGCACAGAACTGCATCTTTTTTGGTGTCTTAGGAGTGTTTGTTTTATTTTTCTCTTCCACTACATTGATGAAGAAGAAGGATTTTTGAAAAAAAATTGAGGAAAAGACCATTTTCCAGCTGATGTTTGAGTTAAATTGTAGGACATTTCAGAGATGAGAAGTTCCACAGGTGTTAAGGGCAGACATGGTAATACAGATATACGAGTTAAGAACTTTCTTATTCAGTTCCCAAAAATGAAGACCTTTATTCTGTAATCAGGAAATATGGACTTTAAATTACAAGTAAAAGTATATCACCAAGGGAATTCAATGGTAATGATATGATGAACTCTAATTTTAAAGGGCCAATTTGGAAAGTACATGGAGGAAGGTATTAGACAGGAAAGAGAAATGGAGTAAGGAACCCATAACGGATTGCTAAATTAACCTAGGTTCAAGATGATAAATGTCACAGTGAAGGCATTAAAATTGAATGAAAACATATGAAATTAAATTGATTGAGCCTTGCAATTAGCAACTAGATGTGAACAATGAAGATAAGTCAAGAGGTAGATCATCCCAAATTTGCTACCTAGGACATCTATATGCCCCCCAAAAATACTAAAATCAAGAATGGACGGTAGATTTGGGAGTACAAAACCTTGAGATATTGGCATCTCATTTTACTTCCTGAACAGATTTACATACTGATTCTTCCTAAGTGACACCTCCTGATTACTCTGTGGTCACTCCTTTTCTCCTTCCAGCCTGATGATTCCAAAATCCCTTCTTTTTGTAATTTTCATCATTAGTCATCTCTACTTGATATGTAAAGGGAGGAGGACAAGGGGGACCACGCGTTTCTATGTTTGATCCAGCAGTTAAAACAAGCAGGAGAGAGCAATTCCATTTTATTTAGTCATTTCAAACCCAAGTTAAAATAATGAAGTACATAAGTGCTCGCATTCACATGCATGCCACCCCTGAGGCACATCATATTCCATGTATTTTGCATTTTAATTCTCACTGCATGACATTTAAAGAATATTTATTTGTGCTTTTACCAGAGTCATGCTGCATTAACCTAGTGTTCCTTTAGTATTAGAGAAACTTCTATGTAAACACATTCTGAGGGTTTACCATATTTCAACTCATTCCCTCATTTCCATTGTATACCCATCTCATCTTTCTTTCTTTTTGAGTAATTTACTACATGTTAATTTTTTCTTCTACACCTCATTCCAAACATCTGCCATTTTTATCCATTTTGTATGTGCAATATTACTTTAATTCCTCTAAAATTTTATATTTTCTACTTTGGGGTTTTTTTTTAAAGGATTTGGCTTTAAAATAGAAAGAATTGGCTAAGACAAAATGTGCCGTTATTTGAAGCTTGAGTTCTACGAAGCAGTTAATAAGGTTTTGCTCCTTTGAGAGTAAGATACTTTATACAATAGCAAAAAGGGTTATAGGCTAAAAGTTGATATTCAGAACAAGGAGAGAAAAAAAGAGGATTCAGAGAAACTAAAATATATCAAGTGAATATTTTTTGTAGATGATACTAATAGAAAAGAAGTTAATTGTGTAAAACATTTGTTTTAAAAACTCTGCCTAAACAGATTCTCAGTCAGCTAAGACATGGAAGAAGCAGAACCACAAGGATGATAGACTAAACCAGGATTAGTCATCTATGCAAAAGCTGGGGATAGAGTCTACTCCTTATGTCAGACAGAATTGGATCAGTCAATGACTTGATCAACAATTTCATGCAGAAGGATGTGAATGTGTCCTGTCTTTTTTCAAGAGTATAAGTGTTCAATCAACACTTTGACAAGGGCACCCTGAAGGAAAATAATACATTGTGCCTTTGAAAATGTGTTACTGTAGGTTATATATAGCTTGACATGGTAAGAAGAAGTCATACTGCTGTAAACTGATCTATTGTATGATGGCTGCTGGAGTGAAAAAGCAATATGAATCAGAAACGAGGTTACTCTAGGGGTCTTATTAGAGGATATAAAGGCTCAGGAAGTTAACACAAGTCTGGGAAAGATGAATTCTCACTGAGCTGAGATTGAATTCATGAGCATGACTGAAAATCCCAGCAAACCTTGTATACTTCACCTCCTGGGTGAAATGTGCATAGAAACTTAAAAGTTTAGAAATTTTACAGTATTACTAACTTTTTTATAAGGACAAATAAAAGTTCAACTACCTTACTCTTGATGTGTTTGATTAAATATATATCCAATGAGTAAGTGGGATCTTTTATTACTAAGCAAGTCACCAACAAATTGTAGATTAGAATGAAAAGATCTATGACAAAAGTACCATAGAGTTTCTTACTGAATGGTCTAATAATCATAGTATAGGTTAAACCACAATATTTTGCAGGTAAACATCTAATATCTGGTTCTTTTGGAAAAGAAAGCCCCTGATTTGTAGCATTTTCTAAAATATATGGTTGAAATACACCTGTCTTGGCTGATTTCAAATTAACAGATTGACTTTCCTAAAGAAAATTCGAAAGTGATATATATAATAGGCTCTCACAAGTCTGATACGAACCAGATAAGTTACACCAAAGTCAGACTAGAAGAATCATATTAACATGATACCACGTCATAATTTTTTGTAAGAAGTAATTGTAGGGTGAGGGATTTAGCTCAGTGGCATGGCACCTGCCTCACAAACACAAGATCCTGAATCCAATAACTGGTATGAAACAAAACAAAGCAAAATAAACAAATGAAAAAAATAAGGTAAGAAATTTAGAATGAAGATAATGATATTGCAAGTGTGATTTCTACATGTATTGGTTAAGAAACTGTGAGTAATTTCCTTAATAGGTATTGGGTATAAATTTCCTTACTTCCAAAAATATATTGTTATAAAAATTATATGAGATAGGGCTGGGTTTTAGCTCAGAGGTTCTGTGGCCTGCTTTGCAAGCGCAAGGACCCGAGTTCAATCCCTGGTACAAAAAAAAAAAAAGACTTATTAAAAAATTATATGAGATAATGCATAACATTATTTATAAATATTAATTTACCATTTTATGTACGTGCTATTATAATTATGAACATAAAGAAGTTCTATCACCAGAGTAAAATTTTGATTATATAATATATACATTATTTTAAAATATACATATTTAATATATATTACTATAATATATAAATATTGAATATATATTCTTTTCATATATATATATATATATATATTAGCTATAGTGTAGAATTTTACAACTGCAGAATCTTCGGAGAGAAGTTAAAAGGTCTAAGGTAAATTATCTTAACGGCACACAACTATCTTTATTGAGATTACAACTGAGGTGTTCTAGCTCCTACCTAGTTCCATTTTCTCTCTATCTCACTCTTTGTTTGACTTTGTTTGTTTGTTTGTTTGTTTTGAGACAGGGTCTCACTATGTAGTTGAGACTGACCTGGAACTCACTATGTAGCCCAGGCTGGTCTCGAACTCACAGTAATCCTCCTGCCTCAGCCTCCTGAGTGCTGCGATTACAGGCGTGAGCCACCATTCCCAGCTCTATCTTGCTCTTGTATTATCAATTTAACAAAGAAGACATAGCTAAAGCAACCAGATATGGTCTAATAAAGGAACAAGTGAATCTCTAGTGAAAATTAGAAATACCCCGTGCTGCAGAATTATTGTATTATTAAAGTTAATAGAAAAATAATAACTCACAGTTAATAAATTAGGGTTAATTGACAGTAAGATACTTCCTTAAGGTAACACAGTATAGGTAGTTAGCAAAATGCATCATACTATAATTATGTAAAATTTGAGAAAAGACATGGATTTTCTTCACTAAAATGCTGGTTTAAAAATATTTAGCTATTTAGCAGGTCATTTAAGGAAGAAACGAAGTTTTTGGAGTACAAATCTTATTGTTCAGAAGCAATAATTTTTAAGTACATAGGTATTTAAATAATAAAACTTTTAAAAATAATTACAGTTTCTTTAGTTTATGTTTATGATTAAAGTGAAGAAATAATACTTGTAAGAAAGTAAAATGGGCAAAAGTACTGTTACTTTTGTAGCATTGTTAGAGAGATTTCTATTTTGTGCCTACATGTTACAGAAAAAGTTCTATGTCTTAGAGCTTCAGGTACTGGTGATCAAACTGATATTTGGATAAATGAATGCTTTATATTAATACATGAAGAATCAGAGCTGATCATCTTGCTTCCTTTAAGGAATCTCCTCCATCACAATTCTATAATTATCACAGAGCAAAATAATTTTCAGCTAAACTGAAGAAACCCACAAGAGTAAAAAATAAACAAAGACTACAAAAAAATCTAGGTAAATCTTTCATAAGGAAGAAAAAGATGCTATGATTTGAACCTGGAGCATTCTCCACAGGCCAATGTATTAGGGATTTGCTTACCAGTCCACGGTGCTAGAGGGAGGTCATACAACTTTCGCAGTGTAGGTCATTCTGGACATGCCGTAGAGGGAAACATGGGCTCCTTTCTTCCTCTCAGTCTTTGCTCTCATAAGCTGAAAAGACTTTCTCTGCCGTGCAACCATATCATGTGGTTCTGTACCACATCAGTACTAAAGCAACTGGGTGAAACTACTATGAACTAAAACCTCTGAAAATGTTTTCTTTCAATTTGTTTCTCTCAAATATTTGCACAGTGGTTGAAAGCCAACTAACACACTTCAGAAAAATAACACTCTAATAACATGAAATGTCAACATTCCATGATCATAGCAACTATAGTTTTGGCATGCATAGTAAAATGTTTATTATGAAAGGGGAAAAGCTTGTCATGGCTCTTCCCAAACTTCTAAAAGGTTTTATTTTTCATTCTTCTCTTTTTTTCATCTCTACAAGATGAAATTTTATTGTTTTTACTTTTCAATCTAAAGGAGTACTATTCAGTCCCCAGATTTCAGTTCATTTTGCCAGCTAAGCAATCCAGAGGCAAGTTTTGATTTACATTCTTATCACAAAAATTTTTAAGCTGGTAATTCTAGTAAGCACTTTACCGGTTCCCCTCAGGACTTTCACAACCACCTCAAGCTTTTTATATTTTTATTCAAACTTAACTTTACATTTCTTGTCATTTCTAATAAATTTCTGAAACTTTTATCTCTCTGCCTATGAGGAAAGGAAGAAGAGAAAATGTTGTTTCTCCTTCAAGTATAAAGTTTCTCTTTTATGTACTAGGTACTTCTCTTTCCCTGAAAATCTGTGAAATTGTTTTGGTTTTCTTCAGCTCATATTCTTATTATTGGCCTAAAGAATTAGAGCAAGTAGTTCTTAAGACATTTTTAATTTACAAAACTGAAAGAAGCACCTTAAATGCAGATGCTTCACGTGACCAGTTTGTTTGAATATTAAAATTAGTTTAACATTTTGAATTTTATTTATTTATATTTATTTTGATACAGGATCTTACTATATAGACCAGGTTGGCCTGAAACTTGCAGATATCCTCCTATCTCACCGTCGCAGGTCCTAGGATTATAAGAGTGGACCACTGTGCTCAGTTGAAAATTAATTTTAAAAGCCTCACTCTGAAGCATTGACAATTTTCCACATATACTGTTGCCTTTACTATAAACTTTTTGTTGAAGCTTATGTATATATTTTAATAAATATATTTTCTTAATAGCTTAGAAAGAAGTTATGCTATTTTTGTACACACTTTATAACTTCAGAAATTTTAATTTTTTTGCCTTACATTTTTAAAATCATATGCCATGGTTCTTCAAATTAATGGGCATTTTAAGAATTATCAAACTGTTCATTTTAAATGCATTTCCTGAATCTTTCACTCAAGAATTCTGATTAAAGAAGTCTGGCCTATTACTTTTAATTTTCACTCTAACCTTTATTCTAAGTTATTCTAAGGCATGTATGCAAAGGACTAGCCTTGCAATCTCTAGCCTTAGAAATAACAAAATCAAACAAGGAAAAATTCTAGAAGTAAATTGGATCTCTGATTTATTTTTCTACAAATACATTGCTGAGACAAAATAGCTGATAAAAATAAACATTTTCTACAGATTTGTCAACTACTTTTCCTCTGGATTGTACATCAAATTAGAACTAGTATAACCTACAAGAAATTTAAGCATACTTTGCTAGGTTTTACTAACATTGCATATTTTGTAGAACAAGTTCATGAAAACCATTAATTGTATTTCTGAATACCTAGTTACTTGAAACAAAATTTAGCTTAATGCAATGATCTTAAAGTTATGGTTTGTATACAAATAAGGGATTTAAAACTGCTCTGCAATAGGATCAAAGCTTATAAGGGAGAGTTGTGTTGTCAGCATCAAAAATAAGTATATTATACTTTCTCTTAGGCATAAAGCAACAAGAGTATTTAATTATTGCAAATTTGTGAGGGGAGCAGTATATAATATATTATTTATTGTGACATTTCATGCTAGATTAAGCAGCATCATAGTAATGTCAGTGCCATTTCAAAGCTAAAGAATTAAAATAGAACTTCCCAGAGGACAAAAGTCATCAACAAACCTTGTTGTTTTATACCAGTACTTGTCTTGGCTAAAAATTTAACTCCTACATGTTTCCTTGAAAATAGCTAGATGGATGTGCAACTAAAATTTTGTTCTTTTGCAATATGAACTCAATTGAGATGTCTAAAATCTACCTTAGCAAAAGCAAATAATCCTAACAAACTTTACTTTTAGTGTTCTATATTACAGGGAATTTGATTTGTGGAATAGACTAAAATAAAATTAGAAACATCTTCATTATCTGATTTTTTTTATTTTTCTTTTTATGATAGCCTTTCAGAGATATCATATTCACCAATATTATCAAACATATTTGTTACCTCTCTAACAATATTTTTCCATTTGAAAAGATTAAATACTTTAAAAAACAGATTTGCAATGCATGGAACTAGAGTATAATTTAAGTGTATATTTTACAAGACGTTAGAAAATAGGAAATTTTTCACATATTTACAATGATTTATAAAATATAAAAGTATTTTTGTAAATTGGCCCTCTGCATTATATTTTTGTATTCTTTACAAGCAGTTGTTATTTCATAGAGTATTTAGATGAAATTAACATGGAATTTTATTAAATTTGCTTGCAAAATACTCCTTTGCAGTTCCTGCCTTATATTTCTTTGTTGTTCATTTATTCTAGACTAATTTCTAGGCTGCTTTTTCCATATATTGAAATGCATCATGTGCATGAGCATGAATATCTTATGCACTCATAAACACTAAAGTGAATGTCAGACATTAGTATTTGATTCCCTCTTGCACTTTTCTTCTAGTCCATACGTAATGGCAAACTCAAGAGAGTCATAGGACCTAAATAAATATATACATGATGGTAGGGTAGAAAGTTCTCAAGATTCTATTCATATTTTTCAGATTAGTGAGCTCTCTCTCTCTCTCTCTCCCGCTCACTCTCTCTCCCTCTCTCTCTCTCTCTCCCTTAAAGTTATGAGACCTTATGTAGATTCTTCACTCAATAAACAAATTGGACTACATTGTTTCCAAAGTTCTCTATGGGGTAAATATTCTGTGATGCAAGGAGTGGTCTACAGCAGTATTTTCAAATTTTAAAATTAGCCCATTGATAACCCAGAACTCTTGTTAAAGTGGGATGCCTAATTTAGAATTTGTGTTATGAGAACTGAGATGCTGACACTGTCATAAACTTCCAAGTTTCGTTAGTATCAGCGCTTTTGGATCCTGAAACAAACTATGTAACAAAGTGCTAGAACCAAATTCTGTACTATTCTGTCATGTATTTTTACATAATGAATATAAGTTATACTGCAAACATTCCTTAATTTTTCAGTAAACAGCAAGCATCAAGCATTCTCTGTCTTTGTCCCAAATGAATTTCATACTGTGTTTATCAGCATAACATAATTTAAAACAAGTCCTAGCCAAAGGATATTTAGGATAATGAAAAAGATAATATATGCTACTCTAGAGGTGGATACATGTTATTACATCTTTTTCAATATACAGTGAATGGGTAAGACAGAAATGTATTAATACAGATTCGTCAATTGAAGCAATATGTACTACAACAATGCAAGGTTTTAAAGAGAAATTTATGGTACTCCAAGAATTTCTTGTTCAATGTTATATAACCAACAACTGCTCAAAATATTAGCTGTTACTTAAAAAAGATAAGACAGACATGTTATTTATGTTACTTTTGCCCAACACTGTAAGGTATGTTATAATTGATGATTTAACCTGGCAAAGTAATCAGAGGTGACTTTTTATGGCTCTGTAATAGCATTATATTTCTTGTACTCTGCGTGTTATACAGAAAAATAGATGGAATTCAAATTTCTAATATATTTTTTAAAAAATATTTTGCTAGAGTCTCACTATGTAGTTCTGAGTGGTTCTGAACTCACTATGTAGCCCAGGGTGTCCTGGAATTTATAGCAATCCTTATGCCTTTGCCTCCTAAGTGTTGGGATTATAGGTGTGCATCACTGTACCCAGCTCAAATTGTACATTTCTTGTGGAAGTTGAATCATTCAGAAACATGGTGAAAAAATAAATAAATTCAAATTTAAACTGTACATTTCTTCCAAGATACCATTTGAAGTAGAACTCATTATATAATTTTTTTCTCCTGAACTTTTCAAGAAAATATAGTTAAGTATAGTATTTAACTATATTACAGTGAGTAGTTTATAAATGTATACTTCTGTTGATATAGCAATGTTTGACTTAGCTCTCTAATTTTCAAATCTTCCTGGCTCATTTTGAGGGAAAAAAATGTAGGTTAGAAACTGAGAATGCATAGCAATTTCAAGTAAATGTGATAAATAATTTTGTGGGTTGCTCTTTTAGGTGGTCCTATTGAGTGGAACTTCTTATTTTCACTTTGTCAAGCTTGGCCTTAATCATGGAAACCATACATACATCACTTAATATTTACTATGTGCTAAATATATCACTACCTGATATGGGCTGCTATTCTTAGGTTGCACATATTCTACAAGGCTAAGTGTGACAGATTACTTTGGGGATTACATTTTGAATAACAGACACTCATGGAGGATGGGCGCAAGAGATTGATTTTTCTTTTCCTTACATCGTGAATTTCTTCTACCATATGGTAACAGTTTGAATCTAGATTGCAAAACATTGCTCATGTATTATATAGTTGCAAAAATTCTTCATATCCATTATAGAAATATGTCTACGATCACAACTACTACTAATAATAAATTGCTTTTTATTATGAAAGTTAACATCTACTAAACTGGTGTTTTTCAAACTACAGTGTTCTTCACAGCTACCTGGAGAGATACTCAAATCCAGATACACAGGCATTCTTTTTTTTTTTTGTACTGGGGCTTAAACTTGGGTCCTTGTACTTGTGAGGCATGCTGCAGGACCACTGAGCTAAATCCCTGGTCTCATTGCGTCATGATATTGTAGGTAGAGGACGGGTTACTGACAAACTCAGAGGGATTGATCCAACATTTTTTTCATTGACTTTATTGGTACTTTTTAAATATACAGTACAGTTACATTTATTATTGGCATCTTGTACCTTTACATGACAATCATGGTTAATATTTTTCACCTAAGGACCACCTTTTGAGAAATCCTATTCTAAATTTAATTACTGGTACTAAATCCTATAAATTCCCAGAGATAAAAAATGTTTCACTACAGGGAAAGGCACCAATTATTAGTAAGACTCAAATCATAGGTAGGGTGAGCTTTTCTTCGTAGGAACTTTTTAGAAGAAATCAATGTAAGAAAGAACTGCAGTGTGTGTGTGTATTTCAGTATTCTGTTTTATCTCAAACTTCTCTTGTACTTTTTTTTTTTTTTTTTTACCAGGGATCAAAGTTGGGTCTTGTGCTTTCGCTGCGGGTGGTGGAACCACTGAGCTAAATCCCCAGCCCCTCTTGTACTACAATTAGAAGTAACCCCTAATATATATTGTTTTCACTTTTGGATTTATCTACTCACCTCTCTATAAGGTAGAATTTTCTGAGATATTTGTCCCAATCTTTATTGTCTCAAATATATTTTACATTTAGTTCTACCTTTCATGACAGAAAAAAATATATGTACAAAATAAAAGAATACCATTGGCTTCCTTTAATTTGCAGAAAGGGTATGGTAAAATGACGAAGACGTTTGTAGGTTTCTATTTGTGTGTCTCATGGAAGAAAAATAATTTGTATTCCAAACTACTCCACAGTGAAACATGTACTGAAATTTATGGAAAAATTATGACCCATTTTTCTTTCACATTCTCAGATGAAAATTGTAAGGAAAAATCTAGCCAAGGCAAAATATTGAAAAATTGAAATAGAAAAAAATTTGAAGACAGTCATAGTGCATTTCTGTTAATCACATTACTGAATTTAAACAAAAGATAAAGAGAACATTTTAAATAAGCTTCATAAAACTATAACTGTAAATGGAGCAAGGGAAATTCCTTTTTTAATTTTTAGAGGCTGATGCTCAGGATATTTATATTATCTTATAAATAAGTATTGTTTTTGAGTTTCATATTTTTTTAAAGAGAAAGTAAGAACTTGAGAGCCATGAACCACAGGCTTCCTAACAGCTTTGATTTCCCAGAATATTACTTAGCCTCTGTCTCGATTACTTTCTTGTTGAGACACAATACCCCAAACCCACAAGTTAAAGGAGGACAAGTTTATTTTGACTCACAGTTTGTAGAGGCTTCAGTCCACAGTCGCCTGGCTCTAAAGCAAGAGTACGGTGGAGAGGCATGGCAATGGAGTAACAATCTGTGGCATGGCAGGCCAAAAGCAGAGTAGAATCAAGGAAGGAAGACCGATATACAGTATGTGTACTGTCCAGGCCATGCTCACAGTGACCCATTTCCCAGCAGGCTTTACCCCAACACCACATCCAGCTATAAACCCATCAGTGGATTTATCTAATGGCACACAACCATGATCCACTCACCTCCCAAAAGCCCACTTATAAGTGCATAAGGTTTGGGGCAACATTTTAGATATGGCAGATGCAAAATTGTTTTTGTTACTTGAGGAGCAGAACATCAGAATTAATAGACTCCTTACCTGAAATTACCTTCCCTAACAAGATTTTAGACTTAAGGAATTTTGGAACTGAAGTGAAGATCTTGTGTTATTATATGACTTTGAGAAAAGTTATATGCATCATTAAAGAGTTTTAGGCTATAATACAGGCGGAGTTAGGGAATCTTTATTAGTTGTACCCCAGGGAGGTCTGGCCGCTTTCAGCCCATTGTCTATTGTTATATAGTCTAATTTGGCTGTTGTTTCTTTAAAAAAAATGGAGCATTTGGTGTTGAAATGCTCATCAGTTATTGCTTGTTGCTTTAATGTATTTCTGTATATACGAGTTCCTATTTTTAAGTGTAGGCAATATTTAGGAAGTAATTTAAATTATGGTTGTCATCTCTTCAAATTAATTACTTAACATGTAGAAGTTAATTCATGCAAAAAAATCATGTTTTCAAAGCCCAGAAAGATGGGAAACATTTCTTCTCTTACATTCTGTCCAGGCTGAATATTGACTACTAAAATTTATCGTTTCATGGTAACTTTGCCCTATGTCCTGCTACTGTAAATACAAACTAATTACCTATACCTGATGATTTTAAATTTTTTTCCTGTTCATCTCTAGTTAAGAATTTTTGAAATGTAGAACATTATTTGTACTTTATGGTAGTCAAAGAATTTTGCTTCACATGCTTCATGATCACTTATATACTGCTTAAGATTGAATAATTGCTATACATATACTTTTGTATAGGTTAATTTGAGTTGAGTAGCTTACGAAGAAAGAGAAAGGCAGTAATTATGTAAGTAAATATGGCATGTGATTTCTTTTTTATTTAACCAGTATAGTGACACTATCAAAACAAAGATTCTTTATTTCCTGACATAGTCTTTTGCTTTTGTTTTATAGACTAAAGAGAGAAAGAAAAAATATAGCATTTGGTTTTACGTTACTTGTCACTGACAACTTTGTTTTTTCTCCTTTTTTTTTTTCCTTAAGGGACTGACATTACAGTTCAATACCAGTTTTTGTGTATACATTTATGTGTGTGCATACACACATACACACACACACATTTCACATTTTCATTAAGAGTTATCTAGTTATATAATAAGTGTCATACATAAAATTTGTAGAGTATGTATGTAAATATATATTGAAAATGCATGGATTGTAATAACAATTAGTAACATTATTAAAGTTTATACATTGATTTTAAAAATCACAAGAAATAAAGTGAGTATTAGTTCCTAAACCCAGAAGTATGCTTACTCTTCTACATATAAAATAACATATTAGTTGTATAAAATATTTCCACATTGTTACTTTCTACCTTTACTTATAATAATGTTTAACAAAACTATTCAGAGAAAAAGATATTTGCAAAGCTATACATTTCAGAGGTATGTGGTTAAATTATGAATCTTGGTTCCTACTTCTTTGTGAGCCAGAGATAAGTAGGGATAATAAAATAAAAGTTGAACATTTGAAATTTAAAAATTTGAAATCTGAAATAGTTTAAATGTTGAACCTTTTTAAAAGTCACCACAAGTGGAAAATTCCACAAATGACTTTATGATATAAGCCATAGTCTAAAGGGTCTCTGAAAATATTGTTTTGTCATTAGGCTATGTGTATAAGGTTTGTTTTCCTTTTTGGAACAGAGGATTGAATGTAGGGCCTTTGTACTGAACTGCATACCCAGTTTTTTTCTTGTTTTGTGTGTTTTATGTATTTTCTTTTTTGAGCCAGGGGCTTACTAAATCTCTAGATTACCCAGACAAGTCTCAAACTTTTAATACTACAGCCTTAATTTACCAGAGTACTGGGATTACAGGCCTGAGCCTTCACTTATACTATAATGCATAAATTTATGAAATAAAATGTATGGCATGTCTAAACTTGAGTTCTGTTCCCAAGAAATCTCATTATGTATATGCAAGTACTCCAAAATTCTAAAATATTCTCACTCTTAGAAACTTAGAATCCCAAACATGTTAGATGAGGTAGATTCAACCAGACTGACTACACAGAATAATCAGATACACATTTAAGGCCATAGAAAGCTTGGCTGTTCCCTAACAGTCATAGTATCTGATGAAATCATGAATCTGGCAAAAAAGAAAATAGAATTTGTGGAATAGATACTGATGTTTGCCTGAATTAGAAACATTTTTTTGCTCATCAGAAGTATTTTTGTCTTTGTCCTTGATGGTGGCCTGAGACTACTACAATCCCACTGAAGTTCAACAGCATGGAACTCTCATGGCTCCACATGTGCTCTCAGTTTTAGCTTCACTTGCTAAGTTTAAGATACTATTAATGAGTCTGACTACATGATAACCATTTGCTTATGTACAACAGCACATTTGCAGGTCCCAGACAATTCCATTTCTGAGTATTATTTTTGGATACTTCTTCATTTTTATGGGATGAGAGTATCTTCCGGATTCTTCTTTCTACATCTTTTTGTCCTATATTTTAGCATTTAACCCTAGTAGGAGTAAAATCTAATGTCCATACATTAAGTTTTACAAACTCAACAAAGAGACAAACTTCATGTAGTTATGTTGTGGAAGGAATTGGTAAGTGACACACACAGAGAGAGACTCAGAATGGAAGTAAAATAACAAAAGGTATATTTTCTGACAAAGTGAACCTGTTTTAGAGATTTGCTCATATAAAGCAGAAATCCAAGGTATGAGGCAATATTTTTCTAACAGTGTATGGAGAGCTATCCTTCCTCTATGAGTGAAATCATGATATCTTTTAATTGAATAGCAAGACAGTGTCTCCGCCATCATTATTCTGTTGTGAGGTAGAATCCAAACAAGTCCTTGTTTTTCATTCAAATGTTTCTTAGCCCATTCCTCCTCTTTTTCTGAGTATTTTATAGCAATTAGGGATCTTTGTATCTCCATTTTCCTCTTTTTTGCACGAGGTGTGTGTTGCCATCTGAAGTTTTTGTTTAGCTGACTTTTTGCTTTTTTGTATGGCTTGGCATTGCCTTTTGCTATTTTATCTTTTTCTTTTTGGTGCCCAGAGCAATGCATCACTGTTATTTTATCAGGTTCCTACATTGCCTCCAATAACTATATTATTTCTGGTTTATCCTTAATGTTTGCCCCCCGCTATGAGAAGACCATGCCCTTTACATATTATGCCACGAATTTGTAGGGTAGCAAAGGCATAGCAGGAGTCCATATAAATATTTACCCTTTCTCTTTGCCCATTCCAAAGCCTGTGTGAGTGCCCAAGGCTCTGCTTTGGTAGGGAAGGGTCTCTCTTGGACCTGAATCATTACTGCATAGCCAGCACAGCATACCTCATTTTTCATGAGACCACTCTCATCCATGAACAGGACAAAATCAGCATCACTTAGTGTTTTGTTTTGTTTTTTTTTCAGATCCAGGTGATTTGAGAAAAGCTCATCAGTGACACTGAGACAGTCATGGTCAGGAGGGCCAGGCTCTGAGGGTTAAAAGATAGCCGGATTCAAGGTTTTAACTAGAACAAAACGGGGGTTTTCAGAGATGAGAGCCTGATATTGTGTGACTCTATTATTTGAGTGTCACTGATGTCCTCTGTTATTCAACAATTCTAAGAAGGCATGGGGTACCTGAATAGTCAATTCCTGTCCTAAAGTTAGCGCATCAGCTTCCTTAATTAGCATAATTGCAGCTGCAAAATCTCATCAATAAGGGGGCCATCACTTTGCAACTGGATCCAAATTTTTAGATATAACACTGGCTGGTTCCAGGGGCCCATTTTTTGGGTGAGCACCCCCAAGGCAGCTTTTTTTTTTTTAGTCATATGCAAGGTAAAATGTTGTGTCACATCTGGGATTCCCAATGCAGGGGCAGCAGAGAGGGTTAGGTTTAACCATTTAAATGCTGATAGAGCTATTTTATTATTACTATTATTATTCTCAAAGTAGTGCATTCCTTTAGTAATTTGGAATCCCAAATATTTGACTAGCTGTATACAAATTTTAGCCTTTTTCCATGAAACTTTATATCCTGCCTATTGGAGCTGTATTAATAGTCTCTTAGTACCCTGCAAAGTTTTTATTCATTTAGTAATCAGAAAATTGACAATAATAATCATAATTATATGTATGAAACTTTATGCCCTTTAATATAATTTAGTACCCAAAGGATCCCTTTTAATAACTCTTTATTTTTCCATAGAAAATACTATATTTTAAAGATGATCATTATAAACATATCACAAAAACATACTTAGAATTCAACCCTTTGATGATAACCAATGTAAACATTTCATAATACCATATTTAGCAATGTTTATTGGGGGAATATCTTCTTAGAAGGCTATGAAAATTACTGGGGCTCCCATTAGTGAACAAAGGCCAGAATAAATTTTTCTGAGAAGCTGCCTTTTCTATTCACCAACAGGAGTCTATCCAAACCTAAAAGTTTAATTTAATTATCTTGACCATTTTTTAAGTTATAAAACCAGGTTGTAAAAATTAAAAATTTATTTGTATTTTGATATCATTTTATCAAAAAATATAATTGGACAAATACTTTCAAACAATTGAACAGACACAGACAAACATATAACACAATTTATGAAACTAGAGTGCATTCATATATATTTGTCCAATTGAATTATAACATCTTTTTAAATTAAGACTAGTCAAAACTTTTGCAGGTAAATTAACAGAGATCTCTTGTAAAATTAGAATCAGAAGGAACGAAAGCTCTTTATGACTGTAAATGTATAGCTTTTTTAACAAACTTGAAACCAACAAGCAGACATACATATTTTCTTAATAAATCATTTCTGCACACCTTCTTGATGTACCTAGCCTTCTGGTTTTGTATATCTCTGTGAATCCTTTTAACAAGACAAACACACAAAATCCTTTCAATCAAAAGTATATCTCTTTTATTTATAGCCTTTTTAAATATTTTTCTTCCATCTCACTTATTATATACCTTTTATAACAAACTTCAGCTGTTAAGATTTTAAAGTGGCCTTTTTTCTGTCCTCAGATTGTTACATCTTAAGAATTGACAGGCTGCCAATAGAATAGTACTAACCTTGAGTTTTTATCAACAATATGCAGAAAAAAGAAAGTTAATGATATAATCACAATTTAAGAATTCGCAGTGCACAAAAAAAAATTTTGTGTAACAATTAAACATCAACTCAAATTGAAACAAATAATTTGAAACAAATATTTATCAATAGTCAAAATTTGTAATTTGATTTCTCTTGTAAAATCTCTTGATGTCTGGTAAAACACAGTTGCAGTTTCTCTGACTTTATTTTGGCATCAGGCTGATAACATAGTGCTGGCCTTTGGGCTATTCACATACATATTCCTAGTTAGTTGTAACAATGGAGTTATATTTACTTTTTGAAGTTTCCTGTTTCTGTACTTTCTGATATTGGCAGCAGATTGAGTTAAAAAAGCAGTCTTCATTAGTTCACCCTGGGTGGTAACCTTGCTCCAAATCAGCCTAACTTTTCTTTTGTCTGGAATTTCCTCTGTGAGCCAAGACTGGCTTAGCTGAGGCCATGATCACTTGATATTCTCTTGTCCAGTGACGCAGGACAGACAAAGGGTGGGTGTCACTCACAAAGGAATGATCATTTGCTCTCCTGTCTGGCTATCAGGCCTCTCAGTTCCAATTAAGTCTAGTCTGAGCTAAGGAACGCTGTTGCGTTAGTGTTTCATTTTGCTCATATTAGACATTAGCTATGGGATTGAGGATCCAGGCTACACTCAAGCTCTGCAACTTGGGGAAGGATCTTTAAGTGTGAACACACTCCCCCCCTTTGTCTTGGTGCACAGATGAGGCTACCGTTGGCTTTCATTGCTTGTTTCACTCACTTTCCTAATTGAGTCTGTATCACACTCACAGTCACACAAGAAGTTAACATATTTCCTGCCTGGGGCCCATTACAAAGCACAATAACAAATTGAGGGCAATGAAAACCCTCACAAATGTCATAGAATGTAGGGTGATTAAGCCTGCCCTCTATATTTTGCCCAAATTGAGGATATATATCCTCAAAAATGGCAAAGAAGGGAGGGTAATCAGGCCTACAATCTGTAATCTTCCCAAACATTCAATTAAAGAAGGAAAACGAAAGCAAAACAAACTAGGGGTTGCTCAGGGAATCTCACCATTCAAGCAGACAATTTCACTCACTACCTTCGTTTTGCTGTATCTCTTCCAGGTTTGAGCAGTCCACTGCCAGAGATTTGGCCTCCAAGGCCCAGAAAGGGAACCCAGGAAATCCTTTGGGTGCACCACTTCCCTTTTGAGGAGGCAGATGGCCACTCCCTCCAGTTGGACGTGGGTTGAGGCCCAACACAGTTCATGTCAGTTAGCTCTTTCCTTCCAGCCAATGCATCAAATATTGCCGAAGGAATTGGTAAGTGACACACACAGAGACATAAAATGGAAGTAAAATAACAAAAGGTTTATTTTATCGACAAAAGGTCAATCACTGGCGCTGCTCTTAGTGCAATTGGACTTTTGTTAACAAAATAAACCTTTTGTTATTTTACTTCCAATCTGCCTCTCTTTGTGTGTCATGTACCAATTCCTTCTACAAGGAATTAATGAATAGCATTAGCAATGAATTAATACTTGAAGATTTTTATGAGAAAAGATTTCAGTTTTTATTTGTCAAGAGAAATTTTCAAATAAATTAGTCTGAGACTTTAAAAATATTAGTTATCAGAATCTCAGATAGCATTCACAATCTCACATATTTCTGTTTAAAAGGTTTTTATTTTGTATTATATTTGAGCCCATATAATACCTAAGATAGCAGACTACAATAACATTTTTATGTGGAAGGGAGCTGAAAGATAAATTTATTTCATGTTTCATTGAAAATTTGAATCACCCTCTCTAATACCACAACAGAAGAAGAAAAGTATAGTTTTTTTTTTAAACTGATAACTTATTTTTTAAAAGAACATTGAATAAAATCCCTAAATGTAAAAAAAGTTGGGAGTGTATATATTTAGAGAGGTTTAACAGGTTAAATGAATTTGGGAATAAAATAGCATTGTTATTTATGTCTGAAGAGACCCAAATGCTGCAGAAATAATGATCTTATTTGATATTCCAAGTAGAAAAACTGAATAAGAGCACCAGTTAAGTCATATGGAAGCCACACTGTCAATAACATAACAATCATGATGGAATAGAGTCACCCAGCTATAAACATTTGTGAGGTTATATAAAGGGTTTAATTTTAACTTTAGATATTTTTCCCATTTAAAGTAGATTGAAAATAGTAAAATAAAGGACAATTTGAAAATTCATGAAGTTAATATGGAACAGTTAATGAAGTTGAAGATGTATAGTTTAAAGAAGGACAAAACACTCGTGTTAACCAACATGAAGTTAGTGAGAAATTACAGTGTGGAAGATGAACAAAATCTTGTAATATCTTTTAAAGGAAATTAATCACATCTCAAATGTTGTAATTGGTACAGAAATTTGAACAATGTGTCCTAATGGTTCATTTGAATATTTTCTTTCAGGTAAAAGAAATCCAAGAATGGTATAGACCCTAGCTATGTAGAAATATGGTATTAAAGCCATTCTTTCAAACAGTGGTCAGTGATCATGTTATTATCTCTTAAAAGTAAAGAAAGCCAAAATAGTTTTTCTTCTTAATGTTACCATTTTCTAGTTTCCTATTTATTTTAAGGGATAGGCAATTAACATAATTTTACTCATTTTCAAATTCTTCATCACATAAAACTTGGTGGATGAGTAAGTGACAATATAGTATACATGTAACTATGTTCAATATATATGTAACTATGATCTTAATTGCTGAATAACAGAGCTGAAGGGCTCTATCTATCGGGTCATATACACATTCCCACCATCATTCGTTTGTTGAGATAGGCCTAGTTGTCTGAAGTACTTACTAACATCTGGTTTTTCAACTGTTCAAGGAGAGTGTTAATGTGTCTTATGAAAGCAAAAAAAGTAAAATGTATATTTTATCTTGTTCTTACTCAACAAGTATGCTTTTTCTATGTCTGTGATCTGTGATAAATATTTGTGATTTCATGATTCTTTATATTTGATTTATCACTTTTGTAACTGAAGTGTTGCAAATTCTCCTATAAAATGTTTTCATAAACTTTTTGACCACAAAAATACAATTAATTCAATATATAGCCTTGATATAATATGTTGATATTATTTAAGAATTACAAATTCTTATCATTAAAAATCACCACAAGATTCAACAACAAAATTAAAAATCATACTATGGCTGGGCATGGTGGTGCATGCCTGTAATCCTAGCACTAGGGAGGTTAAGGCAGGAGGATTGCTGTGAGTTCGAGACCAGCTTGGGCTGCAATAGGGAGTTTCAGGTCAGTCTCAACTACATAGTGAGACCCTGTCTCAAAAAACCAAAAAAAAAAAATTCATGCTATGATGTAAAAATAGGAATAAAACAAATTCACTGGAAATTTCTCCAAATAACAGAAATGGATATTTTATTTTAAAAAAATAAGCACATACAAATATATCTATTTACTTGAAACAGTAGTTGGTATATTTCTAATCACTACCTTTACCCTTTGCTCTACCTTCTTCAGCATGGGTGCTTAAATAAATTAATTGTAAGTAGAAAAAGTGATATTGGGTTCAAAAGAGAACATTCTGCTATAAATTACCAGACTTAATGATTCTCTCGGGAACAGTAATGGTTAGGAAAAGAGCTGAAGCAATAAAATGTTTTTATCTCAGTCTAATGCTCTATTTTGAGCTTTTAAAATAATCACCAGGCCCAGCATAATGCAGTAACAATATCTCGATTTTACATCAGCTTTTAAAAATTGAGTGTAGTAGGAGTTTTTTCGTAAGTCATAGCAAACAGAACAAGTCTTAGAAAAAAATCCAGAGATAGTTATTTCAAATGGAACATAAGCATAGCTCTCATAAAAAACTATATTATCATGTGCAGGTTATGACAAAGAGATTGAAATCATGATTTTAGTCTGTGACCATTGTCATAATTCTACACAGAACAGTGATTTTAAATTTTAATGTGTTTTTGAGTACAATATCCTACCTTGCTTGCCAGATTATTTCAAAGAGGGGAATAGTCCATGAGTGTATATGAAAGATTATGTTTAATTTTTGTGTCTAAATTATATGTAATTATGTTTAATTTACTGAATCAAATTCTTCTTAGGGACCCTTATAAAATAGAAAGTCCACTGAGTTGTAACATTACTTACATTTTAAAATAAGACAATAAGTTTGTAGTTATACCTTCTTGATAGAGTTAAAGGCATCATACTACAGAGACACCTGCATATCCACATCTATAGCAGCACAATTCATAATAGCTAAATGTTGAAAGTGGCCTATATGTCCATAAACAAATGAATGCATAAAATATTGTGATATATACACAATGGAGGACTACTCAGCCATAAAGAATAAACCTGTGTCATTTGTAAAAAGATGGATGTACCTTGACTACATAATGTTAAGTGAAATAAATCAGACACAGAACATTAAATGTCACATGATTTCCTTTATAGAGAAAACCAAAGCATAAATGAAGAGTAAAATACAAGCTCAATCATAGGAAATAGGGAGATAGATCTTTTACAAAAATTAAGGAGACCAAGCCATGAGGGTAAGAGGGGATAAAACAGAGAATTGAGAAGTATTAGAAACATGTAGCAATTCCCCACAATAAACAGAATAATTATGAGCTGCAATAATGTAGTAATACAAAATAAAAATCGAAAAAAGCTATGAAATTATTTGTATGTGAGAAGCAAAAGTATACATAATTAAAAATGCAAAATAAAAGAGATGATAGGATACAGGTATACAGATTCTGTGAAGATGTATGGAGGATCTGAAGATGGTAGAGACAGTGAGGTTGGGAGAAAAATGGAAGCAAACAGGATCAACATGCAATAAATATCTCAGAATGATTTAGCAATACCCCAATGAACACATTCATTTTGTATCACAAACATATACCAACATAAGTTCTTAAAATAAAATTAAATATAAATTAAAATTTTAAAAGTAACTTCCAAAATTTGGACAATATATCTAAATAGGTAAAGCTCAACTGATTAAATGGTTAATATAACAATTCAAGAATACAGACTGTGGTTAGTGTTGTAGATACATGTTTTGTGAGTTCACATTGTTTTACTAGAAAATATAACAATTTACTTAAAATGTACACCATTCTCCCTGAAATATTTTTACAGGATTCTAGATTTTAATAAGTTCAACATCTAGAATTTAGCATTTGAGGACCATAAAAATAGTATCTGGGCAATCAATCTATATAACAATCTAAAGGTCAGCTTTATATGCTAAAATTCCTTTTACAAATGCTCTCAGTTTGAGAGTCATCAGTTTCTGAAACCATACGAAAATATTAGGAGATGCCACAGCATATATTGTTTGTTTTGAATATTTGCCTTTGGAATGTAACTACAGCACTATTAAATCATCTTTGGAAAATGCTGCTACCTTCCAGCAGTTTATGAAATTCATAATAGTGCCAGCACTGTCTCCAACTAATAATCAATTTCATGCAGAAACTTCTCCATTTTGAATCTGTTTAAACCTCAAAATGTGGGCCAGTTAAAACATGTTCCTACCAACGGTTAATTGTGTCTTTTCTTAGTTAATTCTGACATTAGATAAAGTATCATTTTTCAGTTCTTATGCATAAAACATGGTAGCCTTTGTTCTGTACTTGGAGTATGTGTAACTTCAGTGCAACTGAAAAAATTGTGTTTTATCATTGAAAACCACAAAGTAATTTACTCCTATGTTGAGTTGCTTCTAGGATATCAGTTTATTATTTCAGCTATGTCTGGTTATTCACCTTCCTTTTATACTATTCGGATTAATACATAAATGATTTCTAAATTATTGTCTAAATTCTTCTTCATTGTTAATGGAATTAATTACACAATGTAATTATTTAACTATGAAGCACTGAGTGCTTTCTCAATGCAATTAATATTGACCATATATGTGTATCATTTACTGATGAATTAACTAAATGACATGATAAAATAGTTCATGTAAAATATATTTCATAATTAGTTGGTATGGCTAAAAACATTTTCACCAAAGGTGCAATGCAAACATTTTAAAATACATATAACAGCCTTGCTAAAGTAGTACATGTTGTAGAAAATGAATAGAAAGTGGTTCATCTGACACTCTCCATTCAACATATACTTCTCTTTTCTCTGGTTCCTGTACTATTTCTTTCCTCACACTATTTTGCTTCTTTAAGTTTCTTAGGTTACTAATAATGTAAGAAACTATCATAAAAGCTTAATCACATCAATTCTCTGACTTGAAAAGTATTTCCAGCATCATTAATAGTAGTTAAATTTTATGATCAATATTTCAAATTCAAACTGGGAAAATATTCCATTGGATAAAAAAGTTTTTAGGTTCTACTTTAATTGGCTTTCCTTTCTTCAGTAAAATGCCATTTAAATTTTGAAAGAATTTTATTCCAGTACAGTATTCAACAAATGTTTCCTTTCTGCATGAAAGCAGCAGATTTATAATGAAATTATTCTGATATTTAATTAGAAGACTGAAATTGTGTTTTGACCTAGTCATGTTTCAGCTGTGTTGTATTATACCAGTCACCTGATCTCTTAATGCTGTTTAGTCACTTATCTGAAAATAACAATATCTCTTTCATAGTCTTATTTTAAGATATAATGGCATAAAGTATGTTAGAAAGCATTTTATTAAAAGCCATTGGATATTTACTAATTATGTTAGGCAATACAGGGGGTTAAAGGAGTAAACAGTCATTGACACATTATAAAATAAAATTAACTGTACTAATAATGCATTGATCTTATACTGTATCATAAAATATGCATTATATAAGTTTAGTATTAACTTAGGCAAGGCTCTAACATGCTTTTTATTATAAGTTCTCCCTCCTTAAAGCAAAAAGTTTAATTGCATCAATGGCATGGGCTCAGAATTAAATATTACTTACTACATGTTTTATATTAATACTACTGCACAACCAATATGTACCAAATATCGAGATAATAACTAAAATGTAAAAAAGACATAGTTTCCATATTTCCATATTAATGTAAAGAAAACAAGTAAAAGCAGTTATAAGTAAGTTATAAGTAGTCTTTGACAAACACTGCAAAGTTTATTTCATGTGTCAAATCTGGCCCACTTTGTGATTTATATTCCTGAAAGCCAAGAATAGCTTTTATTTTTTATTTTTATTTATTTATTTTTTTGTACCCGGGATCGAACTCGGATTCTTTTGCTTGTGAGGCAGGGAGCAGAACTACTGAGCTAAAACCCCAGCCCTACTTTTACATTTTGAAATATAAACTGTGAATATATTCTTATATTTTCTGAGAAAATGGTTGCTTAGATTTTGTTTCTAGGCTCACAAAGCTTAAGATATTTACTATTTGGCCTTTACAGAAACAGTTTGCTAAGCTTTGATTTACAATAATGATCAAAATGAACAAAGAACTAAGTTTGGTGAAAAAGATATTAAGTCAAAGTGAACATATAATGATGTATTAAGGAATGTGGATGGCGTGTAGATGAGTGTATGTTTGAGAGAGAGAGAGAGAATTGTGCAGGAAAACACTGCCGATATTCAAGCATATGAATAAGACAAAGTTATAGCACAGAGGGTAAGGATTTGTCCAGAAAACATGTAGCTCATGAAGCCTGAAGTGCAGGTCCTTTTATAGCCAGCCTAGAGGATTTTGTCTTGGGGCAAGCAGAATACTGTAGTGCAAAAAAAGAACAAAACAATGAGGATTACACTTCTGATTTAGAGAAGACATTTTAAAGACAATCAAAGGAAATATTAGAGGTGAGACTATTAGATTAGTATTATAAACATATACACTATCCAAGAACTATAAATAGGAGAGGGCAGAGGAGACAGATAGATTAAAAAGACACAGAAATGATAGTGTTGGAAGCCAGGATTCTTTAGTGTCACACATCTATGACAGGAAAACTGGCTTCCTGGAAAAAATTCAACTAGTAACAGTGTATAAAGCTGGGCGTGGTGATACATGCCTATAATCCCACCAGTTGGGAGGCCGAGGCAGGAGGATGGCTAATAGTCCAACCTGGGCAATATAGTGGATTCAAAGCCTTCCTGAATTATACAGTGAGTCCATGTATTGGAAAAAAAAAAAAGAGTGGTATTTAAAATGATCAAGAATTGCTACACATGTATGCCAGTTTTCCAAAACAAAACTCATTCTGTATTATGAACACATTCTCAAAAAAAAAAAAAAATAGAAGTGTATGGGCCAGGATTTAGCTCAGTGATTCCAACGACTGCCTTCCCAGTACAAGGACCAAAAAATAGAATAAAATAGAAAGAAGTGTAGAATGTAGAGATTTTAAAGGTAGATGATGCTTTTAAGAATTTGGCCTATTAAGGGAAGAAAGAGAAAATATTAACTAGGTCTGGGTTATGTTCCCTTAATTATAAAATACAATATAATGATTTGCTTCATAAGATTATCAAGAATATTATGTTGAAGATTTAAAATGGTTTGATCTGTGCCTAATATATTATTGAAAACTAAATTAATTAGAACTATTATTACTTCATTGGATAAATTGTGAAACCTAAGTCTTAGGTCCCCCATCTTCCATAAAATTAGAATGACCACACCTACCTGGGAGACATTTGTAAGGAAGCTCTGTCACAAGATAGTTGCTCAGATAATGCTGTTGTATAAAAACATGCTGGGAGAAAGAAGCCAGTAGACATATTAAAGACGTTAAAGCAGCAACTTGGTAACAGGCTGGTTGATACAGAAAGGATGCCAAAGAGATGAAAGGATTGATTTGGAGCCCAAGAAGACTGAACTGGAAGAAACATGGTCACTTGGGGCCCCATGTTGGGCACCAGCTGTTGTCTTCTGTGAGCCCCCTCGCCGAACAAGGTTCAGGAGCTTGGACTGGGAGGGTAAGACACGGAACCACCAAGTAGCCTCTGGGAAGCTTTCTGGAATGCTTCTGCTTTATTCAGGAAATGCACAGGCTTATACAGGGAACCATGGGGGAGGAGCACGAGAGAAACATTTAATGTTTGGTGATATCTTATTGGCCAGACATGGCGGAGTGATTTTTCTTGGGCAAGGTGAAGGAGTCACAGACTAGAGGCAGAGGTGTAGCTTGTTGGACCCAGCATCTACGCATTTAGCTAAATTAGCTCAGCCTTAGCAAGGTCTCTGAGTTAGCTCAGGAGACAGGAGGGCCACGCACCTGGCCCAGCCAGGCTTGAACTTCTCCCACAGTCACTGATGATAATTTCTCTTTAAGTATACGAAGTTAAGTTTATTTGCTAGGAATCAGGATGCAGTACAGGTGAGAGTTTGTCACTGAGTCTTTGAGTGACTAATAAATGAGGAAAAAGGGCAATGGTAGTATTTTTTAGGGAAATCCACCTGAGTTTGAATTAAAGTAAACTAAGGTTTAATTTCATAGTTTTCCTCAGCCATATTCTTTAAATGGATAAATGGAAGGGTGAAATTTGGTGAATCAGGAAGAAAGATAAGACGTGGTGGAGATTGTTTACATATTAGCATGATATTTTGGATGTCAGAAAAATCATACTTCGAGGCAACCGTCTTAAATTTGAGAGAAAATAAGAGTTGAAGAACATGGAGAGGGAGGATTGGAAGAATTTGGATCTTGAAAATAAAGGAGGAAGTTGGCCTAGAAGTGATTAATTCACACTCAAGATGCCATGAGAAGCATCACATTCATTCTGCCTTCTGATATATTTTTAAGTGAATTTATTTTATCTGATTTATAGGAGCATGAAAACTGCACACACTGATGGAGGTAATGTAATGTATTGATATTTGTACACATTACATAATGTGTAAATCTGGTTAAACATTTTTTTCTTATTGATCCTTTTTTATGTCTTTTCTAATTTGTATAACTACCCGAAAGGTAGAAGTGTGCCCTTTTCTCCATATGTTAGAAAGAACTTTAGGTACAGCCACGGAAGTAAGATGTTCATGCCTTCAATAAAGTGTAGTAGAAGTAGAATGTAAAACAGCAAAACACAGAATGGTGGCAGAAGAAGGGTGAGTGACTTCTAAACTGATGACTGATGAGTTTACAAAATTACTAATTTCATTTTGGAAAATTAAAATATGGAGTGCAAAATATAAATGTGCAAATTGTGAAAAGGATTTCAATTTTTGAATTCTATAGTTCTTTATAATTCCCAAATACTATGTAGTGATATTTGTAATTAGAGGTTTCCATTTCATGTATTGGAGGAAAAAATGATAATTAGGTGGAATGTGGAGTGGTGGTAGTAGAATTTTAGGACACG
>NW_022900936.1:35224526-35232335 GCF_012274545.1 Fukomys damarensis
TTTCACTCATCCATTCAGCAAATAATTATTAAGAGCTTATTGTGTTTTAGAAATTGTTATATACAATGGAAATAGTTATGAAATATTATTACTTCATAATATCACCTGCACTTTAAAGTTTATATTCTCTTAAGGACTATTTACTGCCTAAATTATAAATCAACATTTAACTTTGTTTACTTCAGTATTTCTTCTTCTGTCTCTCTGGTACTCTTTAAATGGAACTTTATACATTTTTTTATAATATTTAAAGTTAATAATGACTTTGAAGTCTAATTTTAGTATTTCCTATGAGATTCTAGCCATTCAACTTAATTTAGCACTGTCTAAAAACAAAACTAAAACTGCTGAGCCAGGATCCTTCCATGCCTAAATTACTTGTTCATGCCACCGTGACCCATTTAAAGCTAAGAAGGAGGATCTCACTGTTTCGTTGAGTCTGTCTCCTTTTCCATTGGCATTTCCCACCCATTGAGGAGCATTGATGATGTACAGTAGATATAAGATTGATGAGTTTATAACACCCATTACTAATCAATAATATTTAGAAATTATATGTTTGGATTTTACAATTTTATATTTTAAGTCCTTTTCTCAGTAAGTTTTACTTAAGCAATTAAATTTTGCTAACTCGTCTTGGTCACAGTTCATACCATTTCTTTAGTTTCAATCTATATGTCATTTTTAACTATAACTTTTAGTTTTCCAAAATGCTTTTTCTGTAACAAATAGGTGAAAAGCTTAAGTTCTCAATTAGGCAAACTTGGGTTTTGGGAACAGAGCTTCAGCTTTCTAGCACTGACCTTGGTCAGGCCTTAACTTTTCTGAATCTCAGTGTCTTTATCTGTTTTAAAAGCCCACCGCTACTTTCCCACAGTGTGACTGTATAAATCCACCTTACCTTGTGTTTGGCATACTATCTGTGTTCAATAAATGGTAGAAGTGGTTGGGTATTTTATGTTTTAAACCATTTAATTAATTAGTAGTGATGCATAAGTGAGTTCTTTCAGTTCAATACTAGAATTGAAAATAGTAGCGGCTCACTTTGTTTTAAAGTAATGAGAAGTTAAGGTGAATTAGGAAAAATACATACATACACACACATACACACATACAAGCATGGAGAACCTTGGTAGACTCACAAGTAGGCTATGCCACGTACAAGTAAGTGCTATGAGTCCAGACTCCAAAGCTTAATGAAGTTGGAGTAACTATAGATGTAATGATTAATTTGAAAACTATCCAAAGACAGAAATGAAATGAATTTATTTCTTTAGCAAAAACTAAATGGGCTACATGGTTTGTTCCAGGGCCTGGTTAGGAGTTTTGAAGTTTTTCTATGCTGAGGAAGTTAACAGACTTGTGTATATTTTTATATATTCTTTAAATTTAAGGATGTGGAGTTTTTTTTTTCCAAATGAATATATTCATCTTTAGCATCCCTCCAAACCAATAATCCAAAGAGTATGCTTTGGCAACCATTGGATATTTTTGTGGTTACATTTAACTACAGCATCAAATCATCATACAACCAAATTTCACTTTAAAATTTGTACAGCAATATTTTTTAAAAGTGTTTAGTTTAAAGAGTAAATATTTAAATCAAAGCTATGTTCATAGTGAAATAAATTCGATGTGAATTTGAATGAAAAAGTACACATTCTGGAAATCAAACATAGTTCTATGCCATTTTGGAAGCAGTTTGGGGTTCACAAAAAATCAAGTGAGAGACATCAGAATTTCTCAGCTACCATCACCTTCACATAGGCATAATCTCTCTGTTGTCATTTATTTATGCTGTGGTGCTGCACTGACCTTTAAGCATGCTAGGCAAGCTGTATGCTACTGAGCTATCTCCCAGTCTTCTTCTTCATTATTAACACCCCTACTTGAGTGGCATAACTATTGTAAATAACGAATCTGTATTTGTACCTAAAAAACATCATTTTAGATTAGTGTGCTCTCTCTTGGAATCACACATTCTATGATTTGGACAAATAATGTATTGAATTCATCCACTAATATAATGTCATACGAAGCATTCTCAGTATGTAAAAATATTCTTTGTATTCTGCTTGTTTATACATTCTCATTAGCATCTAGCAACTGCTGTTTCGTTTTACTGTTTTCATAGTTTTGACTTTCCTTGAGCTTTATGTAGTAGAAATCACACAGTATGTGGACTTTTCTGAATGGTTACTTTTACCAAGAAAGTAAGTTTAAATTCCCTCTATGCCATTTTATGGCTTGATCGTTCATTTCTTTTTAAGATTGAATAGTATGCTAATAACTAAATGCACCACAGTCTGTCTATTCAACCACTGAAGAGCATCTGTGCTGATTTCAAGTTTTACCGGTGACAAACTGTTTATAAGGATTTTTGTAGGATTTTTGTGAACATGCTTTGCAATCCCTTAAGGAAATAATAAGTAGCGTGATTATTAAATCATATGGTGAGAATATGCTTTGTTTTGTAAGACACTGCCATACTGTTTTCCAAAGTTGGCATTCCCTCAATCAATCCCATGAGAAAAAAATGATGATTCCTGTTGACCCACATTTTAACTATGTATTATGGCTAGCACTTCAAGTCAGTAGTATGGACTTTGATCATTCTAGGAGCTGTTCTGTTTGCATTAGCCTCATGGCATCTGAACTGGAACATATTTTCATAAACTTTATTTTCCATCTAGAAACCCAATGTGTTTTTATTTTAGTAAATGTGATTTTCATAGGCTGAATACATTCATACTCACTAAATGAGATTTTCACCTCCATATATTAGAACATTCCCATTCACCTCTACTTAGATCACATCCTTCCAATTTCTTCTTTTTATTGAAGCTGCAACAGAGAACCCATAGGACTCTTTTTCTTTTACAGGGGGTTACTGAGGATTGAACTCAGAGCCTTCACATTAATCTTTATCCCGAGACTTTTTTATTTTACTTTTCATTATTTTGAGACAGTCTTGTTAATTTGCTAAATTGCCTGGGCTGTGCTCATATTTTTGATCATCCTGTGTTAATATCCCAATGTGTTCAGATTACAAGCTTGTGCCATTATTTATAGTTCTTCTTAAATCTCACTACATTCGTTTCATCAGTGTTTCATTAATCACTTATTTGGATTTAAAGTGCCTTTGGCTGGGATTGGTGATGAACACCTGTAATGCCAGCACTCAGGAAGCTGAAACGGGTCATGTGACTTCAGGAATAGTGATTCAAGGCTGGCCAGAAGTACAGCGAAACCTTGTCTCAAAAGATAATATTTAACGCCTGTAATCCCAACACTCAGGAGGCTGAGTCAGGAGGATTGCTGTGAGTTCAAGACCAGCCTGGGCTACATAGTGAGTTCAAAGTCAGTCTCAACTACATAGCGAGACCCTGTCTCAGAAAGACAAAAAACATTTTTTTTAAATTTGTTATTATAAGAAGAGTCTACTGCCATACTTACATAATGTATACATGTATCAAATGACACTGTGTCTTGTAAATATATAATTATTATTTATACATATAAGTGTATATTCAAATTTTGATTATTATTCACAATAAAATGAAATCAAACAGAAAATCATTATCATGTAAAATATATGGAAGAAGAAAATCACTTGTTTTCTCATTTTGTAAAGTTTTAATAATTCTCACGGAATGTCTCATAATTCCTATACTCAAAATTATGCATTAACATTTGGATATGTTTCTTACCACTTTTTTCTTCATAGTCTCTCAACAACAGATGATGGTGATAAATATAGAATACAGTTGGAATCTTTTAATTCTTCTTTAGATTATTTTATTATTTTTTTATCATTCTTTGAGCCCCTCCCCCATTTACTGGGGAATGAATCCTTGGTTTTTCACTCAGTTATATCCCTAGACCTTTTTCCATTTCTTTTGTGTTTTGAGACCAGATCTTGTTGAGTCACTAAACTGCCCAGGTTAGGATCTAATTTATCTTCTGGGCCCTGCCTCTCAGACTGTTGAGATGGACATGCACCACCACATTCAACTTAAGCATATTTTTAATCATTAAAAAATATGTTAAAATATCTTATTTACGAAAAGCCTTTTCTTGTCACAATCACAACAAAATTATTTAATTATCTTTTATTTTAGGCAGTTCCTGTTATTTCATTTTTGAGGAACAGATAATAGTTCTGGTGAATATCTTGAAGAATAAATTACTATCTGCATTTTTAGACCCATTTAATCCAAATTCCAATGTTCAGAAATGACTCTAATATTTTCCTATCAACATAAAGAAGAAAACATGTGAGTGTGTCACTATTGATTCCTTCTTATGGACTGCCATAGATTTTATTTCTTCTTCATTGCAAGATATAGGAATCACAGTCAAGGGTTATAGAGTATATTCCTAAAAGGAATTCTTTAACTTTTTTTCAACTAGGGAAATTTTATTTTCTTTCCTTGTTTTGTTGTTGTTGTTTGTTTCTTTTTGAGGCAGTCTTACTATAAAGCCCAGGCTGGCCTTGAACTTGTGAAGATCTTCCTGCCTCAGCCTGCTAAATGCTAGGATTACAGATGTTTGCCGCCACTATGGTTTTATTTTCAATCTTGTGAGAAGAATATATACAAAAATAGTTGGAGCACATAGATTGATAGAGATTTCATTTTATTTTTTGGTAATTATGATTGTGTTTTTAATACCTGCTGTTCATACAGAATTCAATAGATAATATGTGTTTAGAGAAATGTAAAATGAGTTTTGGGAACCATATTTTGGTAAGGAGAGGAAAAAATTCATGTATGATTTATTAAACTGTTGGTTTTATTTTGGCTGAAACTCTGGCTGAAAGTAAATTAAATTATTATCTTCTCTATGAGTTACAAATAAATTCTTCTCTTTTTCATTCCATAATGTTATGCAATATTGAAACTATTCAAAGATTTACCAAAAAGAGAATATTTTAATTCCTTTAACCAAACGATTGCAGGCAACTAGCGATTTCATCATTCAGCATGTCATACATTGTGATCCGCTTGATGGACCCTAAAATCTTCATAGACTGACTGCACAGTATTCCTGGATTTCATGCCAGTAAAGAATATGTATTAATAAGGACAAAATACTGGCGGCATTTGTGATGCTGATATTTCCTAATCAGGCTATTCTGATGTGAGGTATATAACATAGAAGGTTAAAGCTACTCAAAGTCAGACTCAAAGTCATCTTTTTAACTATGTAATATAAAGGCAATGTGGCTTTATTTAATGAAAAATGTTTTATAAATCAAATAATTATTTCAGTTTAATACAATACTTTGGAAGAACTATACTTAATGAAATTCCATTAGGCGAATTGCTTACATGCAATATATTTTAAGATTAAAGGACAAGATAAGTATGTTGCCATTGTAAGACAGAATACATCAGAGATAATGTATTTTCTGTGGCTTTTGTTTTTACTCTTCCTCCAAATATATGAGTGGGAAAAAATTATAAAACTGTGCAAACTCATGTCTGATTAGAAAAGTTATATAAAAGCAGTTAATCTCTTTGCTCGTCCAAAAAGGTGTTGTTTTCATTTTAGTCATAATTAAGAAATCTGGTTCATAGATGAAGTTATAATAGCCAGAGATGAAAATTCACCACTTCATTCTTTGATCTTCCAATCTTCATCAGAGTAAGAAGCCCTTAGCCCGTTTAAGTCTTAGACTTCTATCTATAAAATTAGGCTGAACTCCTCTTGTTTTAAGAACTATCCTAAATCTAAAATTTTACTGGTCTACTTTACAAAAGCATAGTGAGCATGATACTCTATTGGAAAAAGGCAGTAGAGTTAACACATACATCAGCAGATGAGACTTCTAGTCTTAACTCTGCCATATGAAAATTGTGACTTTAAGGGCTGGGGATTTAGCTCAGCGGTTCCAGCACCAGCTTCACAAGCACAAAGACCCAAGTTTGATACCAGGTATGAATCTGGTCACTTTGAAATGATATTTTTATGGTTCTAAGATTTATTTTCAGTCTCATACACGGGATAATAAAACAAAAAGTTTGCCTCCCTAGGGGAAAAAAAAAGTAAAGGAGCTATGTATTTTCTATATCAGGATATAGGATGGCATTGTTTCATCATTTTTAAATTAACTTACTTTTGAACATCCTATATTTTAAAATTTTATGTATTATTCTCTTTTAATGCACATAACTATGATTCTCACATGGAATTAACTATTTAATTCATTTTTCATATCTTCTTTTTTTCTTCATTGGACTTTAATATCCCTACCTTTTAAACGAGTCTAATAATCTTCATAATGATTACAACTCTCAATTTTCAATATGTTATTGACAAAAAGAATAATAACAAGAAATCTAATTCATAATGCTATTTAATCTGATTATTAAGATTTATGAATCAATACACTTCACGTACATGTCAAAATTGTATATTTAATTATACTTAAAATTATTGTTAATTTTATAAATACAGATCAACATTTTAGTTGAATATTCTTCCAGATTTATACTGATATTTAATAAAATTAACTTCCATAACACATTTATATCTTTTGGTTGATTCTTATTTTAGGTGGAGTCATATTTGGAATATCTACTGTATCTTATTATTCTCATCAGTATTTTTGCTCACACTGATCACAAAGATAAATATGAAATTAATTTTATTCTCTATTAGCATTCTAGATTACAATCATGTTACAAAAATCCTTAAATATGTTATTATTATCCAACCACCAGGAAAATGACAATATCTATGCACCACTAAAAGTCAATTTTGAATGCAAACACTTCCTTTGTAAACAGGTGCAATGGTGACAACAATAAAATGACGTGTGAGAAATGGAGCAGTTTCGCTTGAATAAGGCTGGAGGTCATTGCAGGGAAAGTAAAAGAAGTGCTTCAAGAACAAGATGGAGTTCATCAAAACAAAAGACAAACTTTAAACCACATAGAACTGGTAAATCTGACTAGGAGAAATGAGAGATGAGGAACTGACATTCAGAAAGGACAGATATAAAATGAATAACTGACAAGCTATATTCATCCTGATAGGACAGCAGTTTTTTCAAATAATTTCTTTCAACTGACAAACTAAACAGGATGGATATAAGAAAACAATAACTAATTAAAATCAATGTATACAATCATTTATGGTGTCTCATGCCTGTAATCCCAGCACTTGGGAGCTGCTTCAAAAACACAAAAACTCAATAAATAAGTAAATATCTAAATGTATAAATGTGTGCAGAGGCAAAGACCTGCTGTAAGTCTAATATTGTGCTATTCATGCTTTATTTTTGCTGACTATAAATTTTAACATATATACAAAGCAAAAAGAAGTATGTAAAAATTGACAAAATCTACCCCCTTGATGCAGTTTTGCCATCATATTATACAGACATTTCAAGGATATCTCTATGCAATTCTTAAAAATGAACTATTCAGTCTCCTCAGAGTTACAGTTTCCTATTCGGCTTTCTAGTCTGATATTTCTGATGCCAATATCTTTCTTTCCTCTTAATTGAATTGTGAATACCTTTCCCCTATTTTTTTTGTGATAGTAGTTATTCTTGCACACTGAGAGAACTCCCTCTCCTGCATACAATGAACATTAAAATAATTCAGAGTATTCTGTATTTGCATACTACTTGATGAATTTAACAGATTAAGTGACTATAGACTATCAGAAATCCTGCAATGGCCTTCCTCGCAGGTGCAAGGACCCGAGTTCGATCCCCGGTACCAAAAAAACAAAAACAAAAACAAAAAAAAACCCTGCAATGTCTCCAGTGCATCAACTTGTATATTAACAATATAT
>NW_022900936.1:35232427-35257724 GCF_012274545.1 Fukomys damarensis
ATTATAATATATATTAATAAGGGAAATAGATAATTCTATTTTCCTTAACAAATGTGATAAAATAGTAAATGAGCAGAAGCAATTAGTAATGGTTAAAAATGTGTCTAAGATTTCCCTCTGTTTTACAGTCCTTAAATACTAGATATCTGTACTGTCAGAGAAATGGCATAAGGATATACTTATAATAATGTCAAAGTCATATAACTGAAGAACACTTTCAGGAGAAGATTTGGTGGTAAATAGGAAGAATAAGAAACAAGCTATTAAAATATTGCTATCCTATCAAGCATCGCATGAATTAAGGCAAATATAAATGTCTGTTAGTTACAGTGTGTTTGAGCATTGCCTTTAATAGTTCAGATGTATTTGACTCACAAAATTAAAGCATAGATTGATAAATTAAGAAGCTCCTTAATTTATATTATGCAGTATATATAGTATTGCATAAGTTGCTTTATTAGTCTTATAAATAACCCCACAACTTTAAAGTACCTAAAAATTCATGTGATTGTTTAACCAGCTGCATTAAAGTAATTGACCATGGGTTTAATTTAAACCAAACTTGATTTCTTGTATATTTCAAAAGAGAGTATAAGATTGTGTGTCATACAAGTATGTTATGCTTCTTTGCATTAATTTATGAACTGTTAAGAATATTTAAATTTCATATGTCACAAATATACTGTGATCATACTTATAAAATATATTAAAGCAGAATTTACCAAATCAGAGCCATGGAACAAATTACAGAGGAATAATATTTATCAAACCAATGCTTTAATTCAGTCATTTTAAAATCAATTTTATATCACTTTAGTATTCTCTGTGTCCTGCACCCACTTCTCAATAGCAATTAACAGTCAAACTCCTCAAGAGTTACTACCCATGCTTTTCTTTTCCTCTTCTTTCTGGTTAGATCAGGACTACTACTTTATTATCTAACCCCAATACTTGATTTTGTTTTTGTTAAGATCACCAATGCCTTCTGCACAGTTAAATCTACTCTTCCATTTCTAATGTTTTATTTCACATATTCCTTGATGTACTATACAGTTTTGAAACAGCTGATTGCCCTCTCCTCTCCATCAATACTTCTGAATCGCCTTTTCTTCAAACTAACTGGCCACTCCTTAATAGTCTCTTTCCATTTTTCTTCTCACAAATTTTTGATATGCCTGTTTTGGATTTCTTTAAAAAATCTCTTGGTGATCTATTGAAACTGCACAGCTTTAAAATTTAGCTAGATGCAGACAACACCTAATATGACTCCCACTCAGATCTTTCTTTTGCTGTCCATTCATTCTCTCCATGTGGGTGTGAAGTAAATATCTGAGGTTTAACAAATGTAAAACTTGTTCCTGTTACTCTGCCCACTGCATTTCCTATTCACTTAAACGGCCCAGTTCATTGATATAAAAAATACCTGGCACATCCTCAACTTGTCTCTTTCACACTTTACAGCCAAACAATTAAAACATATTGTCTCTACTTTAAATATATTGAGTATTTAAGTTGCATTTTTTGAGGTTTTATTTTATTTATTTTTTTCGGCTTTAATTTAGCTTATTGGTACATTTTAGGGATACAGTACAGTTACATTCATTGTTGGAATCTTGTACCTCTACATGCCAAGTCTTGATTCTCATTTTTTCCCCTTACCTCTGCCCTCCCTTCACCCCCTCCTCACCTCCCCATCTACAAACACTTTATTAAGTTGCATTTTTAACATGTACATACTCCTCCTTGTACATACTTTGCTCCATACTCCTACGGTGTCTTTTTTGGTTTAGTAATAAAAACATTTAGTAATCTTCTAGCCACCTAAAACCTATTCTAAATACAGAAACTAGAGTGATCATGTAAATGCAAGTTTAGGCCATTTCCCTGATTAAATGTTCCCAATGTCTTCTCATCTTCATCAGATAAAAATAAAATGAAACAAAACTATTAGAATCAAATCTGTTATCTATCTGAATTAACCTCCTACGACTTTTCCAATGTGGTACCTTCTCTCTGCCTCCGCTGATTTCTTGGCTTTTTTTAATGCCCACACTCCCACCCACACACACATATACCCACTGCTCAAAAGGTTCATCCTTAGTTTTTCTCTCTGTTTAGAATGTAGCTTTCTGAGATAGCCTCATAAATCATTTTCTCAACTATTTCTAATAGGTCCTTCAAATAGTTTCCGTAGATATCTCATTTAACTTTGCAGATCCTAACTCCCTCTCTAAATATTCTTATCCCCTGTCCTGTTAGATAGTTTGATGGTATCTGTTGTCACATAGCATATAATCGACTCGTTTTTGTATATGCATATTATTTGTCTCTCATTTGTAGAAAATAATCTCCATGAAAACAGCACATTTATTAGTTTATGTCCTACTGTACAACACACCTTTCACAGGTTATTATACATTTTTATTTATTAAATTAACTGATAGAAAGCACTGAGGAAGAGAATACACACATGCTCCTGGTCTTGCAGGGAATTATAGTCTAGTTATAAATATATTCTTATCTCATTCCTGGTGAATCTAGATGAGTAGATATAAATTTTTAGAATAATATCATGAAATGTGTTTGTTTGTTAAAAGTATTAGAATCCTCAATCCTTAACCAATATCATCTTCATTACTGTAACTCTTATTAAATGAGTACACGTACCACATGCATCATCCCAGCAACAACTCTAAAAATGAGTATTTTCTGGTATTTTCTTTTCATTGATGAGTGAAATGAAACCAGAAATTTCATTGATTTGCCTAAGGAAATAGAGCTAGTACTCTGCAAGTTAAAATGCAAACTTAGATCTTCTTGCATCGAGTGCCTGAAATTTCTAACTAGACTAAGCTAGCTTCGCATCAAGGTTTGGTTCAAAAATATTTTAATTTACTAATAAAATATCATATGCAATACACAGTCATGAATTCTATTTGAATTGGAATTGAATAAGCCATGCCATAAATATGGAATGTTTTCCAAGAAAATTCTTAAAACATATCCTGACAAATGAAATATTGAAATGCTGTCTATAATATTTAAACAAACACAAATATTGTTGGGTAAAAGTTTTGTTAGAATTTGCAAATTTGTAAATCTTAGAATTTGAACCAACCAGCATTTATTTGTTACAAAACAGTAAGAAACATGGTTTCTTGACTTTAGAAACATACATTATTTATATCTCCATTCATCCAATTAACAAATACTTACTGAATATGTATAATTAATCATACAATTTGGAAATGAGAAGATAACATAAAAGAGGCTTCCATCTCAAGGAATTCATGTTGGGAATCGGCAAAAATGCAGAGATAATTACTCTGCAGAGGAGTAGTTGTGTGATTATTACTCTGCATTTGGTTAAGTGTAATATTCAAGTGTGAGCAAATATAATAAAAGAACAGGTTGCTTCCTTAGAAAATATAACCCTTCATGCTTACAAAAAATACACAAAGGTAAGAGATTATTTTGAAATAATACAAAACATACAGTTGAATGAAATATACTACAAGATATCTCTGCTGTATAACACTGTTACTGCACATAGATACATCCTCAAAGATACTGAACAGTTGCTCACTTTTTACAAATGTTTCATCTATACTTTTACTTTAGTATTTTAGGTGAGATCTTTATAGCATATATAGTTATCACATTTTTAAAATTTCTTGTAAACATCTTTTATATTTCAACCTATGGTATAATTATTTGATACATATTTTTCCACACATCTTAAATTCATTGAGGACAGGTATCACTATTCTTTCTTTCTTCCTTTTTTATTAATCTCTGCCGTACCCATTGAGAATTATTAAAAGAATTTAAATGGAAAACACTTGATAAGGAATGAGTGAGGATATAAATGATGAACTGTTATTTAATGACATAAAATCAAGGTTTAATCAGAGCCAATGGCATTAATTTAATAAAAATTACAAAAGAGTAATGTAGTCAACAAAGTATGTAAGAGGACATAAAAATGCATCAGAGGTATAATTTCAAAGTATTATTTATTCATAGAAAGACCATGGTCAGTAGGACCTTTCTGAATGATGAGTTCCTCTGATTTCAGAGTGATCTTTCTTGTAGCATTATTTAACCACTAACTATGGCAGAAAGTTAAACATTTGCTCTGCTTTTCAGCTCTTCTTATTTGAAAAAGAATTAGCATTTGAAGATAAGGATAAAAAGATTATTAGAATACTTTATGGAAGATTTTCAGTGCCTCTTCAGTAATATGTTTATACATCAATCCTGGCAGCTAAATATTTAAATGAATTAAGCTTAATATATGTTTTATCAATTTCATAGTACAACTATCAGTAAAACTTGAAACTATGCCTTGGGTTGAATTGTTTTTTTAAATTGCCATGTTGGCCCAAGTGGAGTAGTTATGTGTTTCAAGGGAAAAGTGTCAATCCTGGGCCCAAGTGCCACAGGAGGAAAAAAAAAAAAAACTTCAACCTTACAAATATTGGACTAACTGCAAGTGGAGAAATTGAATGTGACATATGAGAGAATGTTTTAAAGTCAGTCATTGATATTTACATTTCTACATTATGCATTGAGATAGCCTGATTGTGATGTTAATTCCATGGTAAATTACTTTCTTTTAGATTCCTTTCATTTTTTTATTTTAGTAAGCTTTATATTTAATTTGCTTTTCATGTAGTTTTAAAATAGGTTGCATTGCTAAGAATCATCTTTGATTCTTATATAAGCAATGGATTCTGTAGCCACATAAAGAATGATGAAGTAGTGGTTACCCTTCACTTCATCTTTTGTATTCAAGATTGCCAAAAAAAGTAAATGAAAGCATATGAACACACACACACACTCACACACCACACACATATACACACACAGAATATTGCATTCTATCTACACTGTAAAATGTAGCTATAAAAATATTGCTTAAGGGCAGGGGGTTTAGCTCAGTGGTTCTACCACCTGTCTCACAAGAGGGGGGACCCAAGTTCGACCCCCACGTACAAAAAAAAAAAATGCTTAAGCATTTGTACTCTGCAAACATGCACATAGAATTTTTATTATCTCTATGCCCCTGTGTTGTGACTAAGCAGATGACATTCAGCAGAACATCACAGGCTGTTATCCTGAATCATAAACAGTTCTGATTCAAGAATTTCAAGTCTGTTAAATATTGTGCTTAAAGATAAAAGGAATGTATTTTGTTTCTATCGTCTCTAGAGAAATTGTTCTGTATTTGAAATCTAGAATAAAGTTACTAATTATGCATTGGCCAATATATTTCACAATGTAATAATTCTTATTTCTATTTAGTTAAGACTAATAAAATTTTATTAGATGTCTGGAGTCTTTCATATGTCAGGCTTCATATAAAATAAGACAAGAAATAAAACAACACTAAATAAAAGATAATTATTTAATTGTACAATATTCTACCAAATATATCTGATACAATTTTCACATATAATTAAAAAAAAAAAAAACTTCAACCTTACAAATATTGGACTAACTGCAAGTGGAGAAATTGAATGTGACATATGAGAGAATGTTTTAAAGTCAGTCATTGATATTTACATTTCTACATTATGCATTGAGATAGCCTGATTGTGATGTTAATTCCATGGTAAATTACTTTCTTTTAGATTCCTTTCATTTTTTTATTTTAGTAAGCTTTATATTTAATTTGCTTTTCATGTAGTTTTAAAATAGGTTGCATTGCTAAGAATCATCTTTGATTCTTATATAAGCAATGGATTCTGTAGCCACATAAAGAATGATGAAGTAGTGGTTACCCTTCACTTCATCTTTTGTATTCAAGATTGCCAAAAAAAGTAAATGAAAGCATATGAACACACACACACACTCACACACCACACACATATACACACACAGAATATTGCATTCTATCTACACTGTAAAATGTAGCTATAAAAATATTGCTTAAGGGCAGGGGGTTTAGCTCAGTGGTTCTACCACCTGTCTCACAAGAGGGGGGACCCAAGTTCGACCCCCACGTACAAAAAAAAAAAATGCTTAAGCATTTGTACTCTGCAAACATGCACATAGAATTTTTATTATCTCTATGCCCCTGTGTTGTGACTAAGCAGATGACATTCAGCAGAACATCACAGGCTGTTATCCTGAATCATAAACAGTTCTGATTCAAGAATTTCAAGTCTGTTAAATATTGTGCTTAAAGATAAAAGGAATGTATTTTGTTTCTATCGTCTCTAGAGAAATTGTTCTGTATTTGAAATCTAGAATAAAGTTACTAATTATGCATTGGCCAATATATTTCACAATGTAATAATTCTTATTTCTATTTAGTTAAGACTAATAAAATTTTATTAGATGTCTGGAGTCTTTCATATGTCAGGCTTCATATAAAATAAGACAAGAAATAAAACAACACTAAATAAAAGATAATTATTTAATTGTACAATATTCTACCAAATATATCTGATACAATTTTCACATATAATTTGTGTTTTTTTAACTTTTTACTAAGATATGTAAATTTTTGGTGTGTACAACATATCATGTCTGTATCTTCAGGATTCTAAGCAATAATTGAAAATTTGAATATAATAAGGTTGTGTGTGTATAGCACATTTAAAGCTATGAATTTTCTTTTTAAAATCAGTGTGTATACAAGTTGTCTGAATGTGTTTTCATATAATGTCAGGTATCCACTTCTGACTTTAACTGGGACTTGTGACCCTGTCAAGCTCCTTAATCATTTAATCTATATAGGCTTTATTTGTCATATCCATGAACTGAGAAGGTTGAACTGAATGCTAAAAACCCTCCTCTAATTTTTCAATAATAAACATTCTTTATTCCATTATTCTATTTCATTTTGTCCTGGCTTTTTGTATATAAAACATAATTCATTTATAGCACCCTATATAATTTTTCATGAGGGCACAGCTTGCTATTAAGAAAAAAAGGTGTTTTGTTTTGTTTTTTCTCAGAAGATAAAATTGGTCTGTAAAGGTCTGAATGACAATTCCTGCAAAAACAAAACAAACCAACCAACCAAACAAACACAAAAACTGGCTAGCTAAAGATACATCATGTAATCATGTTCAGGTACAAATGCCCTATGACAAATGTGATCACTATGTATATCTAAATTTTACCTGTAAAAATAATTTAGAAAGGGGTTACTCTTCCCTACAAAATACTTCATGGAGTTTAAGAAACCATTCTTTTATTAAGTCAAGGTGCGCTGAAATTAATTACCAGTCTTAGAAGAGGCTTCATTGATATTTTTCCAAATTTAGGAAGAGTTAATTTTAATGGGGCTTTCTAAGCATTAGTTTTAAATTGTAGAAAGAAACATGATCCCAAAATCTGCTTATAAATTTGTATACCATATCTTCCTTGAAATATAAAGTACATTTATCTTTTTTCTTTTTTTAAATCCTCCTTAGCATGTAGAGTACTACAGTAGGTACTCCCAACATTATAGTTATACAAAATACTGACTAAAGTATTACATTCATATTAATAAATAAATGTTACATGAAAATATGATAAGTTTAAGAGAACTTTATACACCACATGATGACACAGGTCATCTTGTAAATGGACGGATAAAAGTAGATGGTCATAGGCTCTCATTTAGGTGACAGCAGAGTCGATAGGCTTTTCTGTCCCAGGCCCATGATCATACTAACATCTCAGTCTGACTCACTTTTTATGCAAATTGGTTTCAGTGAATTAATTTTCAAATATAAACTTGTATGGGTGGTGGATTAAAGGGTTTAGGATGTGAGACAAGATTAGGAAATAGGCAAACAGAACAAGTCCACAAAGTTTTTCCTATCAAAATAAATGAGCTGTTTCCCTGGTTTCTGAGGAAGAGCTGAAGGGTTAAAATTTCTGTTTCAGTGAAACTAAATTAGGGAAGAAAAGGCTGAACTTTTGCCACATTTGGACTGTGTTGCATGAGACAGAGTAAAATTTGTGAAAAAAAATTTACCTTTATCACGGTCTAATATATCTGTCCTACAAACATATTTTCATTAATTTTATTGGTATATTTTAGGTATACATATAATGACATTCATCATTGGGAGTTTGCACCTTTATGTAATCGATCTTGGTTCTTTTTTTTTCCCATCCCCCTGATCTCCGTTCAACCCCTCCATGTCTCCCTATTTACAAGGTCTGTTTCCATTTTTTTCATTTTCTCATATTAATTCCAGTCCCTTCTTTCTTTTCCCTTACCCTTCTCACTTCCCCTTCCCCTTCGCACCTTTTCTTCCTATTTCACATTATCTATTATAGCTTTTAGTCTTTATTTACACATTCAGTTTCTCACAGCAGAGAAACTATTCAGTATTTACACACATTTTTAGAAATAATTGAAAATATATTAACATATCTACTTTTCCAGGGGAAATTATTTTATCTGATCCTATCTACTATAATAGTGTATGTGAATAAAGAAACATGCATACAACTGAATAATTATGTAGTTATACATGTATACATTTTAATCTTAAATTATAGAAAATTGTGCTGAAAAGTACATTTAGGTTTACCATTCAGGCTGACAGATTCTGAAATCTTAAGGTTTCACAAAAGTATGAGTAGATATAGTCTTATGATCATATTTATATCAGCATGTTTATAGCTGCAAATTTGACCCACCTGTCCCCTTCTAGGTAACTTTCCAAAAGAGTTAAAGACATCATACCACAGTGGTGTACATATATCTATGTTCATAACAGTGCAATTGTTTTTTTAATTATGTTTATTAGTACATTTAAAGCAAACAATATAGTCACATTTATCATAGGGATCTTGTACCTTTACATATGTCTTGGTTCTTATTTTTTCCCCATACCCCTGCGCTCTCTTCACCCCCATAGCTGTGCAATTGTTTGTTGTTGTTGTTGTTGCTGTTTTTGTCCTGGGGATCAAATTCAGGACCTTGCTCTTGCAAGGCAGGCAACAGAACCACTGAGCTAAATCCCCAGCCCCAGCAGTGCAATTCTTAATAGATGAATCTTAGAAACAGCGTTTATCTCATCAACAGATGAATGGCTAACATAAATGTGGAATTTATACATAATGGAATAGTACTGTGCCAAAAAAAGATAAATTTGAATCATTTGTAGAAAAATGGACGTACCTTGAGACCATGATCTTAAATGAAGTAACTCAGACACACAATCTTAAATATTGCATGGTTTCTCTTATGGTAAAGACTTAATGTACATAGAAAGTACAAAATACAAGAAAGATAAAAAAATAAAAAAATAGCATTGTAATCCAGTGTAGACAATATTTCTAAAAGCATACCTTGGCTTAATACAATTATCTTACTTGTTTAATATATCCTTTGGCCTTTTAGTCTGGTTTTAAATCTATTTATATAATTTAATTTATAAGGTCTTATAAATTAATGAGTCTGATATTGGAAAGGTAAAATTTTAAACAAAAAATAAAAATTTATTGGAAAACTAATTGTATTTATAGAAACAATATATTAGAATTTTCTTCAGACACTATATAACCATGAATTAATTCACTGAAATTTATTTCATGATAAAAAATTCAAAACAAAATGAAAGATTAATAAATTCAAATTAAAAGAGACCTGTGTTTGATGTATATTATATGGCAAGTTTCTTAATCTCCTTAATTCTTGGTTAAATATATATTATATTTTTTAAGATCTTTTATTACATCTTTGCAGCGCATAATTAGATTCATTATGAGGAGTTGGTACATGCCTATATCACATCCTAATTATTTTGTGTGCCTTTTCCCTTCCTAACTTTCCCCTTCCTCCATCTTTTGATCCCCTTCAAGTTAAACATATTTACCTGCAATAAATGTGGTGATTCAATAAGATAATGATGCATAGACAGCTAGACTCATTTCATAATATTTTGATTTTTTACTGAACGGGCACTTGTTTTGAATATATTTTCTCCTGCTGTGAATACTGACTTTAACAAAGAAGTAGAAAAAAAAATCCTGAAAGCCTAAGATGCTAATTTTTAAGAACACATTTATACTTATTTATATTTATTCAAAGATATTTAGTATAAGGAATCAACACAAAATTACTTTAAAAACAGAATAATTAAAAGAATATAGTATCTTAGAAAGAATGTGAATGTGAATGAATCTTTATTTATGAATTCTTTTTAAATTGATATAGGTTAGTCCACTGGGCAGATGCTAAAGTATATATTGCTACAATAGTAATAGAACAGATTTTGGGCCAGGGATTTAGCTCAGTGGTTCTGTTCCTGCCTCACAAGCACAAGGACCTGAATTCGATCCCTGGTACCAAAAACAAACAAACAAAAAAGGATAGAACAGATTTCATGAAAAGGAAGATACTTCAATTGATTTTTTTAAAGTACTTATAATTTGCATTTTTTGAGCATATTCCCTCTTGATCTTAAGAAAAACCAATACTGATTCCCTATATTCACTGTAGTTCTTTTCATACTATCCATAGATCTCCTCACTTTCTTCCTTGTGGCTCTGGGGAAAACACTTGAGCATCTAGTTCAGTGACTGTTATACTGCTGGCTTTAGGAAACCTTACTGAATGAGTGAATTACTACCTTGGTATTTGCTATTCCGTGTACAACAATGATGTCTTTAAAGTGACATTTTCCTCAAATTATTATCTAACAATCTTATTGTAAAAAATTTTTTAATTTACTTTTTATTTAGGAACACATTAAAAGTGGTCAATAATTTAGCTGTTAATGTAAAGTGCTATTTTATCAAGGATCCATGCTGTGAAATGGATGCCAAGGAAGTATTTATTTAGAAGGGTTTTAAAGTCCTTGTATGCAGTCCAAAGCATTCAATTTCTAAGCTAAATGCTTCACTGGTTCACTCCCCAGCAAGTCCATATAACTTCAGCTTTAAATTACAGAGCAATGCTCCTTCACATCCCTATTTGAAATATCATTTACAGTCCATGCTGCTTTCACATGTGCCCAGGCCTTTCAAGTAATAACGAATTAAGATGAAATATATTCAAGAATGCAATGCAGTTTTAAAATTTTAAAGTATTGCAATAAAAGATGCATTGCCAATAATCCTCCTCAAAATCTTTCCTCCTGCATTGAACACATCTCTGCAGTCATTATTGCCACTTTCTGAAGCAGTTCTGGAAATCCTCCTTCGGGAATGTCTTTAGCTGTGTTACTGTGACTGCCTTGATGACTTCAGTTACTTCAGAAAGTTTATCCTTTGCGATTGTTTTGACTTTTGAGAGGGCCCGGAAGTCACATAGAAGTCACAATTTACCCAATCTGTTGACTGTTCCATAAGGTAGATGAACACACCCCTTAGCGGTTTCAGGAGCTTGCATTTCTATTGTTTGGCGTTTGGCAGCTGCACTGACCCTTTTGAAAAGAGGACTTTCAGAACTGTTCAGAAAAAGTGGCAATTCTATTGGACCTAGCTAATCCCCTTCCAGGTACCTTCCTGAAAGAGTTTACTACTTATACAGTGATACATGCATACCTGTGTGCATAGCATGATTCATAATAGCTTAAAATTGGAAGCAGTTTATACTAACAGATGAATAAAGAAAATTTATTTACCCACAATGGAGTCCTACTCTGCCATAAAAAGGATAAACTTGAGTCATTTGTAGGGAAATGGATCCAACTTGAAACCATAATGTTAAGTGAACAGACACAAGCTTAAATATTGCATGTTTTCGCTTATATAAGAAATCTAAATTACAAGCAAACCGCAAAATAAAAGATATATAATAGGAAGTAGGGAGATAAATCTTTCTCAAATGGAAAGGTGATCAAGAGATCGAGGAAAGGGAGGGAAAGGAGATGCAAAAAGGAATTAAGATGCGTTTTGTACATGTAACAAATCCACACAAAAAATAGAAACATTATGTACTGCAAACTTGTATAACAAGAAAGAGTGATGGGATAAGTGTGTTCAAAGCAAGTGGTGGTATTTTTGTCTCTGTGACAAAAAAGTTTGTTGGTACATTTTAGGTATACAGTACAGTTATATTCATCATTAGGATCTTGTACCTTTACATGACAGGTCTTGTTTCTCATTTTTCCCCTTGTCCCTGCCCTCCCTTCACCCCCTCCTCCACTCCCCGTTTACAAACACTTTATTTCCATTTTTTCATTTTCTCATATTTTTCTTTTCCCTTATTACATTTCCCCTACCCTTCCCACTTTCCCTACACCAGAGATACCTCAAAGAGCTGGCACAAGAGGTTCCAGTTGACCCAGCCATCCCTCTGCTGGGTATCTTTCCAAAAGAACTAAAGGAATCACAGTGATATATGCACACCTATGTTTATAGTGGCACAGTTTGTAATAGCTAAAACGTGGAAACAGCCCATTTGTCCATCAGTTGGAAACTGGATAAAGAAGATGTGTTTTTTCTATAAAATGGAATATTACTCAGCCATAAAGAATGAAAATTAGAATCATTCATAGGAAAATGGATACATATTGAGGATATACTCCTAAGTGAAACAAATAAGTCATACATGTGTAAATACCGAATAGTTTCTCTGGTGTGAAAAACTATAATTGTATACAAGATCCTAATGAGATAAGTGGCAGTATTTTGAAAGGAATTAATGGCAAGTGAGTAGTTTAAACACTGATTTTATTTTCTTATATCATTTTAGCTTAAGGCAGTTTCAAAATGCAAGAGCAGTACTGTTTTCTTTCGTTCTTATAAGTGTATTGATATGACTAATAAAATTCTTAAAGCTAATTTCTTAGATTTTAGTCGCAAAACTCAAAGCGTTACAGATTATGTTGCCAGGTTTTTATATTCTGGGTGGATGGCAGAGTAAGGGTTGGTGCCCAAAACTTTCAAAATGTGCCAAGAGCTTTGCCCTTTCATTTCTTCCTCTAGAGACAATACAGTAACAACACTGCTATGCCAACAGCAGCAGCAAAAGACGTGTAAATATAAACAGGAGCACCTTGTACAGTAGGAAAATTTCATGAAGTCCTTGAAGTCTACAGAATTACACAAGTGCTGATTATGTATTTTGTTGCATTTTTGCTCTGTTTTGTTTTGTTTCAGACTTTGAATTAATTCATCATATGCTTTCCAGTCCATTTCATACACATTGTTGTTGTTTAAAGCTGTTTTAAAAACAGAAACAGTTATTCTGAATCATCAGTCTTCGATCTTTGAAATAACTTTTAAACATTTTTTTCTTGCAGTTCATAGAAATTCTCTCTCCTAATTTAATTTAAAAATAATCCTCAAATAAAATATTAGGGAACTTTCCAACTTTAGTCATTGTCTTATTCCAACTGATCTGACTTACCACATAATGTTCTTTATTTTTCTTTTGAAACAGCCATCGCTGGGGGCTGTAATTTATTATTTACAAAAAATTGCTTAAAAACCATAACAATGGGGTCCCTACCTGTAATTTCATCAAAAAGCAGAATCATAGTTCTATCCACACATCCACAGAAACACAAATCTATAAACACATACATACACATACTTAAATTTCTGTTAGGAGGCTCATTTGGATTTAAAATGAGTCAAATATATTTTTTTAATTTAAAGTTACCTAGTATTTTATAGATTGCAAATATATCTGCCTTTTAACAATTATAACCTTAATTTAGTTTATTATAAATTAGATTATATAAATATATAAATAGGTAAGTTTAATTATACCAATCTTTCTATGTAGCAAATAGTACCTAATGTAATAAAGTGAATATTTTTTCAATAATAGCTTCATATTCTTACCTCCTTTGACACAAAATCTATGTATTATTTTTGTATGTGTATGGAAAGTGTTCCTTAAATTAGCTCATTTATTGCTAGTAATAATATTTTTTTTGGTAACAGGCTATAAACTATTTATTAATGTAGTTGTTATAATATATTTTGGCTGATGTACATATAATGCTCTACATCACTTTCATGTTAATTATTCCTGTGATAAATTCTCTAGACTTCTATGAAGAAATCATAGTTCTTAACAGAACTACTTTTGCGAACCCCTTGTCTCATTTGGTAGGATCATCATTGTTTAAAAGATACACTGCAAAATGTGTCTATATAGATGCATACAAAAAATACATACATGTGCATATACATATTTTCTTTTCAGTGCTGAGAAGCCCAGAGCTTCATACATGCTAAGCAAGGATTTTACCACTTAGCTACTTTCTCATCACTAACCTAATTATTTTTCTGTGTAACATCTTAATTTAAATAATTAAGACACCACACAAAATAACACTCTGTGACTCAAAATAATGCAATATTTTAGTGAATTTTCTTGATCTTTGCTTATCTAAAAGTAATTTCATATACAATGCTATGTGTTATGCAGTATATAGATGACAGAACAATTCTGGAAAATATGGAATGTAATAGTCACAATTTTTTGCACATGTTGCACACTGAAAATTTGGATTATTAGTATTTTACCCATTTACCTCTAATATTATAGGTAATCATAGTCAGAAAATAAAAACAGAAAACAGAAATATTTTATATAGTAAAAATTCTCACATATAGTAGCGTTAAGCACTTTGGGAAAACCAACTAGCAGAAATAAACAACAAAAATTAACCAAACTCTAACTAAACATAGGTTTTTTTCTTTAAGGAAATACAAGGGATATAATTAATTCCTGTAGAAATCAGTATCCCTCCAAAGAAATTGATGACACCCTGAAAGAATATAACTAAAAGAAAACGAAGGGACTGATCAAGGAAATAAAAATATAAGAAGCTATCATTATTACTCTTAAACTTGGAGGCACTAAAGAATATCTTTAAAAGAACTGAATGTTTGATGTATAAGAAGTTATAAAAAAAGTCCATTAATATCAACAGTGGGGGTCAAATTAAATATTACATCAAAATGGCAAATTCAAAATGTTTACTCACAAATACAGTGCACATTTTCAATTCAGAGATGAGAAAGTTTATCTAATGAAACGTACTCTTTAATTAAACAAACTTCACACACACATGATGATCCTAGTTAAAAGTGCTAAAGCATTGTGTAAAATAATGGTTGTTCTTGCCTTTAGGGAGCTTATGGTTCAGTGAGGGACATTTGTCATTAATATTAACATATTTAAATATGGAATGATGAATAGGAAACACGATTCAATTCTTGAAATGTTTTATGGAGTCAACGCTGTCGTAACTTCCCATGATTACATTGGTTGCTGCAAATCATGGCAGATAGTGTCATCCAGGCTCCAGTCAAAGTAGTTGTGCATATGAACTATGCTGGGGTTGGTTTATGTCTCCTAAAGATCTGTAATCTAAAAATACGATTGTAAATGAATTAATGAAATGCCAATATCTGCTTTTCCTAAAGTGCTATGTAACAGTAATCTACCTCAATAAATTAGTTTGGCTAAAAGAAGAAAATCTCAAAATTTACACCACAATAAAACATAAATAGAAAAGGTTTGAAATTCCTTTTGAATTCAAAAGGAGAGGGTATTTAGGGAAACATTGATAAGTAACTTAGTACATGTCGCTAATTGCACTAATTATTATTTTGTCACATTTATTACCTTCATCTTTCATGGCATGAGTAATTAAGTGAGAAAAACAGGTTTTATATTATGATCAAACAATATTCTGTTACATCTACCCTACTGATGTCTTCAAAGAAAGTGCTGTCACAGTTTTTTCAGTAAAGAACTTGTGAGCTGATAAGTAGGAAAATGTCTCAGTTTAAAGAACATAAGCCTAGGGCCTGGATGGACTTGATAGCATGGGTAAAGATATACAAAGAAAGACTTCCAATAGAAAATAATTTAACACAATTCATACTGTCTGTGGCATATGGATGCTCTTTTTTAGTATGTCCATTGTAACTTGTACTTAGTATCACAGGATCCTGTGGTTGCAACTGGAAGCTTCATAAAGGGTCTTCTCAAAAGAAGGAAAATTCTATTAATGACAGTTCTCTAAGTGCTGGACAAAAGCCAGCAGACACACAAAGCCTGTAAGCTTCAAACAATTATATGGCTGGCTTTAACACAGGAATAAAATAGTGTGTGTGACTGATTTTGTATGTATGTGTGTGTGCTTAAAAGATAAACTAGGCAATCTCTAATGATGTTCTGTCTCATGATAACAAAGATAGAAAAGATAAAATACCCAAACTAACACAACTCTGACCAATATTATTTAAAAGAATATAAAATAAGATGAATGTCACACTAAAAATAATAGTGACATCAAATGACCTTCTTTCTGTATTCAGTAGTTGAAAAATTTGTGTGTGTGTCTAATTTTCAACCCTTAGGGATACCAAGGGTTGCTTTTTAAAGAGTGTTTTGAACTGTCTGTCAGTGCTGCTGAAAAATGCCTTTGCTGATAGTGGGTGACTCTGATTATAAGCATTTTTATATCAAAAAACCAGGTTGTCTGGTATCAGCAGCAGACACCATTTTGAACCATCCATTTTCTATGCAGTCTGAAACTTCACAGAGACAATTGATATTTGTCATTGATAATCTGTTTCGGCAATCATTCCTAGACATTGCCTCAGCTCTGGCCACACACCTACTTCACTCACTATGAAGCTTAATTTCTAGACCACACAATTTCTAGACCTCTAGCCTTTGAGGTTTTGTTTCACAATTGCCTATTAAGTTTCATATGTGAGCAGAAATGGGTATATGAAGAATATTCATAAATCTTTACAAAGCCTGTAAAAAATGTCATCATTTTGATTATGATTTAATATTAAGAAAATATTTTTCTTTAGATGAATGATGTATGAAAACTGATATGGGTTTCTTTCCAATGGATTTTGATGATGCACAGATATAATTTTGTGCTAAATTAACTCTGCCTGGTCTAAGTTTCCTCTCTTTTTCATTAGTCTTGATACTTTGCAGTTTGGATTGCTAAAATACATTTGGAAAATTTCTAAAATATGCACAGTGAAGCTTATCTTGAAATTTAAACAAATTTATACAACTAGCAGAAATGATTGCAAGTTTTTAAGATTCTCCCAAAAGTTTACCATAAAAAAGAATTTTTACATTATTTTTATAAAGAACATATTTTCAAAAGTAGAGATGTGAGATAATGAAAAGATGGAAATAAAGTGTGTGTAGATGGGGAGGGGAGGAAGGGGTGAAGGGAGGCCAGGGACAAGGGTAAAAAATGAGAACCAAGACCTGTCATGTAGAGGTACAAGATCCCAACAATGAATGTGTCTGTACTATATCCCTAAAATGTACCAATAACTCAATTAAAGCTGAAAAAAAAGTTAAGGTATTACTGAAATTTTATAAATATTTATTGATGATATTTTCTTTAATAATCACTCAAGGGAAAATACATTTCATTTGATATCTAATACCAATCTCATCATGGTACCTAGAATGAAATTCAGGAAACAGTCACTTCGAAAAAAAAACGTTAGTTAGTTAGAGGATGAAAATAATATATTGAAGTAGTAGTATGAAAATTTAGGTTCCAAAGCTCTAGCATTTTATAAAAAATACAATGAATTTTCTTCGAAAGATCATTCTAGCTTTAGATCTTCCTTTCTACAATAAACAGACTTAAAGTTATGATTCTAATTAATGGATATTTTCACTTTAGAAAACAATTGTTGCCATATTGTAGAGATAGGTCAGAACAATTTTACTCCCAAAACATTTTAGATAATTTCTATTTCTAAACACATTATGATATAGTGCTAATAATTAGGCTTATTGAGGTATTATTTGTATTTATTTCCAAATGTTTTATCAGATTTTTCAAAAGAAAATATATATTATGAATCTCTTCTATTTTAACATTTGTATGTCAGCATGAAAATAATTAAACTATCATTAGTTTTTTAAAAAATCTACTTTAATTTCTCTACACTAAATATATCAATCTACATAAAAATGGTCTTTATTTTTACTAACAATTTGTAGTATAGATCATCAAATGAACCAATATCTTATTTCTTAGGTAAGTAAGATTGTTGAGAATTTAGTTATGTTGAGAATTTTGTTATAAATATTATAAACTAAAATGTAATATAGGCCTAGTACATATTTTCATTAATGAACTATAATCAGTCCTATCTTATGTGTAGATGTTACATTTCACAGTCCCCAGTGGAAGCTGGCCTTGAACGCTGAGCCTTCGTCTTACCAGAAGCTACCAAGTGCTGGGATTATAGGCATGCACCACCACAACAGGCTGTTTTTGTTTGTTTGTTGACTTTGATTTTTATGTTACATACAATAACTAGAAGATTGATAACAATAACCAAGAACAAAATAGGAAAATTTATAATATATAGATAAATAAAAGCTCTGTACTTCTGTTGTGTTTTCTTTGTTGAGATATCATATTTATCAAATTTATTTATCGAGTTTCCTAGTACATTTCAGGTACACATTATGATCACACTCATCATTGGGAATTTGTACCTGCACGAGATACATCTTGGTTCTTGTTTTTTTTCTATTCTCCTTCTCTCCCTTTTTTGCCATATACACACACCCCCATTTACAAAAGCATTGTTTCCTTTTTTTCTTCTTTTCTCATTTGTTTTCTTTTCTTTCTTTCCTTTTCCCCGCCCCCTACTCCCACTCCCTAGCTCCTCTTAGCCTTTGAACATTTTTTTCCTATTTCACAATATTAATTTTACATTTTGGTCCTCATTTACACTTTCTCACACCAGAGAAACAATCTGTTATTTACTGTGTGTCCTATTTATTTCATTTAACAGTATGGTATCGAGGTCCATTCATTTAGCTATAAATGTCTCTAGTTGATCATTCTTTATGGATGAGTAGTATTCCATTTTACTAAAAAAAAAATCTTTTTTTTTTTTTTTTTTTTTACCGGAGATTGAACTCGGGTCCTTGTGCTTGCAAGGCAGGCCACCGAACTGCTGAGCTAAATCCCCGGCCCAAAAAACCATCTTTATCCAGTCACCAGTTGATGTGCACTTGGGTTGTTTCCAAGTTTTAGCTATTGCAAGCTGTGCTGCTATAACATTGGCATATATATATATATTGCTGAAGTATGGATGCTTTTAAACTTTTTGGGAAGATATCCAGCAGGGGAATACCTGAGTCAAATGGGACTCCTAATCCTAGGTTTTTGAGGAATTTTCACACTGATTTCCACAATGGTTGCACCAGTGTATACTCACACCAACAGTAGAGAAGCGTTCCTTTTACTTCCCAATCCTGCCAGCATTTGTTATTTATTGATTTCTTAGTAGCAGCCATTCTTTCCATGGTGAGATGAAATCTCAGCATTGTGGTTTCTCTTGCTGTGCAGAAGTTTTTGAGGACTTTTGTTTTTGTTTTTGGTACTGGGGATCAAACTCCAGTCCTTGTGCTTGTGAGGCAGGCAGGCAGTGGAAACACTGAGCTAAGTCCCTAGCCCGAGAAGCTTGAGATTCCAGTTGTTGATTCTTTGTGCTACTTCACATGTGACTTGCATTTTGTTCATGAAGTCTTTTCCTATGATAATGTCTTCAAGAGTTTTACCTCACCTATCTTCCAGCAGGTTTAGTGTTTCTCTTTTAATGTTTAGATCTTTGGTCCATTTCAATTTTGGTTTAATGTATGGTGAAAGATATGGTCTAGTTTTAATCTTTGGCAAGTTGAAACTCCATTATTCTAGAACTATTTATTAAAGAGGCTATCTTTCCTCCAGTACAGGTGTTTGGCTTCTTTGTCAAAGGTGAGGTGGCTGACTGTGTCTGGAGTTGTTTGTGCATCTTCTAATTTGTTCCACTGATCCTTGGGTCTCTTTCTTTGCCAGTACTGTGCTGTTGACATTTCAATTGAAATTACATTGAATCTATATAGCAATTTTGGAAGTATGGCCATTTTCACTATATTGGTTCTTCCTACCCAAGAACAGTGATCTTTTTCCATTTTCTGATATCCTCTTCTATCTCTTTTTTTCAAAGTGCTGTAGTTTTCAAAGTAGAAGTCTTTCTTCATTAGATTGATTCTTCAACTTTTTTAATTAAAAGGAAGCACTGTACAGTTTCTCTTTGGCATATCTGAATTGTACCATCACTACTATTTTGCTCTGGGGAACATTGAATGACATTAGGATTACTTCAAAATAAGTCCTATGATTACCACAACATTTGACTGGATACAAACAACTATGGCTGAGTTAGATTAATAACATATGTTGTAGATGCACTGGACTAAGGTATTGTTTTAGATAGAAATAATGTAGAATATCGCAAGATTTCATCAGTGCTACTCAGATGGCTTGCAATTTGAAACTAAAGAGATATTTATTTTTGAATTTTTATTTTAGAATTTTCAGATCTCATTTGACAATGGATAACTGAAACCATAAACAATAAAACTATATATGAAGAGGAACTGCCATATTGTACTGTAGATCAAAATAAATCCCAAGTTTGGCTTTTAAAATCTACTTTTATTTTATAGGTAAATGTTGCAAATTCCTCAAATAAGTGAAATATTTTGAAATGATTATGAGAACATATGTGGGGATGTCTCACATTTAATAGAATTCTTTTTGCTTTTCAAATATTCTCAACATATTCTTTCTAAGTACCTCCACTCTTCCTCACATTTCTCTTTGTGTCCTATGTTTAAAAAAAAAAACTGGGTACTTGAAATTACTCAAGAACATTTTATCATCTCTTAATCAAAACATTTCTCCTTCTGAAATTTTCTCAAGGTCTACCTCCACAGTCTCTGTTTTTGATCCTTCTTGCAAATCCAAATGCTTGTGTATGTTTCGTTTCTGAAATGCTTTATATCTTTCTTGCAGCATTGATTTTCTACTTTCTATCTTGTGGCCATGCATATTGTTATTTTTTCTCTCCTTCTAAGCAGTGTTCCTCCCTGACAGAAAGTGGATCTAATATATTCATCGTTCCCTGAAAATGCCTGTCTCCATGCCTTGTGCAGCACAGGGACTGGATAAGCACATGCATTTAGTATGCATTTTATGCTACACCACTCCTCTACCCCTGGGAAGGACTGCATTGGATAAAGGAAAGTCCTAGTGCAAAAACAACAATAATCCAGACTCCATATGCAACACTGTGGTGTAGAAGTTTTTATTCATTCATTCAACAAATATGTATTGATCTCCTGTGGCTATCTTCGTACTACTTGAGATAGAAAGTAGAGAATTAGAAAAGATCATATTGACCTGGGTTTGGCTATTCTTTTCCAGAATCTAGGTAAGGATCCGTTTGATTTTCCCTGCATGGTCTTTTTGCTTGCACTCTAGGACTAGAGGAGTGATTTGCAAGCTTGTTTCCCATAATGTTTTAGGAGATACTGAGGGAAAGAGAATTGTGAACTGAGAAGGGATGAGATTTGAGACTCTGTTGATCTTTGATAGGGGCAGCAGTAATGTTCTGTCTTGTTTTATTATTGGAATTTTAAAAATTCCAAAAACCACAAAAACAAAAGAAATGTTCATTTGGAGAAGAAAGCAAAACAATACACTTGAAAAATCTTTGTGAACCAAAATACCACAGTAAGGAAAGGTAACTTCAGAAAGCTGAATATATTATATTGCTATACTGCGTAGTTCTGCTGATGAATCTCTGTATTCATAGGGAACATTTTTTTCCAAATAATTTAAAGAAAATTGTATCATTTAATTTATGGAAAATTGGATATGATTTAATAAGATGTCATGTTCTTGGGGACCAAGTAATTTAGAATAGATGCACAGCTGAATTTCCTAAAAGGTAAAAGAGAGCACCCAAGTAAAAGAGTAGTGTTCCTCATTGGTTCATTAGACCACATTCTTGGTGCTCTCTGGACCTTTTTCTTACTGGAAAAAGTGACTGCAAAAATTTTAAGGATCTAAATCTCTTGTAAATTGTCCAGAATATTTCCCCATTAGACACACCTTTGGGTGTGGTTCTCTGACCACATTTTATATAAAAGAGAGATTAGAATTTTGACTCCATTCTATTTTCATCTTTTATGGAGGGTATTCAGCCTGGCCAGCAAGGAGAAAGAGAAACGACAGTTGTTCTTGAAACACTAACGAAGATGTGACACTCAGGAGGGATGCTAAAAAAGCTAGAATCTTAGTTATATTAAATTAGTTTGAACTTAATCAGCTGTTTATACAAACTATATTTAAAGTAGTTATTCTGAATAAAACTGCATTACTTTTAATTTAGATTTTTCTTATGTTAAAATTGCAAATGGTTGTGTGTCACTTGCTTTATTGCTGATTCATTTTCAGTTTATTCATATTTGATTGTCATTCACTGCTTTGCCTTTTGAAGAGAGATTAAAAAGCAAATTTGTTTGAACTCTGCATGTGTTTTTGATTGTTGATGCCATTTATGCATAGTGTGAATTAAGATGTGCTTGTATTTTCTCCTTCTTTGATGCTTGTTTTTATGTCCACTGAACATGGCCCTTTATTACTCCATTGTTTCTTCACTTTATTTCTATTTCATATCTGCATATCTGCCAGACAAAAAGATTATCATATTTTAAAGAGATTTACTTAACTAAAAGATAATTCCTTTTTAAATTTTGTGTAAGAAAACCTTAGATACTATAGGATATTATAATCTCTTTTACTTTAGCTATTTTTTATCATATATTAACACCTTAATTAAAAACCAGCTGGCAGAATTGTTTCCTGAGTCTTTGTTATTATTATTCTTATTATTGGTATTATTCAACTCAGGACCTAGTACTTCTGAGTCAGGGGCAGCACCACTAAGCTAAATCCCAGCCCCAGTATTTGTAGTTTTTCCCGTTTCATGTTCATAATAAACCATACATACCAAACTCTAGCTTTTTGAACTTAGAGACTAAACAGTGTACACTTCCCAAAGAGTTAGAGGTTCTGAAATATTGTGTCATATATTTAATTTGTCACCAAAATGCATGGACTGCTCTGAAGACAGAATTCAACTTAATAAAATATACCAAATTTTCAGCTTACATAAATTAATAATTGATTTTGCACTCAGACACACTTATTGATCTATAATTAAAAGACCTCCAAATGCTATTTTTGTGCTGCCTGGAATCCAAAAAAGCTGCAGTTTTAGAACACAGCAAAACGTTAAGTTTTTGAAGGATTAAAGGGTATAGGCACATGCTTTACTTCTAGATTTTGTGTAGTTGCTTACAAATTTCCATTATAGAATTTTGTATTGTGTTTTTGCATTATGATTGTCATAAAGTAAAAGATGTATAGCTAAACAGTACAGAGGAAATTGGTTAAGATCAGATAAAATTTTAACTACTGCATTTTAAATTGCTGATGTGTGTGCGTGTGTGTGCGTGTGTGTGTGTGTGTGTGTGTGTGTGTGTACTTACTACTTGCCACTATTCTCATTCTTTGAAAGGAAGGTATGGAAAAATCTATTTAAAAATTCCTTTTAAATATTTTTGCTGTGAATCACTCACATTTGTAATGTGTATTATATTAAAGGAAAATGTGACCACTCCATTAGGAATTGCCCTCACTTGATAGTTGGAGGGGCAGGAAGGGAGCTAAGATTCATGTGACATAGAAGAAAGCTGTGAGGTCAGTTTTGAAGAGACAAAGTAACAAGGCTCCCCTCTAGAGAAAAATGATGAAACAGAAGAAAATCAATTGTTGCTTGTTGCAGCAAACTTGAGTTCTGTCCTTCTTGATTGAGAAAAAGAAAGGTCTGGCAATGAAGAAGAGGAAAGCTTGTATTTGTTTTGCCTATGAGCTCAATTTGAAAAACACACACACACACACACACACACACACACACACTGTGCATGACTGTGTGTGTGTGTGTGTGTGTGTGTGTGTGTAATTTTATATTTTAGAGTAGTTTACATTTACACCAAAGTCAAGCAGAATGACAGAGAGTTCCCAGGTACCTCCGTGCACTTTCAATTTGAATTAAAGTAACATTTGTCCCTGTTTGGAAAGGAAGGATCCTCTTTGAAGTAAAGGTAAAGCATAACAGTAAAATAGGTATAAAGGTTTTCTCCCTCACCCAGTCAACTCAACGACCTCTAATATTACATTTTGCCAGACAACCTTAACAAGATTTCAGACACAAGTCAGCAGTTTTAGCTAAAGCAAGCAGATGTCATATTAAGATGAAAGGTAGTTAGAAGTACTTTAAAAATCATCAGATATCATTTCTCTTTAGTTACTTCATTCTTTATAAATTAATATGACATATATTTTAATGGTAATCTTTAAATTGTAATATACTTTAGTTTATTTAGAAAAAATAGCTACAGTGGACCAATGGCTTTGAGTACTCAATCATGTTACAACCCAGGAAGTAAGAATTATACTTTTCTGATTCAAAAATATTTCCTGTGCTTGTCTCAATTTAAATCCCTCATTCTTACAATGATCCAAGTACAAATTATTAATGACTTTGGGTTGGGGTATGCAAAAGACTTTTATTTTCCCAACCTGATCTATTATAATCTATTCTACCTAACGCTACATATGAATCATTCTACATCAAAATTTTGCACTACCAATTCCTTATTTTGAAAAAAAAATACTTAATTCCTGTCTTCCTAACTCATCATTGCCAGCTTCTATGTCTTGACATTTTAGACTGAGATTGAAATAATTAATATAAAGCAAAGTCAGAAGACAGAGTGGTCAGCTAGAGGGTATTGACCACTTAGGAGTTTAGAGTTTCCACCATTTCTGTGCAACTGATCTGTAGAAAAGTCCTCTGATTCCACTGTACCTTGACCCAGTTATTTAGGTAGAAATATCAGCAGAACAGGAAGGAAGGGCAATTAATCAGGTTACCACTGTCTGATAAAATGATCCCTATAGACCATTCAGCTCCCTTTGTTCTAATTCTGTGCTCTCAAGAGAAACATCTAATCTATAATTTCGTCTCCTCAGAGAACCTATCTACCCAGGAGGGTATGCCCTTGCCAAAGACTTGCCCCAGTTGTCAAGCCCTATAACATACTTCCAATATAATTTGAAACATTGGCACTTGGGCTTATGAAGTAGACTTGTGTGAATTTAACTCTAGTGACTTGCTCCCCTAGGACTGAATTCCTGTTGAGACCTGAAAAAACCATATTTCTAACTCTACAGCAACAGTTCCATTGAAACCATGGTAGTTCCATTAAACAATATTTCTTGAAGCACATCCTGAAGACACAGCCTAAGTCATCCACAAAAGTCATTGAAAAATATACTTTGTTTGAGATATATTTATTAAACACCTGCTTGATTTACTCCATGTTTTGTTAGGTTTTAGATCATGCTTTTAGCAAAAAAAAAAAAAAAAAAAAAAAAAAAAAAAAAAATTT
>NW_022900936.1:35257896-35280673 GCF_012274545.1 Fukomys damarensis
TATCTTGCCAATAATTTTAGTTTGGTTTTATCTAAATGATTTCAACAGCTGGACTCTAAAGATAAAAACTACCATGTTATATTTCATTGCCTTCTAGTAGAATATTTGAAGAGATGCTGTTAATAAATGTTCATTTATGAAAAATTTCAGGTTAATGGGACCCTAAAATATTATTTTCTGTTACAGAAAATAGAAAAGGCATTTACAATGAATTGGAACTACTTTATTGGGCATTGTGTGCTTTATTTTCCTCTCATGTTGCTGTGAAATGACAACATAGTATGTACATCTCTTGTATTTTTGTTGTTGTTGTTTTTGAGACAAGTTCTCACTTTATAGTTCAGGCTGGCCCTGAACTCACTATGTAGTTTAGGCTGGCCTGGAACTCGTGGCGATCCTCCGGCCAGTGCTTCCTGAGTGCTGGGATTATAGGCGTGAACCACCACGCCCGGCTTACATCTCTAGTGTTTTGAAAGTAATGTGGCTCACACTGCTAAAAATATTTCTCAGTTTTAAACCAGTGGGGAAAGTTTAAAAACATCTTTGTGTTTAGAGGTACTGTTGGATTCTCAGCTTTACCCTGGGACAGTTTATTACTATGATGTGCCTTCGCTTCCTTAGCAGCAGACTATCTTACCTTTATCAGCAGCGGTTTCAGATAACTGCATTAATTTTTTTATGTTCTATCTGCCTTTTATCTCATACAAATTCTTATAACATTATACATTGCTAGTTTTTTTTTCTCATTGAGTTTATTGGTACATTTTAGGTACACATTGCAAATTTAATCCTTATGATTCTGTGTTTCCAAGACCTGGTTTACTGTAGGAGATATAGAAGTCATATATTTTTTCTACTACCTTGTGATTCTACCAAGACTTCCAGAATCCTGCCCATTTTATATACCTAGTGAAGGTGACACAAGTTTTAAGAGGTAGTGGAATGCTAAGATATTCTATTTTTCTAACAAATTTTGAATGACACATTCTCTCCAAGAGGCTCTTCTCAAATACTCTAAATTCAGTGTGAGAGTGATTGTAAATTTATTTGGCTTGAGCAGGCTTTGGTTTGGGTCTGCACAAATCTATTTCTCTCAAGAAATGCATTTCCAGTTTCTCAGAGATGCTTGATCGAGAATTCTCTGCTGAGTCAGAGCCTGTTAAGAATAAACTCAGTCCAGAGTAACCTCTGCAAAGCATCGTTTTTAGCATCAGTGTAGTCACCTTTTATTAGTAACCTGTGTTACTTTTAATACAAAGGAAGTATTTCGATTTTTGTTTTCTCAAAAATGTATATTAATGAATATACACAAGTGTGAGATAAAATATTTCCTCTATATTTTAACCTCAAACCCTGAAGCCGGAGATATGTTGTTTGGCTGGGATGTGTAAACAATCCGCCTTAAAAATGGTACAGGAAGTAAATATACTAGATATCTAGCAGACTTTTAAAATTTCCACTCATTTCTAATTCTTTAAAGCTGCAAGCCTGCTGGACTCTATATATGGCAAGATTCATGAAGTTTAGTGAATTTCATGTTTGATCTCTTAAAGTTTTAAACATGATACATTCATAGGCTTAAAGTTATTGAGGTGTCCTATCTGTGATGTTATTTAAATCATACTCTAAGTTTGGTAGGTCTTACAGAGCCTTTCTTTCTGATCAATATGTAATTCTTCCAAAAAGCGATATGAGCACTGAAGCGTAAGATTTCACTTTCCCCTAATAATGAGCTTATTCTGGATATGAAGCTCAAAAATAATTTTGGTATGAAATAAAACCTAGTTACCTATGCTTTTTAAAAGTATTTGTAAATGACTAGGATAGGCTAAACATCTTTCTTTTCATATAATATAGCTGGACTTCAAATATGATTATATATTTGTTTTGTAAAATTGGTATTTTCTTAGCTATTTTGATCCAAAAATTATGCTTTTAGATCAAGCTCCTAACCACCCCTCCCATCTTGAAGTTTTGCTTGGAGACATTTAATGAAAAGTACAAAAAAAATCTATCTTTATGTCTCTTTGGAAATATAGTTTTCTTGAAGATCAGGGACAGTACTCAACAGATCTCTCAACGTTTAAACTTTCTGAATATGACATGATTTGTAATATAGAAGTAAAGACACATCAAAGTTGGCCAATTCAAAATGTGGCCTGTCTATTGTACTTTACTTTCAGGTGAGTTCATGAAGTTCTCCCTGCTGTGTCTCTTTCCTGTCCCATTTTAGGTGGTAGAAGAATAATATAAATGATTTTTCTCTGTTTAGCAATATAGTTTATCTAGGGATGCTATTAACTTTACCATAATATTTTTCATACCATTTAAATTTAAAGCTCTATATATAAAGAAAATGTTAATTTGTGTTACGTTTTAATGAAGAAAATGTCTTTTAATCTTCCAATATGTAATTTTAGCTTGTCTGCTTAGCTGACTTAGAGAAATGGTCTGATTCTTTCATTACTCTGTAGCCTGTACTGTAATAATGATAAATGATCAATTGACTCTAAATTATATGTGTGCATTCATAAGGTAATATAGGTACATCAGGTATTATCACAAGTTTTAGAACATTTTTGCTAGTGCTATCTGGTTTGATATGTAATAATTTTAGAAATTTTCATAAAGTCTCACCATGTGAGCATGCTATGGAATTGAGAGGTAAATTTTTGGATTGAAATAATGACTAATGAGAAATAAAGACCAAATTACATATATTATAAATATGTAAAGAATCATTAGTCCATAATGTCTCTCCACCAACTTTGACTTTATAAATAATAAGCCGCAAATCATGTCAAATAATATGCATTATATTCACCAAAACAAAGATAAATCATTGAATATTTTATAGATTATAGAACTGAAAAGGAAAGTAAAAATATGTATATGTTTAAATTTTACTAATGTCCAAGTGAAACTATTTGAAGACTCTAAATTTATTAGTTTTGTTATTTTGTAGACTCCCTGCAAAGACCTAGAAAAACGCTTCCCATCAACAGGCGTGGTAGCACATGAGAGTAATCCTAAGACTAGGGAAAGCTAATACTCCAGAAAGTTGAAGCAGGGGTATCATAGGTTCTAGCCCAGCCAAGTCCACTTAGCAATTTAGATCTTGTCCCAAAATAAGAGTTTTAAAAAGGACTGGAAATGAAGCAGGGCATGGTGGCACACATCTCTAATCCCAGCACTGGGCAGGCTGAGGCAGGAAGATCCCTGTGAGTTGGGAGACCAGCCTGGGCTACATAGTGAGTTCCAGGTCTGTCTCAGCTACATAGTGAGACCCTGTCTCAAAAATCAAAAAAAAAAAAAAAAAAAAAAAAAGAAAAAAGAAAAGAAAGAAAGAAAGAAAAGAAAAGGACTGGAGATGTAACTCAATGTGAAAGCCTTGGATTCAAACTTCAGTACCTAGGAAGAAAATGCTTTCTATTGCTAGCTGAAATTAGAATTACTTTTTATTCTTTCTTTTTTTGCAGTATCCAGGATCTAACTCAGGACCTTGTGCTTGCAAGGAAGGTGGTGACACCACTGAGTTTAACCCCTGGCCCTAGAATTATTTTTATTAATAAGGAAGGAAGTGATTAGTCAAATAAAGACAACACCTCAGTATAATATTTATGTATATGAGCTGTGCCTTGTTAATTGCTTAAGTGTTACCTAAATACATGAAGATTACTTGAGGACCCTTATAAAAGAAATAGTCAAAGGGATTTTTTTCTTAAAAGCAAAGAATCTAACAGTTGAAATGCTTGTTTTTATTTGATAAAACCAGTACCACTACAAGTCCAGGGATTTGGCTCAATGGTTCTGCTGCCTGCCTCACATGTGCAAGGGCCTCAGTTCAGTCGCTGGTACCAAAAGAAAAAAAAAAATTAGCACTACATTCTTGAATGGAAAATATATTTGATCTTCCACTCAACTGTCTCATATCCTTGTAGATAAGTCATTTTCTGTATGAATAGATATAATTCTAAATACCGTGTGCTTGTCAAATCCATGAAGTGACTTAGAGAAGGCCTTATTTTCAAAATTATCTTGTCAATTTCATTGTGACGGTAGTAGAGGCAGGTAGCAGCAGTTTTCTTCTGATTATGTTAAAATCTCATCTATTATTTAGTTTAAAGCTGACAGCATATATTAAGGCTTAATGAAGGCTTTCAGTAATTTCAGACTAAATTTGTCTTCTCCAATTTTATACGTTTTTGTCATCTGAGGGTTATAATTTCATCAAAGGTTAATTTCAGGAGGAGTTTTTCCAAATTATTTCAACATTAAATAAGTAGAGCATGAATTTTTGGGAAATGTATCCATGTGAAACTATTTTTAGCTGCAGTCGAAAGATAAAACATTCATGTAAAAAATACTTTGACTTTTTCTCATTGAAGAATGAGATAGTAATCATTTTTGTCCACAACTAACAATCATCAACAATAACTTGTCTGCTCTATATCTTATACTTCCCAGTCACTCTCATTTATAGAATATAGTTTTTTATCTTATTAGGAAATAGACTTTACTGCTATAAGGAATATGTTAATTTCATATATATATATATATATATATATATACACACACACACACATACACATATATATACACACACACATATATGTTTCGATAAAGAGAGACAAATATTAACATGAAGACGTATATAGAGGATAAACATGTTACTAATAAAATAATGTTGAACTTAGTCATTGTCTTTCATTTTTAAACAGAATTTTGATACTTTTTTTGCAATTCCTTTTTTTTGATAATTTCTCCTCTCAGATGTTATTGTCTGATAGAGAATATTTTCATCCACTCTTGAAAATGTGAATTTCTTGAGCTCAAAAAAAGAGAAATTGCTTTTGCTTTCCTCTCACACTTTCTCTTGAAACTAACTTCACATTTTGATCCAGCAGAGAATTGGCCTCCTATAGCCAAGACTGTGAATAACTGCCATTTTAAATGCTTTTCTAGAATTCTCTAAATGTTATGTGGGAAACAGTGTCACAGTAAATGTATTAGGGTTAAAGTTCCTGTTACACCGATGCACCACCTAAATTCACACAACTATATGTTGGCAAGAAGACCTACCATCTACTTTTTGTGGAAAAGTATAAGAAGTTACAATTAGTGTGTTAAGTGCAGTACTAAGTGAAGGAGAATTTGGATACCTATAAACTATTTTTAAATGATATAATTTTTCATTTAATGTGGAATTGCTATGAAGATGTTAATATAAGAACCTACAGTTTATAGTTTTGCTTCCTTTTACATCAAATTATTGTCCAGTTAAATATTAAGAAATAGTTCAGAAATGCTACTAGGAAATGAATTATGATTGATTCTAGGAAATGAATTATGCCTTACAATATTAAATACCTCAAATACTGACTTGTTGAGGGTGATAATTATTATTAACTTAGTCACAAAATATAAATTTAAGACTTGCAATGACCAGGAAATATGATACATATCCTACTGAAGTGATAGCTATATCAGGAAAAGTTAAGCTTTTGTATCAATGTTATAAAACATAAAAAGTAAACAGTTGTTTTTACATAAAATTCCATTAAGCTATTTGATTTTTGTAAGAAACAGCTAGTTATGTGGCAATATAATGTTTTCTTCCACATAGGAATTATGCTTTAAAAATAGTAGAATTGGTCAAAAACATCCACACCTATGTCCATTTATCTTAACAATTATCTTAGTCTGAGTCCTCTCAAAAGCTATCTCTGATACATAAATTTATGCACAATTAAGCTATGTCCAGGAAGCACTGGTCATAGAGAAAAGAAATAATGCTGATATGGGAAAGAAGTTGCCAGAAGATGTGCTGATGAGCAGTTTAATACTGATAGCTGGAACTCAGGCTTTTTAGCAAACTCTGAGAGAATATATAGACTCCAGCTCACAGTCAAACTATCCAAGGTCAAGGATGCTGAGTCCTGGTAGATATACACCCACCCCTTAGTCTTTCATTGGTTGAGGACTTTTCAGGAAGATGAATATTATTTCCTTGCCATTTTAGCCTGCCACATAGGATAATGTAAATCTATGTAGGTAGAAAAAGTTTTCAGCCTTAAAATTGCAAGAATTTACATTTCAAGGTTACTGAGTGTCATGGCCATGTGAACAGGGAAGCACAGCTTCTGCTAAGCATAGGATATGGAAATTTTAGATATAAAAGTACATGTAATTAAAAAGCATCTGCATAGATAGGTAGCACCTAACCGAGGAAAGTATAGTAAAATATTTGCGAGAGTGGGATAAAGTGGTGTAATATTTTAAATTCAAATGTTGTGCATGACACCTCAGCAATGTATCTGTTAGAACTCTAAGTAAGTTTGAATCAAGCATGAATGTTCATCAGTGAAAACAGGTGTGGAAAAGTATAGCAGAGAAGACTTGCCCTGTGAGTACAGGCTTGTCCTGAAGACACAGCATACAGGGGAAATAAGTAGAATTGGGTTAGTCAAACGGTGCTAAATATTATGAATCTTAAGTCACCTGTAAGTTAGGCAGGATGGGCATTACTTTAGGCATGTTTTATGTAAAAGAAGGGAGAAAAAGAGGAGAAAGGAGAAAGGAGGAGGAATACATTTTCTGCTAAGAACAAACTAATCAGATGAGCTGTAATTCAGAAAACAACTGATCCCATCAATAAGAGAGAAGGTATGGTGTATTTTGCAATATTATCAATGAAATTTAAGAAGAAAAAAAAACAGAACAGAACAAACAGAAATCTTGTCCTTTCAATTAGGCTAAAATAAACTACAGTATATTAACTGCAATAGTTACTGAACTCTTTATTTACAAATCTATTACAAGAATGTGAAACTGTGTGGGATGCAGAAGCTTCTCCACAAGCATTATTAGTTTGAACAGAGAAACTTTTATTTGTTCCTTGACATGCTGAATACTATGTGTGAAGGAACATAAAGGACCAGGAACATCACATTTTGAAGCCAAGGCAGAATGGAACAGAATAGACCACCCAAACTTTAGTATTGGAAAGTAACTTAAATGAAATTTCTGTTGGACTTAATAATGTTTATTTATATTAAAACTGCCTCATCGATTTATTCCCAGGGATTAAATAGGAAGACTTAATAGTTTTGAATTTCAGATTCTTAGAAAAACGAGGCATGTTATTATCTAACAATGCCTTCAAAGAACTTTAAAACTTCTTATGGATAGAAAATATGCATTCACATAATCAAATACCAATGTAAGAAATATATAAATTAGGAGATGATATAGAAACTCATACAAGGAGTTAGCATACATGGACTGTGTGCTTTGGAACCAGTAGTACTGTATATTTTCTAGATTTGAAATATAAACAATATTTATGGAAAGCCTACTACATCCCATTCGCACTGTATACACCTTTTTAATAGTCCCTAAAACTCTACATGGTGGATATTATTGTTTCTCTCTCCCTCTGCCTCCTTTCCTACCTTCTTTCCTCCCTCCAATAGATGGGGAAATTAAATTTCAAAGGGATTTACTTGACAATTTACTATTCTTACAAGGACAGAGTGATTGATTTTAAAGATGGAGCACTTCTATTCTATCACAATATGTGTAGTCCCTTTGTAAATTATTGGAAATTTTCATTTGTGTGTGGAACCATCAATGTCATACACAATAGTGATAACAATTATGTCAATCCTGTCTCTTGCACATATGTGTGTAATTAATACTATGAACATTTCAAATAGGCAAAGCAGACTCAAAACAATAACCAGAATAGTTAACTTGATTAACTGTATATTTACTTCATTGGATTTATAAATTATCAGTTACTACATTGGGGGTTACATTTCCTTTGAAAATAAATATTATTCTTCAAAAATTCCGCTGTTCAAAATGGAGCTTCAATGACTGGCTGAATTAATTATTTTCCTGAGCACAGTGGGAGATAATGAAGGAGGTAACAATCATGGCAGAAATACATTAATATTAAATATTTACTGCATAACTCATCCTTATTGGACACAGCTGTCGATAAAATATGCCCTTACTCTTGACAAGTAGCTCCTGTGTTTTGCTTGTAGATTAGCTTGCAGCCCTGCTCTGTATTCTTTATCTTCATCACTGCACCAGTCCTTTAATTAGGCAGTGAAATCTTCTGCATAATGATTAGGAAATCACAGTTAAGAAGGTGTTACAAAGAGATGCTTCTGGAAGCCAAGCAAAATGGCTCTCAGCTTTGGAAATTCCTACAGCACCAAGGAAGCGTGTTTGGATTTTAAAAGTAAGCCAGAAAAGACCTTCAGTTGATCATGGTCACCAATTGTGAATCTTCAATTCTAAAACATTTGGAAGAACCAGAACAATTCTTCAACCATGATCTATAAATTTTAACAACTTCACAATGTTTTTCAATAGTGGTGATACAGTATGTGTGTATGTATTGAAATCTAAAACAATTTTGGAGCACAAAAGTATAATTGTGCAAATATTTTGTTACTAATATTAGGCAATGCTTTTAAAAATATACTTTAGAAAGTTAACAAACTGATACATTTTCATAATTAATCTCAATGCAAGCACTTTGCATGCTAATACTTTAGAAGAACTACTCACATTCTATGGCCTCATGATACAAAAATATAGCTGATTTAGGTAAGTAAATACAAATCAACAAAATCTAAAAGATTATAGAATTCAAAATTCAGCTCACTTTTACAGATAGTTTTTACAACAATGCAGAAAATACTTTTATTCGTACATCAAGTATCCATGCAAAGCTATTATTCTACACAAATTCCAGTTTAGGAAATATTGATCTTTTGAAAAAGGAGTCCAAGATACAAAAATTTAATAAAATTGGCATGGAAGACTGAGAGAGTCCAAACACACTAACAACTTTGAGTTGTTCCATTACTGTATATTTTAAATTTGCATCAGAGAGGGTTGATTCTTTTTTTCTCATTGAGTTTATTGCTACTTTTTAGGTATAAAGTATAGTTACATTCATCATTGGGATCTTGCACCTTTACATAACAGGACTTGGTTCTCATTTTTTCCCTTACCCCTGCCCTCCCTTCACCCCCTCTTCCCTTCCCTATTTACAAAAACTTTATTTCCATTATTTTTTGTTTTCTCAGGTTTTTTTCATTTTCTCAGATTTTTTTCAAAATTCATTAAATATCATTTGAATGAGCTTCCAGTGGTGATAAAGTGATAAAGTGAACATTAACAAGATTTTCATTATATTCATGAAAATTTTAATATAATATATGGGAAGTTAAAATTGTTGAAATATCTATCAACATGTATATTAAGGTGGTTAAAATAAAATATGGAAAATTTTACATAGATAAGGGATACAAATAAGTATCTTTTCACCAATAGAGAATTATTTTAATCTAACTGCAGATTTTTCTAGTAGTGATTGAAATATTTATAAAGGAATGAAATTTCATTGTGTAATTAGTCAACTTCTGGAAACTACTTAAGGTTTTCAAAACTGTTAATTCATATTTATTGGGCAGTTAATTCATAGTCTTTAAATTTCTTGAAGTTTTTCATTGGTTTGATTTTATGGTACCAGGCAGTAAAGAGTAAATTTATGCATAATGACTATGTGTCTGAGTGTCCTGCATAATAATTTCTGCTACTATTATTCACATTCTGTGCCCGACATTTTCACCTAAAAGTTTAAAAATAATAAGTCTGGTTTCATTCACTTATGATAACAAAATTGATTAATTAAGTTCCTTGAACAGAGCCTGGAATTTGTTAATACTGTATATTTTTTTCTAATCCAAAAGAGGTAAATTGGCTTTAGATTGCTTTCCTTATTTCTTTTCCATCACATTGGATCATCTTGCCCAAAATGTAAGTGAAAAAATATGAAAAAGAAAGGGAAATCACATAGGAAAGTTTACCTAAACTTTTGATATCCAATTTATTTTCAGCATCCATGATATGTATGTTTGCAGTATTCTGCACTATTCTCAACTATTTCAATTCAGAAAATCTCTACTTTACCTTTTCTATGGAATAATGGAAATATATACCAATATATTATGGTAGAGAATGATTTGTGCATGTCCTGAATAAACACCAAATTCCCTCTACTTCCATTTATAAAGGTGACAATTCCACTGAAGTGCAAGCTTATTTTTCTCTAAGTCCATTTAGTTCTTTACTGGTTTCAGAATCTGTTTCTTGAAGGAGTCTGACAAAGCATCATTTATCTACTCTCAGCTTATGAATGTTCCTGTTCCCATCCTTTCTTATTTCCTCCCCATATCTGAAAATCAATACGCTTTTTTAGAACCTTACTGTTCTTCATGAAGTTCAAGGCAGGAGGAAAATGTAAAAGTTCATACAGGCATTTTTACACTAAAACACAAAAAATGTTTATTTAAAGGAGTATTTTTAAATAATTTGGAATATTTTATCAGAGATCAAAAGTCATTTTATGCAAAACTCTGTCAAATCTTCCCGTTTCTTATAAGAGTTATATTGTTTAACTCATTTCCCACTTGCCCTGAGAGTATCAGATATTATTATTTTTGCATCACTCTGGTACATCAACTGCTTTGGAAAAAAAAGATATCATTCTATTTATCGAATGCAGTTTTTTTCTAAATAGGAAATGTTAAAAATATAGATGTATTCCCCTTACCCCCACCACAACACTTCCCCTTCCCCTATGGACCTTTTCTTCCTATTTCACATTGTTTATTATACATTTTGGTCCTCATTTGAAAGGAATGAAAGGAAAAATATAAGAAATGAAGGAAAAACGGAAGCAAAGTTTTTTGTTTTTTGTTTTAAATAGGGAGGGACAGAAGGGAGGAAAAGGGAATGGGGAAAAGACAAGAACCAAGATGTATCATATACAGGTACAAATTCCCAATAATGAATGTCATCATACTGTACACCTAAAATGTACCAATAAACAATGAATAGATGATAGACAGATAGACAAAGTCTGCTAATCAAACCTCTTATTGTAACCAGTGGTTTACATGAAGTCCCGACCATATATGGTCATCCTGCTTCATATATTGTCGTCTTGGGTCACTCTTGAATCATCTGGCATGGGGATGTTAGAATAACTAAAATAGTTGAAAGTATGGAAATTTTTATCTGACTTTTCTTGTCCCCTTAGATCAGATCTACAGAGCTAGAATTTATATATTACTTTGATTAATTGTGCAGAAAGTTGTTGATTTCCAGAAGTTCATTTAGATTTATTATTCAATTTGTCAAGATTCTTCCCAGAATAGACAAAAATAAAGAAGGTAGTTAGTGAAGAAGAAATAGTGCCAGTTTCCATAAATTTTGTGCATGTGGACTCAAACTTCTCTGATAAAAAGCCAAGCTTGATTGAGAGCTGCACTTTAATTGTATTAATTCCTTTTTTTATCAAACCAGACAGTAAAACAAAATAGGAGGCAACACTCATAGCTTTGCTCCTAATTTTTCTTTGTTTTGCCTGATGGTGGTCATAGCAGTAATACTGAGGAGTATTTCCCTGCTAGAATTAAAAATATCATGCTGTAGTATATATGCATATCCATATCTGTGGCAGCAAAATGTATAACCCTGAGGTTAAATATAGTAATACCACTTGTTAACTTGTGACTACAGACATATATTATCCAATCAGTATGTGCACGCCACTAGGTTTGTGGGAGGCTTGCTAAATACCAAATACACAATCTTCAGGCTGTGCTGGAGATTAATGGAAGAATTGCAGCTCAACTCTTAGAACAGTTTTCTGGCCAAATTTCTTCTTCTCAAAACATGTCTGTCTTTGTCCTACTAAAGTTTTCAACTCATTTGTTGAGGCCCACATACACTTATGGTGGGTAATCTGCTTTTCTTTCAAGTCCACCTACTTAAATATTAGCATTATCTGAAAACACCTTTGCAGAAACATGAGAATAATGTATGACCAAATATCTGAGCATAACTCCACTGATTTGACACATCCAACAGAAAAGCACTAAATTACATAGATAATGTGGTACTTATAATGCTTCTATAAATATTTCACATATGTACTTTCAAGTTATATGTTTGAAATGTGTACCTTCAAAGTAGAAATTTTATGATATCTATGATTATTTATACAGTGACGAAATGATTCTTAAATTTGGGCATCGTATGTATGTGTTTGATGATTCCACTTGTAAGGTATGTTATGTGTGAGTCTGAATAAAATATTATGCCAGCAATATTATATCAAATATTATTATTATTGTTCATTATTGTCACTATTTTAAATGTGACCAATTCTACCAATGCTAAGCTTGCAATGTCAACCTTCTTCTCAATGAACAAAGGAGATCTATGTATTAAAAATCTTCCTAAACTGCAGAATAACCATCTTTTGAACTTAAAAGAGTTTACAGGCTTTATTTGTTCAAGCAACTTTAAAAATATACACACATGGCTTTACCATGTATCTCAGATTTACCTTGAGATTGAGAAAATAAATGTTTTTTTGAGAAAAACAAAGCATGCCCGTGAAGATGCTGGTGAAATGAGTTAGGTGTGTGTGCGTGCACGCGCGTGCTTGTGTGTGTGTGTGTGTGTGTGTGTGTTTTCTTCTTCAAGCACAATTTCTTGATATTTTGTGGGCCTTTAAGCTTTAGGTACATGTTTTATTTTCATTCGCTTTAATGCTAAAACAAGAAGTCTAAAATTCAAAGAGAGTAGAGTAGCAGAACTCTACTCTAGAGTAGAGTAGTAGAGTATCCAGGGCTGTGTAACAAAGTTAACCCGGGTTACCTGAGTGTAGGTAGAAGATGCAGGAGTGTGCTCCTCCAGCTGCTGTAGAACTAACCTTCAAACTACATTTCCAAGTTCTGTCCTGTGACCAAATGATACACTGTGTTTTGCTATGTTTTATATTCAACAATATGACAATTTATTTCTGCAAAAATCTTGAATAATAAACAATCAATTTAATAGGAATTTTGGAAAGATCCATTGTTTCTTTTTTAGCATTTTTGAAGACCCAGGTAAGAGTTCCATTTATTTGATTTAGATACATTTTTTGAAAGTAATCATTATTTATCAGGTGTTAAGAATAAATGTAAGTCTTTGCTAAATTATCACTAGTTTTATGTAATGATGCTTTGGATATTAAAGACTAATCTGTAAATACAGCTTCATCAAACTAAATATGTTGGAATCAATATAATACATATATCTTATTGTTATAAAGGGTTAGATAAAAAACAAAGCTTAGGAAGAAAAGGGCTAAAAGTGTAGGGGGAGTGAGAAGGGTAGGGGAAAGCCAATAAGGGAAAAGAAAAAAATTATAAGAAAATGGAAAAAAAAAGGAAATAAAGATTTGTAAATAGGGAAGGGAGGAGGGGTTGAAGGGAGGGCAGGTGTATGGGGAAAATTGAGAACCAAGAAAGACCTGTCATGTAAAGGTACAAGATTCCAGTGATGAATGTAACTGTACTGTATACCTAAATGTACCAATAAACTCAATGAGGAAAAAAACAAACAAAAAAGCCCCCCCAAAACAAAGCTTAATTAGCAAACTGAATGAAAATCTACATCTATATAGCAAATTTAATGGACATTGCTTCTAATTGTTTTGTATTTCTAAATAAATTTTTATTTATTACTTTCATTAAAATTAATAAAGAGTTTAATATTTTGGAGATCTGGAAATATGCAAAATATTCAAATTGACATGTCTTATATTAATTTTACACAAGCACTTAAAAAGAAAGAAAAATAAAAAATTACTTTCTTGCGTATTATCTGTATAAGACAAAATAAGGAATCGTAAAAGGAAAATTGTCTGCATGTTGTCTAAATTTTAGTCTAATTATACGCTATCTCAAATGATTCACAAATCTATTGAGATGTGTGTTTTTTTATATTTCAAAAAGCAATGTGCTTCAACAGACTGATCAACTGAGAAATAAATTGCATCTATTTGATAATGTCCTATAGACATGTTTAACATGCAAAGTTTTGAGAACTGTTATAGGGAGGATTCTATCACATTTTTTTCAAAATGAGGAAAAGACAAGTAGTGGATTTTGAGCTTTCATTCTAGCCATACAATTTCATATAAACATTTTCTCAATGCTAAGCTCTGTGAGCTAGTTTAGTCCTCATCCATCTTTTTAAACAATACACATATTGAAAAAAATATATCGCCCTTTAATAATGATATTTTATGAAAAGAGATACAGGAGTGTTGCATGAGATGCAGAATTGTTGAACAGAAGAGAGCAGGTGAATGAACTCAGTTTGTATTTCATTTCTTATTCACTATTTCTTTATGAGATTTTCATGTTGCGTGCACATTATCTATTGCAGTCCAAGGTCAACTGTTTGCCAGTGCACTGCAAAGACAGCAAAGAAAAGAAAGTCTCTCAAATCATTCAACCTGTAAAATCCATTGCTAATTTGTAATGCTCAAATGCCATATACAGAATAGCCTATTATTTTTAATGCATGGCTTGCAAAATAACAGATTCACAGAAGCAGAATGTATTTTAAATCAGAGTATCCTTTAATAATGCACAATGTTACTTTTATCTGTCTGTCTCTATGTCTATCTATTGATCCATCTCTAAAACAGTTAATAAGATCTCAAGAATTTGGATCTACTTTTGTAACAGCTAAGATTTTACACGTACATGTGTGTGCACACACACACACACGCACACTTTTCTGAGCTGTCATAAATATTCTGACAATCTCTTTCTGCTATAGTACTAGAAATAACCATATAGAAAACCTCTTTAATGAAACTATTTTTGGCTCACCTGGTTTGCAGCATGTTACATTGGACAGCAGATTAGTAGCTTGATTAGTTAAGACTTTTGCCTGAAGGCATGACCATTAGGTGTGTGTTCCCTAAGCCTCAAGAGGAAAGACTACCACAATGTCAAAAAACCATCTGTTTTTTTACTCTTAATAACTCCACAATTTTAAAAGTTTGCATGTCAATGGTTACCTGGTCTTGTCCTTTCTTTTTGTTACACAGTAGTGTGAGTTATTTATAGAAATTTCTTCAGCAGTAGTCTTTTAGTTGAACATCTGGCTTGTCAGCATTCTTTAGTGGCCAAGAAAGGGAGAGATTTAAGTAGATAATGGATATAAAATTTGTGATAATCCTTAGAAATGAAATTAAATATTAAATCCTATAACTATTGTTAGTTCATTTTATATAGTATAGATAATAGAATAGACCCTCAGTCTATATGTATTATTTTTCTTTTTCCCTGGCCTCATAAAGCTTACATTTTAGGAGAGATAAAAGGGAAGGGAGAAAAAGAAAAATATGCAATTTTCAGTGTTAAGTATATGAATACCACAAAAAACAGAATGAGAGAATGATTTAATGGGGTTAGTTTTTCCTGAAGCATATACCTCTCTATAGCAATTCTTTCAAAGATCTTTTCTATATCATCGAGATACACACTGGACTTTTCTCTTATCCTCCTAAGGAATAACAAAAGAACTTTTATCTTTGTTGACAAATCAACAGGTGAGATGGTTTGACCCCTGAATAATTTAACAGGAATTTCGCCTGATTTTATCTTCATAAATCACTTTATTGGAGATTTGTAGTAAGTTATCGAAATCTTGAGCTACATTAAAAGCATGATTTTAAAGTTTACTAATAAAATAATCAATCTAACATGAAATGAGTTAAAATTTATTAACTATTGAACTTCTATATGGGATTTTTAATAAGTGTTATGGCTTTTTATTTATATTAATTTAAAATGAAAACTCAATTTAATGTGTTAGATTGAAATCATTTTACAGCCAGGTAGACTTTTTATTCATACTTTAGTTACGTATGTACCTGCTTCCCATGCCCTAGAAAAAGCTTTCTCCCAGCATCATATATGGTAATCTAAAAGCCAGAGTTCAATCAGGTCCCCAAACTCTTTAATTCAGCAACTATTCATTACATCTAATATGTTAAGAATTTTAAATATTTACAATAATTATTTTAACATCATATGAAATAACTAAGCCTTGTTATTAATGACTGTATTTTTAAAACTTTGAACTGTTACTTATCTCTATGTCACTGAAAATATGAACATGGTTATACAGTGCTTCAACAGAATGCTTAAGTAGCAATGAAATTTGATTCTTCACTTCATCTTCACCAATGTTCAGCAGAAGTGACCAGAAATGAATTTTTTAAAAAAATAGTAACTTACTCATTTCTGGAAGTAAGAAGCAAGCTAGGGAAAATAATTATTGCAGAAACAAGCTGAATAAGGGATGAGCCCTATAATGTTTTACTGAATTGAAGCTCTCAAATTCCTAATGTGTTAAAATTGCATTGAAATCTAATGAATTGAAACACTAAGAATCAGGGTGATATAGAAGCAGAAAAAGCAATAAGAAGGCTTTGGCTATTGTTGAGATGAAATCAATAGGAATTAGTATGTTAAATTTGAACGAATGAAACTTCCGGTGTGCCATATCAAATGGTGTGTGTTTCAAACATTTGTCACTTATTCCATTGGCTAGTTCTCTAAGTTATGAATTATTATACCTATTGTACAGTGAAAAAGATAACTATTGATACCTCAAAATAAATTCCATATAATGTGAGTGATGAAGAACTAAAGAACTTTGAGTGTCTGTGAGGTGCCAGAATGCATTAAATATTCTCATGTAATTTCACTAGAAATATCATGACAACCTTTCAAAAATAATATTTACTTTTTACTTTAGGGTTTTTGTTGTTGTTGTTGTTGTTGTATGGAACCAAGACCAAGAATTAAACCTGGGGCCTTCACTGTGAACTCCATCCCCAGCTCTCTCTAAAGGACTAAATTGCCTGGGCTGGGCTCTAACTTGAGACCCTCCTGTTTCATCCTCCTAAAATGCTGGGAGTATAGGCAAGCTTCACTGTTTCCAGCTCTTTCTGATTTTAAAGATGAAAGAAAAACTAGGTTTGAAGAGATTAAACAGGTTCATTAAATTACATAGCAAGAAAGTGCTAGAGAAAGTATTCAAATTCAAATTTGTCTCCTCCCAAAAGCTATGTAATTTCATGACACCTCAATGTATCTTCCTCCTTAGATTGAAGCTTTGAAGACATTTATCTGAACTGTCAAGTTTCTAGCTTGAAATTCACTCTGAAGAAAAGACTTGTCAGAGTTCTCTGTATAATAATCTGTTCTAATTACTCAGCTAAGTGCCTCTGTATTAGATAGAAACAATCTTAAGGATTACTTACTGGCAACCTTGGCTCTTAAACTTTAGGACATAATATATTTTATTTTATTTCTGATGATAGTCCAGTAGAATTTAGAAATGTAAATTAAAATTATTTGTTTGGCTATTTGATCAGGGATATTGCTGTATCTGATTTACTATGTAAATTTTTATGTGGAAATGATGTAGTTTAGGAGGTATGTATATTTTATGCTAATTTTAAAAAATCTTATCAGAATAGATCTTTGAATGTTAATTCTGATCAAGTTTATGGCTTTGAGCTAATATTGCTACTTTGAGGTAATATTACTTCTTTGATCATAGAAGCAATCAAACTGAGTTACTATTAATACAAGCAAATAGTATAATTTTGGTCACTGTATACTTCCATTTAAATGTCATCTTAGATCGCATTTTTCACATAGCAAGCTTAACTAAATAAACTTAACTTACTCTTCCAAAATAGATTTAACTTTCTTGTGAACTTCATAAGTTCACAGACTCATTGTACTGATTGTCAAAATAATGTATAGAATTTATAGAAAAGACAGTATAATGAGGTAACTCATGGCACAGATTGTGTGGTTGCACATACAGATTCTGCAATTTCTAATTTCTTACCCATGAAAAAGCTATCATGTACCTCACCTGAGTACCTCTCCTCACAACTATGTGTTTCAGTCAGAATAATGGGTGGAATAATAATAGTGAATCTGTAGAAGTAGTGATGATTAAATGAGCTAATGCCCATGGAGAATTTAACAGTATACATATACCATGTTATTTTGAACATTTTGCTGTTTTTATCTTGTGTATAAATAATCTATACCCATACCATATGACACATATTACCTCTTGCACAGAATCCCATGTCCACACCATTTTATCTTTGGAGAGACATTAGAGACATTTACTATGTGCTACTCACTTAAATATCTTCAATTATTTGATGAGCAAGAAGCAAAATAGTAGTTTTATTATGATATACTACAAAATTTAAAAATAAGAACAATGAACACTAGCTATTTTTTCTAATATTTGAACTATATTTTTATTTCAGTCTCAAAATTTTGATGTAATCAAAGCTTTCTTTTAGTTTTGTTAAGAATATATCCCATTTATCATAAAGGATAAGTGTTATATATTTTTTTCATCTGAGCTAAGCTTTACCTTCATTTATCTTTCATTTTAAATCTAATCCTGGTCTAGAAATTATATTACAAAGCTACAGTAAAAAAGAAGCAGCATGGTACAGGCACAAAAACAGACAGAAGGATTAATACAGTAGAAAAGAGGATTCAGAAATAACCCCAAGCACATTCAACTATTTGATCTTTGACCAACGGGTGGAAAAAGAAACATGGGAGGAAAACTAATTTCTTTAGTAAGTTGTGCTGGGAAAACTGGCTATCCACATGCAGAAGGTTGAATATTAACCCATATTTCTCATCATGTACTAACACTAGTATAACATAGGCAAATTAAAAAGTTCCTGCAGAGCAATGGGCACAACTAACAGAATGTGAAGAAAACCTAGAGAATGTGAAAAACTTTTGACAACAAATATCTACAATACGTAAGGAACAACAAAAACAACAAAAATCAGAGGCACCTCCCAAATACTGACCCCATCAAAACCTGAGCAAATGAAATGTATATACACTCCACAAAAGAAGTAAAAATGACCAATAAATACATAAAAAAATGTTCAACAGATACAGGCAAAATAAATCAATACTGAAATTCCATCCTCAGCCAGAAAGAATGCCATCATCAAGAAACCAAACAATAACAAATGCTGGTGAGGTGGAGTTTGGGGTGGGAAAGAACCTTTCTACATTGTCTGTGGAAATGAAAATTAATACAGCCACTATGGAAATCAATACAGAGATTCCTCAAATAACAAATACTAGAAATTCTGTTCAACTTAACTATTCCTCTTCTAGGTATCTTTCCAAAAGTGTTAAAGGTGTCATATAAAGTGATGCATGCATGTTTATATTTGTAGTGGCACAATTTATATTAGGTAATCCTTGGACACAAATGTATAAATAAAGAAAACATGTTATTTACTCACAATGGTGTACTATTCTGCCAGAAAAATAAACTGATAAACTTGAGTCATTCGTAAGAAAGCAGATGAATTTTGAGGCTACAATATTAAATGAAATAAATTACAAACACATGCTTAATTATTACAAGGTTTATCTTATATGAGAAACCCAAAATATGAATGAAAAGCAAAACAAAAGGTAGATAATAAGAAGTAGGAATGTAAATCTTTCTCAATGGTTAGGGGAGCACAGGATGGAGTGAGGGGAAGTGAGTGAAGAAATGTAATTAAGATGTGTTGTGTACATGTGCTGACTGCATGGGAATGCGATCATTATGTAACTGCAAACATTTGCAGTACCAATGAAAAAATCCTACATTTTAAAAAGAATAAAAATAATCTATTTTTCAAAAAAAAATCTGAGGCTTGTATTTGCATACATGAGGAAGTAACAAATCACAAATGTTTCAATGATCAGTAGTATTTGTTCTTTTTTGAATTTTTGGTCTGATGAGACATTAATGTTTTCAAAGCCCACTCTACACATATACACAAAGATTCAGTAAATACATAGAATGTATATGAAGGTTAGATTTTATGTGTATGTTTTGTGTGATATAAAATCAACACAGAATATTGAATAAGTATTACTCATGTCAAGCAGAGTTCCTGTCAAAATGGTTAATTTATCACTATGGATGTAGAAACAGAAATATGTTCCCACATTGACAAACAAGTAAGTCTTTTTATTCCAATTACTTAAGCCTCTTCTGTGAATGCTATAAGAGTGAATAGATTCTTATTTAAATGAATAACTTTCTTAGTTGGAGACAATCTACTAACAGCATGACTATTAAAATGATGAATAAAAAGATGAATGATTTCATTAACAAGTCAGAAAGGGCATTTTGATTTGTTTCCAATGTGGTGAAGCTTTTGCGATTCCCAACCATAAGCACGGTGTATGGAGGAGGGTGAGGAGGTATTGAGCTATGATAATGCAGAGTTTACCACCGACGTTTCAGAAAGAAAAAAATGCTTTAATATCCTGTAACACAATGTCAAATTCTTCTAAGGATTTTAAAATTCCTGTGCTTGGATTTCTGTCAGCATAAAATAGCAATCATAGTGAGACTTTCAAAAGAAATTCATTCTTTTTTTAAAAGTTTTTCCTTCTCTACTTTTAAAATATAAATAACCCGATGAACAATACCCTGATGAACAAACTATTGATGTTATTAGCACTCTTTGTGAGTTAAGGAGAAATTGTTCTTCACGAGAAGCCAGAAAAAATTGAAAGTAGAAAACAGTAAAGAGATCAGAGGGACACTACCCATCTTTCTCTTGTCTGATGGGCAGCTTCTTGCCTCACAAGAACAAAAGGGGAAAGCTGTCAAGATAATTTGACTCAATAAATACATGTTAGCAAAAATCCATGTGTTTGAAAATGTTTATGGGAATTCAAAATATTCCTATTCTTAGTGCATATTTGTGATTTCCTAAAGTTAATTTTCTGAATCTTCTGTTTTCTGCGAACATGGGAGATTTCTCACAGACTTTCTGCTAGTAGGTCCCATGACACAACCTCACTGTCAGACTAAGCAATGGAAACACATTTGTTTAAAATTTAAAGTTCTAGGTTAGGCATGATGGCACATGCCTGTAATCCCAGCACTCAGGAGGCTGAGGCAGGATGATCGCTGTGTGTTCGAGACCAGCCTGGGCTACATTGTGAGATCCAGGTCAGTCTCAACTGCATAGTGAGATCTTGTCTGAAAAAAACAAACAAACAAAACAAAACAAAACAAAAACAACCAACCAACCAAACAAACAAACAATAAATAAATTTAAAGTTCTATGTTTAATGATATCGTCTGGGTCTATTTTGGTTACAGTCTTATTTATGGTTTAAAGTTCTATGTTTAATGATATCGTCTGGGTCTATTTTGGTTACAGTCTTATTTATGGTTGTCAGAATCATCTATTAGAGTTTTAAGGAGATTGTCAGGGGCTTAAGAAAAAATGGAATCTTTAAATTTGTTTCTTTTTTCTAAATTGATTTTAAAGCCCTGAGATAGTGAAAAAAATCTCCTTAAATGTATACTCTTTATTGTAATGACTAATTCTATTTTTGCTAAGCATATTGCTGTGCTGGAAGAAATGATTGGAATAAGACAAACGACAATTCTGAAGAAGTTATGTAAATATCTGTTTAACCATGTATGCTGTGATGGTTAGTTTGATACATTCAAAGGGAATTTTGAGGACTTTAATTGATGGTTTACATGAGAACTCTCTACCCTTTAGGTTTACATTCATGAAATATGACATTTAAATCATTGTAAAGAGTAGAGTACATTTGTAACATATGCATTCTATACTTTGATAATATAGAAAAATAATTTGAATAATGGTAATAGAGGTAGAAATAAATTGTGATATTGGATGTTAAATGATTATTTGAAAATATTGGTCATAATCCCCTGAGAAAAATTAATACGCTAGTATAGACTACTATGATTTTAAAAGATATTATGAGACTTAAATATTCAAGGAATTATACATAATTATTAAATAGTCCTTTTTATCTCACTTTAAATCTAAACACAAACATATGAAATCTTAACAAACATTTACAAAATTGTTCTTGCATTGTTGTCCTAAACATAATCTGGACAAAACATAAAATAAGGCAGGTAGATTTTAAAATTATGTTTAAATTTTAGGAAAATATAACATATAATTACTACTCTAACCATTTTAAATGTATAACTCAGTGGCATAGATTTTTTAAAGTCACAATATTCTGCAATCATCACCACTATTCATTTCCAAAACCCTTGTGTTACCTGAAACATAAGCTCTAAGATACATGGAATTTTTTATAATTTGTGAAATTTAGTTAGATATGAAGATTTATAAATGAATATGGAAATAATTCTACATTTTGTATATGTATATGCTGAAATACATATGTATGTGTATATATGTTGACAATTTTTAGTCCACAGACTGAATATATATTATATCAGTGTACTAGCTATTTGGGGAGTTAACCCAGTTATATTTGACGGGTATACTTATTTTTAATGTGTCAGATATGTTCATGCATTAGAAACCATTTCTCATTCTGTGCATATTAATATCTTCTTCAATCTTGTTATCCAATATTACATATGTAAAATATATATATAATTTAAATATTTTAGGAATATTTCCAGTGACATATAATCAGATATTTACAAAATAAAAGAAAAAAACGTATGCTATGAAACCTCAAAGAGCAAGTAAAGTATCATACTGTAATTGAAAGTAACAGTGCTGTCACTTTTGCACAAATAGTTTTCTTGCTTTTAAAGGTCTTCCTGTATTGTTTTATCTCACTAGTAGAACTTACTGTTATGTTCAGATATTTTTTATCTTAAGGCATATAATTTCCCAGGAAATTGACTTACTAAATTGTCTACCTCCTTACTTATTCTCCTACTTTTGTTTTTAAACTATTCAGGAGGTTTTTTTTTTTTTTTTTTC
>NW_022900936.1:35280815-35287202 GCF_012274545.1 Fukomys damarensis
TTTTTTTTTTTTTTTTTCACTCACTCTTCCATTAAAATGTCTGCTCTGAAAATAGCCATGTTTTTTCCTCAATGTTCTATCACATACTACGGTAGCAAATACAAAAGAAATAATCTTCTGAACTTAGAATTTTATTTTAATAAAGGTGCCAAGCTGCAGACTTCTATCCTCCTGGATGTATAAGATGAGCCATGTCTTTTGAACAGGTTATTAAACATTATCATGCATCTCCCAATACTTGGGAAGCAGCCATGACTTCGGCACTCAAGCCTTCTGAATATTTATGTTACCATACTTTGTGTTGATACAGGAATAGCCTTTCCTCTAAATTGAGGAAATTTACTTTGTATTAACCCAATAGATATAGATGTTTTCAAATTATATTGTCCTTTAAGTTAATATAGTTCAAGAGAAAGATGTCAACACTTTATATCTAGCAGCTATTTTCCTCCAACTAAATCTATTTTTTAAATAGCCTTCCAGGTTCTGTTCAAATCAACGTTTTATTTTAAATATAGTCATCAGCTGCATTTGGTCTGGAATTTTTTTTTTTATTTTAGACTCAAAATGTGTGTCAATAAGTATTTTTGTTTGTTTGTTTGTTTGTTTGGTTTTTTGGTACCAGGGATCCAACCCGGGACTTTACACTTGCGAGGCAGGCACCGTGCCACTGAGCTAAATCCCTGGCCCCAAGGATTTTTGCTTTTTAACCTCTACTTTATGTATTTGAATAAAAAGTCTGCTTTCCATAATAGAATGAAAAATGCGTCCTCTTCTCCTGGCTATCCCTGAACCTATCAGCGTAAGAGACAACTAGTTTAATATCAGATCTCTAAAATGCATCTATTAGCCAGGTATGTTGTGCACATCCAGCACTGGCATGGCTGAGGTGAGAGGTTTACTGTGAGTTCAAGGCCAGTCTGGGCTACACAGGCAGACCCTGTCTCAAAGAAACCAAAAGAAAAAAAAAAATCTAGCTATTATAAATCACACTAACATCCTTTATCTTTAATTCTATTATTGGTCTCATTAACCTTTATCAGCACCTTTTAACAATTAAATTAATCTAATATACTCACATGATAGACTTGGAAGTTTTTACTCATATTTTATGGAGATAGACATTTTGTATTTTATGTGAACTGTCAGTGATTACATGGAGTTGAACATAGACAACTACTTGTCAAAATAGTAAGATTTAAGAGTAAAAATAAAACCAACAAGATATATTTTTAGCTGTTGAAAGTCTGGAATAATTGTATAGTTTATAATTTATAAAGTGAGAAATGGAATTAATATTCAGCATGTGTATTTATGCCATCTTAATTAACAATGCAAATATGGTTTCACCCTACAATGCATACTAGAATTTAGTGAGAATCCAAGACCACAAAAATGAAAAGAAATCGGACATATTAGGTACTTGCATTTCATTGACCTGCATTCGCTCTAAATATCACATATTTAAAAAATGAGAGTTGTTATTTTATATTTTAAGAAATTACTATGTACTATAGTTAAAGATATTCTGACTTTATAACCCTTTTGTTTGCTTTTATATAAATTCATGTTTGAAAATCCATCCAAAGCTTTGTTAACTTCCGTTCCTCATGATTCACTATACAGACTCAGTTATAAACTTTAACTGATTCCTTAAAGAACACCAGCAGAGTATTTATAACTGAAAACAATAACTATACCCATAAAAATAAATCAAACACATCAACGTCCTGCATGTTCAGATGGCCATAGATACTTGAGCAATTACATGTAGCAATATTATCTATATATCACACTGGGTCACCAGAATTCAAACTGACACCAACAAAATCAAAATTAATTGCTTATATTACACTCGTCTCAACCTAATTATATTTTACTATCAAAAACTACCACCTTTGTTGCATTGAAAAAAATCTATAAATTAAAGTGCTTTCAGATTGATTTTTTTCTCCTCTAAAAGTCATAATAAGAAAAAGAAATAAAAAGATTTTCCCTAGGAAGCATATTTAACTTTGTACCTATAGGTAATTCACTGGAAATTCTGTGATGTTTATGGAAAAGAAGATGATGAGGATGCGGTAATACAAAACCGCATAATGTATTGTTTCAGAATGCAAAGGCTCTGCTACCATCAGGAGGAGCGTTTTACATTCAGAGTAGTTCATACTTAAAGCTAAAAGTGACCTTCAAAACTTGTTCTTATTTATTGCTGCTGAGTTAAGAACAGAAAAGCAGAGTAGAAAATAATGACATCAAGGTCACAGTAGGTAACTTATTCTCATTTGAAACAAAACTCATTTGCTCTTCAGTGAAACATGCAATTTATAAATTTTTATATTGAAAAGTATTTACACGATCTAGACATTAAGCTGACATCTTCAGAAAATAACTTTTGAAAACATTATTCTTTCATCTCTAAGAATCATCATCAAAAGGAATAACACTGTAACTTTTATAGTGGGTATAATTTATAATTCAAAGGTATGTATTTTTACAGCAATTGTAGCATGAAACAAAAAGAAATGGAAAGATTTGACCAGTAATGCATAACAAAAAATTGAAATTATGTGTCTGATATAACCTTATTTACATAAATACATTGATTTCCTTATTGTGAATGTGAATGTGTTATAATAGTTTGAAAGGGAAGATTCTTAATTACCCTATCTGCAGTATAAATGTTTAAAGAGATGGAATCTAAATTTTACTCCCACTGCTATTTAAATGGTTGCAAAATTGTAACTGTTATCAAGAGAAGCTATGACTTCTTATTTGTTTCATGTCTGTTTCCCTAGCAATTTACTACAAAATTACATATGCCTTTTGATAGATTATATTAAAAAGTTTTACAAAAAGTTTAATTACCTTGCAAATGTATATATATAATAGTGGGAATGATGAACATTTACACATCTGAAAGTTATTTCGTGATAGAGAACTCTAAGTAGGCAAAAAGAAATGTATCTGAATTGAGGTACTTACTGTACAGTAAAAGAATGGAAACTACCAAATGCCTAAATCTCAAACACGAATTTCTATGTTATATAATGTTATATATCAAATCCAAAGGATTGTAAGGTCAAAATGTCTTCCCCTAATAATTCTTATATGTGTCTTCTGTAAATAAAATATGAGTTTATTTTAAATAAACTTTATTTTAAATAAAAATGCAAAGCAATCCATCCCTTCTCTTATCATTGAATGGATATCTGTGAGGATAAGAAACTGGTCACTGATTAAAGGGCTCAAACTCTTCTGAAATATAAAAATGTTTTACTGCCAATTCTAACTTCATAGTGGATTCTTTGTTGGCATGAGGTCATTATTCAATGAAATCATCAAGCCTGGATGTCCAAACATCACAATAAAGCCTTGGCATTGATAATCAAAGAAAAAATAATGCTATTTCTCAGCTTGTGTTATGTATGAAATGTGTAGCTCTAAGTAGTTTATTCTAATCAGTTCCATAACATACACACATAAGTACCCTCTGTCTCTGTGTCTGTCTCCTCTCTCTCCATCTTATGCACCACCACCCCACACACACTAGAAAATAACTGAAAATTCTACTATTGATACAACCAGGAAAGGACTCATTCAAATATAGCTCAGGAAAACTGGGCCTTACTCATATAAATTCCCTTTACTGTTAAGAGCAGTAAAGGTCATAAATGCCACAGTGAAAATAAGCCTCTTGCCAACTTCCTTAAATTTTGTCTTGTTCCAATTTACATTAACAGAGAAATAAGTAAAAGAAATCCATAATTAAATTAAGTTATTTCTTGAAATGGTCAAATATTTTTATATTTCTGATTATTAGACAAAATAAAGATAATTTCAGAGAGGCATTCTTAGTATTATTTTATAGAGATAAAATTTCGTATCTCCTTTGTACAGGTATTGGGGTCCAATAAATGCAGAAATTATGAACAGAATTTTTAAAATACTTTGTAGCAAGATTTTGGTTTGTTTTAGATGTAGTACTTTCCGAAGAGGATGAGCTCATTTAGATGTTTGTATTATTTCTTCTGTTTCTTCACTTCAACCGAGCCAAATGAAAACAGAGGCTGTGTTTGTACTTCGTATATGAGAAAGACAGTAAAAAATGATCATAACAGATTTTCTAATAATAAAAAGAAAATGTTTATTCTATGGACCACTAATAAACTGTTCTGGAAGTCCTTTTTCACAAGTATCATTTGAGCTATGATAAAAAATACAGTGAATACTCCTGCCAAGTTTCAGTCAACAAAAAAGCAGGCTGGCACAAACATCATGGTGTGTTCCTATCCACCTTTTCATCAAATCTGGCACTGTGAAGCTTCTGCCTTTTGCCCAAAGTCAAAATGACCATCAAGCACAAATCTTTTGAATTGATTCATGACATCAAAGCAGACAGGAGAGAGCAACTAAAGACAGGAAGAGGAGATTCAGAACTGCTTCATAAAATGTCAGGAAGATAAATGTATTTGAAGTGAGGTGTAGTATTTTGAGAGTGACTGACAGCAATGTATATTTTACTATAATAACTCTTTTTAAGAATTTAAATATTCGCCTTATTTTTAGATGACTCCTTGCATTTTGTTCATTTTCAAACAAACATGGAGGAACTTTACATTACATCAGATGATGAAAATGCAGGATTAGACCAACCATGCTGTGTTACTTACTTTTCTCTCATTTCTGAGACAAAATATCTGACACTCAAAGTTAAACAGGGAAAAGTTTATTTGGTTTACAGTTTGAATGGTTCAGTCTATAATTAGCTGGCTCCAAGGCAGGGGCAACAGTTCATGGCTGCAGAAGACAGAAAACACAAAGGGCCTTAACAGCATCTTTCTGCTTCTTTTATTTATTCAGACTACTTAGGGTCAGTAGCACTCACACCCTTAATCCACACACTTTAGATACAACCACCTCTGACAACACATGAGACTTTGACAGCGTGAGGGGCACATCTAAGCCCAAGCCATAACACGTGCCTACAAATCATTAAAGATGAGAGATAAACCTGTGCGGATGGTGCATTAGTGTTGTTTGGGTTTATTTTTAATGTAATAAGTCAAAATGGGGACAGGATACCAAAGACAAAATATCAAAGGGAGTGCTTAGTTTGTTTAACTAGAATATGTTTCCATTAATTTATAGTTTCTATTTTATGATAAATTAATATGCTTCATATTTTTTTAAATGAAATCATAGCTTAAAATCCAGAAATGCAGTACCGCATCATATGAGCATAATTGCTCCATAAATAATTTTTAATGTTACTTTTCAAAACATTTCAGAAATTTTAAATTTTGTGAAATATTTAATTACATGTTCTCTTTTGTTTCATCTGTTTTTGGCAACATACCAATTGTGGTCACACATCTAAATGCTCCTATACTTAATGCTTCCTTTTGCAAAACTCCACTTTAATATAAAAATAAACTACTAAGGGGAAACAAACTTACTCATTGAATAATTCACTTAAATATTATTCTTTATACTCTAATTTTAGGAACATATTTAAAATAAAATATTCATATTTATATATAAAAATAAATGGACTCCTACTTATTAACTTTTAAAACAGTCAAATAAAATCCAGGAGAATTATTTAACTTTAAAACTTTATATTTGATATACACTGTTTTAATTCTTCCCCTTTTCTTGATACATAAGCAAACAAATTTCCTGCTTGCGAATGAAATATCAGGATGTGAAGAGAAATTCCACTAAGGACATAATGACCTGCTTAATATTTCCCTTAATTTGTTTGATAGTATAGCTAATATTTTTCATTGAAAATGTTAGTTGAATTAATAGGTGCTAGTAATACATAGCAACATATTATAAAATGTAGAAATATCTCGAAATTAGCACAACAAAAAGAAGCAACACTGAAAATTCTTGTATTTTGCCAAAAAATAAAGGCATTGTCTAACACAGTTGATATCAAGAACATGGTAAGATTTGTGTGTTTACTTATCCTGATACAAGCTGTTTATATTTGTATACCTTGTATTCTCTAGGGTATGCTAACCAATTAGTACTAAAGGGGATGTTGGTTAGAAAAGGTGTAATGTATAGCCCTAGGATCTCCCAGCGAAACAGTTCTATCCAATGAAAAGAAGTAATTGTTATTGATTCTACTTTTATTGGATATGCTAACTTGTATTACAATATGTAAAATATAAAATAATTTTAGTAATAGAAAACAATTGAAAATGTCTCAATATATATTAGCATCTAAGAAAAGACAACAGAAAAAAAACTTAGGTTTACTTCAAAAGGCTTTGAGGTTTAAAGTTTGTTAATAAGTTTCGATGGTGGTTATCACCTAAAATAATTTTTTTTCTTTTCTTTTCTTTACTTTTTTTTTTTTTTTTTTTTTTTCCC
>NW_022900936.1:35287231-35293313 GCF_012274545.1 Fukomys damarensis
TTTTTTTTTTTTTTTTTTTGGTACCGCGGATCAAACTCAGGTCCTTGTGCTGCCAAGGCAGGTGGCAAAACCACTGAGCTAAATCCCCAGCCTGGTTGTCACCTAAAATTTGAGGGGCCTCTTCTGTGTAAACACAATCCCTTAAAATTCCCCATTCCCCTCTGGTTTCCTGTGTTGCTTTGAAATGGCTTCTGATTACATCTTCCCCAAAATGACCAGTTAAACAAATATGAGTATCTATAAGGTCATATCAAGGTTTATTGAATTCCATATGCATTATCCAGTTCTGCATATGATTTTTCTATATGATTTTTTGGTAACATCTATGAAGGAACCTTGTCTCCTGTTAAAAATAGAACTTTTTCCAATGAGCAAGCACAGGTGTTAACTTGCCAATTAAAGTGAAGTAAACTGTCAAAAGAAAAATTTTAATTATACTTTCTTACTTTTGACTTCATGTCTTTTCATTCTACGAGAGTCCCAACAACGTCAAATTAGGCAAGCTGCTCTGGGTGATTCCACCTCAGAGCTCCCTGAGGAATCTGTGCTGCTCACCTGTTGTCAGGAATGTGGTCATAGCCATGCATGTTTATTGGATTGCTGGTGTGACAAAATTAAACATTTACAACTCCTGTCAGCCTTAAGGTTTGTTCTTCTGGCAGAAAGGAAAGAAAATGTCACCCGACTATATTCCTTCATGTGGCATGATTTCTCCAAACTAATAAAATGAGATGTAGTTTCATTTTTTATTGAAAGCATCATTTAAATACTTTTGACAAATTTTATTTCATAGAGAAATAAATCCTCATGCGTAACAATAAAACAGCACGATTGAAATATTCATTGGCAAGAAATGCCATGGTGATTTAACTGTTTTCAAGAGTAGGTATGTTTGTTAAACATATCGCATAAAACAACTTTTCTTTATAAACTTTGCTGACATTTGGAAATAAGATTATCAAGGAAAAAACTGTCAATTTGAGTTTTTAATATTTACTTCTGTAACAATTTAAAAAGAAAAATTTACTTTCAGTTTAGAAGAAAAAGTTACCTTAGAGTTTCTTAACTTTATATTATAGGCAAAAATCCAAAGTTTCACATTTTGAAAGTATCATAGCAAAAAAAAAGTATCATAGCCAAATATATCTGTTTTAGAATATGATTCAAACACATTTGTCTTGTGCTATATTATTACCTTACACAAATGTATACAAAACAATTTATATTTATTTTTATAGCAAATTTATGTTACCCAAAATATGATTTTAAGCAACTAAAATATAGAATTTTGTATATTCAAGTTTTGTGTCTATTTCAGAAAGATAGTGGTTGGTGTTCACTCAATAATTACCTATACATAACAATATTACAATCATAAATTTGATCTTGAGCTGACCTTAAGTTTTATATCCCTAAAAGGTAAGATACTAAAAGAAAGCATTAGACATAGCTGCATGACATAGACAAGAAAATGAGGAGACACATTAAGCCATCATTTCCATTGAGGACGATATTGACAGATTGCATTATTTTAATCTTAATTGAAATAATTGTACTTCATGTACACTATCTTTGTCTTTAATTAACATAAGCTCTTCACATCCAAAGTGGCAGCATAATAATACATTTGTAATTTATAGCATAAACAGTGGCCCTAGGGAAAATGCATCTCTATAATTCCCTTGAAGATCTTTGCTGATGTCACACAAGGGATGAGAATGCCAATCAAGCTGAGAATGAACAGAAAGAAAGACAGGATTTATATTTTTTAAAGTATTATGTTTTCATTTTTACCAAAACGCATTATCAACTACTATTGGATAGCATTTTGTTTTCAAACTCTTGTGTGTGTGTGTATGGGTAGAACTATTTCTTTTCTTTTAATGTGTGGTAAAAAGTTTCACAATTTCCAATTCGGTAAATCTGCAGTTGACAGTCAAGTGAGTTTAGACACTACAGCTTATAATTCCAACTAAATAGTCTACAAGTAGTTAAAAACAACTAGATTGATGGCTGTGGTGAACAATAACAGGTTTCTTTGGAGTTACAACTAATGTTAATTTTCTTCCATTCCATGAATATCATTATTCAGTCCCTGCTTGATGATCTGAATTTTTGTAAGGCATCAATGGGGCAGATAATTTAAAATAACAGACTTCTCCCTAAAGCATTTATATGTAACCTTGGAAACATTTAGGGTACTTAGATAAGGAGGGACTCACATTCTCAATTACTTCTTCACTTAGTTAAAAGTGCGATGTGAAGGGAATCAAAGATATTCAAGGTAAAAATGGAAGTCCTAGCATTATGAATTCAGATCATGCATGTATGGCTCAGCCTCAAGTCTTTCAGTGTATTTCTCTAACTAAAATATCTCGCACCTGATTGTTTTTTATTATTTTGTTGATTTATCCTAACCTAAGATGAAATGCAAGAACTCATGGTTCATATTTAAATAGTATAGCCAATGGCGATTTGAACATGCTATGTGAAATATTTCATACAAAATATAATATCAAATTGGGCATTCTTAAAGCTTTATAATTTGTTTTTGGTATCTAACAGCTAAACACTTTCAAGAAACCCTGAAAACAATACTACATTTTGATACTCAGTATAAGAATATTTTACCTTGCCTCTTTTGTAAACTGTTGTAAAATAGTTTGTCTCTGTACAGAATAGGTTATTTCCATTTATTCCTATGTTTTACTTAAACAGGGGAAAATGACTACTAACTCAAAAGTTATCTTCACTTTTTATTAATTCTTTCTGAGAAATATAAGAATATGGATTTTAAATCCATATTTAATCTTTACTCTGTGTTCATTTTATCCTATGATATTCTCCATGGAGGTAGAAATATTATTGGCTAGATATACCCTTTAGAAACATTAGAGAATTTTCTTTATATAGTTGTAAAAAACTAATAAATAATTATGGGTAGTGTTTGCAAAATATATATTTTGCAATCTAATTACTGCTTCCTAAAGTAGGAAATCCATTTAAGTATTCTCTTGCACTTTTAATGTGACCATCAATGGAGTTAATTTGATCAACAACAGAGCAATTTGTGATGTTCAAAACTGGTCAGCACAAATTTCATTATCACTTATGTAATTAGTCAGATAAATAAAATAATTATTATTATGAAATTTATGATTTGTTTTCTAATTTCCTTCCCAATACTAATCTACACTCACTAAAAATTATTTGCCTCCTGAAATATTGTGAATCATATCTAAAATGCTTTTTGTTAAATAGCATAATAATTTTGGCATATGTATATTAATTAACTAATTAAAATATATATTTTGGCAAGCTGGCATTTAGCTATTGAATATTACTGTATGCTAATAGGAAAAATAAAAAGAAGTAGAAGGACGCTTATACAGCTTCTTGTCATGGGAGGAATTTTTTCTGAGTCATCAAAAATGCAGGCTATTTAACTCTTCTTCAAATCATCTGGTGATAAAGTAGCATAGCTTGTAATATCTAAATCCAGGAAACAGCCCTAGTGCCCATCAACTGGTGATTGGATAAAGATGATTTGTGTGTGTCTGTGTGTCTGTGTGTGTGTGTATATATATATGTGTGTGTTTTATGTAATGGGTACTACTTAGCCATAAAGACAAACTAGAGACATTTATACATAAATGGATGCACAATGAAGCCATACTCTGAACTAAAATAAATAGGACACACAGGAGTAAATACTGAATTGTTCCTCTGGTGTGAGAAACTGAAAGTGTAAACAAGGAACAAAATGTATAATAGATATTGTGAGATGGGAAGAAAAATTTCAAAGGGGAAGGGGAAGTAAGGAGGAGGGTGGGGGAAAGAGAAGAGTGGAAAACAAAAATGAAAAAAAGAAGGAAAAAGTGGAAACAAAGCTTATATAAATAGGAAGGAGTAGAGGGATTGAAGGGAGGGCCAGGGGTATGGGAAAAAATAAGAACCAAGATATCTCATGTGCAGGTACAAATTCCCAATGATGAATGTGATTATAATGTATACCTAATAAATAAAAATTATAACTAGTAACAAATAACTCCGACCAATTGCTCAATCCTTTCTCAGATAATGTGGACTCATATCTACTTACTCAAACTGTAAAAACCAACTTTTCAGTAATTACTTCCTACTTTTCTGGTCATGTACTCAGGAGTGAAAATAAAATGTTCCTCCTAATTCTGCCTTTAAAATTTCCTTCCAGTATTTGAAGGTTGCTTGCAAAAGGTTCTCTTTTTCAGGTTATAAACTACCTGAATGCTTAGTACAAAGCATTCCTTGTACCTCTAAATGCTTTCTAGAAAGACTTAATGTTTCAAAATAGCTAGTGACTAAAGGGCCCTCAAGAGCCTCTCCTTCGCTGCTCTCGGCATTTGAATCCTCCAATTTCCTTGAGCTATACATATTCTTAAGTCGCTTTATGAAACCGGATCCACTTTTGTGTTACTTTTTTATTCTGGCATTTTCCAAGAAAATTTGATAATAATGCCTTTTATGTCAAAAATTTCTTAACATAAGAAAGCAGACATTCCCCTTCAGATTTTCAGTAATGTAATAATTTTGTTATTGTTTTTGCTATAGCATTGCTTCATTTTATTTTACTATCTTTCAACTTCCATTTCTTTATCTTATTCAAAATTTGTTAAAAGATACTTATAAAACTACTTACAAAAATTTGGGGAATCATAGCTCATTTCAAATACAAGCTTAATGTACATCCAAACCCAATTTATTTTTTTCCCATTGAGTTTATTGGTATTTTTTAAGTATACAGTACAGTTACATCTATCATTCAGAGACATATCTTGTACATGAGTTATCTTTAATGACATATCTTGGTTCTTATTTTTTCCCTATACCCCTGACCTCCCTTAAGTGAATTCTTTAAAATAGATTTTTCTTTAATCATTTTTCCACTTGAATGAAAGTTCATTGCCTCATTATGTAAACATAAAAATTAAAATCCTTTAAAACTCACTACTACTTTTCCAGCCCCCCAAAAGAAATAGTACAACACGTAGTATCAAATCAAAGGTGAAACAATTATTGTACAGTGTACATTTTTTCTTGAATAATTTCACACCAAGTAATTACTAATTATTGTCAGAATATTTGAAATTCACTATTTTAATATTTATAAAATCACTTTGTGAAATTTTTCTTACTATAAATATTCTTTCTTAATTTCTATAAGAATTTCATCAAAGTTTCTCAGAGTTGTTCCTGTTTCCTACAACAGTTTAGCCTTTTCAAACAAGTGTCCATACTACTTCTACCCTAAAATTCTAATTAGTAGAATTGAGGTAAAAAGGGCTAGCAACTTTGACTTTTTTTCAGTTGCGCCCTCTTCTGCTACATGGACCTCTGAAACTGTATTTATTCCTCTATTTCATATGTCTTTTTAATTCAATTTCAAGACATTCAGAATATATAAGACCAAAGTATGCTTAATATTTTGTAAACACTATTATGAAATTGCATTTTATTATAGTTTAAACATTTTTTATATCACAGGATTTTTTTTCTTTAGAGTAAGACTTATTTTTAGAGCCTTTATTATGACTTGAGCTAAATTCCTTAAAAATTTCATCCGTTTGTCTTGTTCAAAGCAAAGAATGAGTAGAACTAAGTCACTACAACCAGCAACTTTATTATTCAAAGTCAAGACAATGAATGTTTCAAAATATTTGTTTTGCCAATGAAGACCATCAATGTTACTATATCAGGAATAATTTATGTATGTGTGTTTCTGCAGTGAAGAAAACAATAGTTTCCATCAGAGCATCAAGCTTTCCCATTGACATATGGGTGTGTAATACTTATATGTCTGAGCAACTCAAAGCATTTTTTGTACTTTTTCATAGAGTTTAAGAAAGATTTGGGCCTGGTGTGGTGGTGCACTCCTATAATCCCAGGACTCGGGAGGCTGAGGCAGGAGGATCGTTGTGAGTTTGAGACCTGCCTGTACTACAGAGTGAGTTCCAGGTCAATCTAAACTACATAGTGAGACCCTGTCTCAAAAAAAAAAAAAAAAAAAAAAAAAAAAAAAAAAAAAAAAAAAAAAATTTGGGAA
>NW_022900936.1:35293584-35313637 GCF_012274545.1 Fukomys damarensis
AAAAAAAAAAAAAAAAAAAAAAAAAAACAACAACAACAAAAAGAAAGATTTGGGAGAAAAGCAAGTTGTTAGACTCTTTCTTTTTTGGACTGGAAAAGTAGTAGTGAGTTTTAAAGAATTTTAATTTTTATGGTTACATAATGAGACAATGAACTTTCATTCAAGTGAAAAAATGACTAAAGAAAAATATATTTTAAAGAATTCACTGAAGGGAGGGCAGGGGTCTGGGGAAAAATGAGAACCAAGATATGTCATGTAAAGGTACAAGATCTGAATGATAAATAGAACTTTCCGTATACTTAAAAAATACCTATAAACTTAATGAGAAAAAACAAATAAATTTTAAGATAGCACAAAAGCAAAAATAGCTCATTTTAAAAGCTTTTATAATTTGTAAAAATTTTGTTTATGATTATTTATTGAATTAAGAACATCGGTTTAAGAAATATACTGATGTATTTTATCAAGAACAAATAGAATTTCCTAAAAACCTATCTTAGTTTATATTTTATCTTTATTTTGCTTATCCAGAAGAAAGGACCATGTCATGGGAATGTGGTACAGACAGGAAACTAGACAAGAACACAACAGATAGCCTTGCTTTGAGGCAGAAAACCATTCATAGCTAGAGATTTATTATAGGTAACATTATTAAAATGTCCGTGTATACCAACTTTAAAAAGAAACACGCAGAACAAGGTCGCAAATTGCTAGGCTAACAAAAATGTTGTGACCAGAGGTTTCACAGAAACTATCTCTATATGTTGCCAAACAATAATGGCTAAATATGCAAAAATAAAGTGTTCACAGTAACTTATATAACACATATGTTCAATGAGAAAAAAAATGGTTAGTGATGACGAAACTTTTAGAGCTTAAATGATTATAAACAGCCTGCTTCAGCAAGCAAGCCATATGTTTGTTATCAATGTTCAGTTTTATTAACAGTTTGAAGTCCAATGTCACTTTATAAGATCCGATTTTAAAATAATATTTTATTTTATTATTTATTTATTTGATGCTGATGATCGAACTCAGATCCTTGGGCTTGTAAAGGAGGCAGCGGAACCACAGAGGGATCCCTGGCCCTAAAATAATATTTTATTTGACATTTAAGAATTAAAAAATATTTTCATGTACATTAGATTCAAAACTAGGTTTATATTGATTCAAATATGTTGTTGCAACAGCAAGAGTTACAAAACATTGATACAGATATTGTTAAACTGTATCACTAATTTGAGGGTTTTTTTTTTTCTTCTTCCTAAAGCATCAAAAACTCTTCACAACAATTACAGTAACAAAGCAACATATACCTTTTTTTTTCTGTACGGACATAGTGTGATGGACAGTGTCAAAAATAATTATACTTAGGGCCACGGATTTAGCTTAGTAATCCACCACCTGCCTCGCGAGCATAAGGTCCCTAGTTCGATCTCCGGTACCAAAAATAAATAAATTAATTATAATAATTACAAGTTATGAAGGAATATTATCACAAAAAATTTAATTCTTTAGTGAGTTTAATCCTTTGGAAATGTTTTGCTTTCTAGATGCTGTGATTTTTGGTCTGTGGGAAAGAGTTCAAGTATTTAAGGGTCTGTACTAAGCAGCTGTAAAATTCTCTTTGTAAATTTACTAGTTTTGAGACATAAATTGTCTCTGTTTTAAATTTCTATTCTCATTGTTACCTTGGCAATAAAATTCATTTGTCTGTGTTTGCAATGGATAATGATTTTAGCCTAAATATTCATGTACTCTATATTAATTAATATTCTTATATCATTAATTATTTTATAATAATTTAATTTTTCTATTTTATATACCGCAATATTTGATTTAATATCTAAATTAAATCATTGTAAAATAGAGAATGAATTCTTCTAGTCTCAGCCCAAATTGCTTTTTTTTAATACTTAGAGAAAAAACACATAAGCATTCCTAATGTTTATGATAGCAGAGATCTTATTGATGATATATTCCTGAATTTACTTAAAATTTTATTATTTTACACATTTCTCTAGCAAGCTACAAAATTAAGGTTGCTCTCTTTGCATAGTTCAAATTTTTACCAAAGTTCTTTGTTGATACAATGTATATTAAATTGTGAAATATCAGTAAACAATTTTTTAGAAAACTGTGTAAACTTACTGTTTTCAAAAAATCATTGCAGTGACAGAAAAGTGCTTATATTTCCAACTCAGCAACTTATATTGTGATTAAAGATTGAAATTTTTATTGGATTTTCAATTTATTAGTAATAATATTTCTGAATTCTGTGTTAATATAATGGTATTCATTGCCAAAGGTAATATTTCATATCCATATACTTTCTTCTTTGTTTGTCCTAACATTCTATGAAATATTTGTCGAGCAATATTATATTGACTGTCGAGTGCTTCTTAAAACTTTTTTTTATTGTGAAAGGAAAAATGAAGAATACTGACTCTTCAAAAAGCATTCAGAATTCCTTTTTAAAGAAAAAAATGTTCCATTTTATTGAAAAATCACATCTTCTTTATCCAGTTTTCATATTCCTAAGTGAAATAAATAAGTCACACGTGTAAATACTGAATAGTTTCTCTGGTGTGAACAAACTATAATAGTACATAAGATCCTAAAGGTATAATGGACAATGTGAAATAGGAAGAAAGGGGCTAAAGGTGTAGGGAAATTGGAAAGGGTAGAGGAAAGGTCATAATGGAAAAGAAAAAAATTGGAGAAAATTAAACAAATGGAAATGAAGTGTTTGTAAAGGGGGAGCGGAGAAGGGGGTGAAGGGAAGGCGGGGATAAGGGGGAAAAATGAGAACCAAGACCTGTCCTGTAGAGGTACAAGATCCCAATGATGAATGTAACTGTACTGTATACCTAGGATGTACCAATAAACTCAATGAGAAAAAAAGAAAAAATAGCCAAAATTATATGCCATATCAATTCTAAATTATTCTAACTCTGAAGCTGATCTGTGTTGGATTATAGATGATATTTTGTAGATTGATTGAAGTTTCTCTTCCCTCAGATACATAAACTAGTTCTGTGTCTTATAATTGGTGGTTTATTTATAATTGGTGAAATAGTATTAATTTCTGAAAAATTTTTGATAGGTGAGAGATATGTTATTTTTTAGTTGATTTGAGATTTTCCCAATGTTGCAATTATATATGCCATCCTGTCACTAAAATTGCTAGAGATCTTAATTCTTCAAAGATATTTTCAATTAAGCCTACATTGAAAGTCAAGAATGAGGAATTCCTTCATGATGATTTTAACTTTAATATTGAAGACTTTAAAATGTGTAAAATTCAGGAATATAGTCATAATTTAGCTTTACAATTACTTGTACAATATTTTGTAATTGCAACATTCATTGTATTTGTCACCTTATTTATCAAAATATACTAGTTTAAGGAAAGGAGAAGAAGAAAAATAATGGGTAGTGTTATTAACCAACAGAAATATTTTTCTGAGACTCATGGAGTTATGATGGAATTATGAATAAGCACTTTTAATATTATCAAAGTGTCATGTATGTATTTTAGGCAGTTGAGAAGGGAAAACTACGGACAGCAGAAAAGAAATAAAATGATGCCCTGATCAACCCCAAGACTGCAAAGCTTGTCCCTCTTTGCAACTCAAATTTCAAGATATTTTTAATTTCAAAAAGTAACTATTTGGACACACAAATTAAAATCCTATATTTATTTTATTATTTTCAAGTCTTTATAGTATCAAATTTTAAAGATATGGTTAAAGCAAACAGAAGTTTTGTAAAAATGTGGCGATTGGAACAACGTAGCATTAATTTTAGTTGCAGGGTTAATATTGAATGTGAATTGCTAAAAAAGCTTGAAATCTTTCATAAGTGATGAGAGAAAAGGCTGAGTAGAATGAAAGTGATATGTTAGAATATATGTGTGTGCCGACTGATAGAGTGTAAACCATTTCCACTTCTGACTCCACCACCTATAAGTTGGAAAAAGTCACATTTTTCACAGATCTTTACCAAGTCCTCAAAGAGATGAAATAGTACTGCAAAAACAGCAGGTGTTCAATAAATATTTTGGGATGAGAGAGCAAAGAAACATCAGAGTGTTGAGCCTATGAATTTAAAAAAATATTTCATTGACAATGACTTGGGAAAAAATGTTATCACATAACAAATTCAAATTATTACAAGAAAAAAATATTAATATGTGTACTGCTTTATATATTTGCATTTGTGTGTTGTTTTATTTAGCACAGCTATCAAAATACTTTTGTATGTATATACACAAATCCATCCACATGTGCACACAAACACACACACAGATTTATATATTTCATTAAATTACCTTGGCAGTATTTTGCTGCTGATGCAATTATGTTCTTGAATGTGATAATGTTAATAATACAATATGTACATTTCTTAAAAATAATATAATGTTTGAATAGTCAAATTAAAACACTGTGATGCTGCTTTTTGCTCTTTAAAAAAAATATATCTAAAATAATGGACAAGAGGGTCATAAAGTTGACCAAAGGGTAAAAAAAAAAGACTAATTTTTTATTAAAGCCTAAACTTGAAATTTAAAAGATGCAGGAAGTATTACAAAAGGGAAAATGAGATAGAGGTAATAAGACTTCAAAATTCAGTACAGTATCCATCAGCATGAAGCTTCACTGGAAGTGGTTTCAAGTAGAGGGCACGTGTAGAGTTAGTAATTGTGTAGCTAAATTGAATGACAAGAAATATTATTGAGATATAACACTGTATATCCAAGCAGAGTTTATTTATTTGCTCTTCAGAAAGCTTTAATCCAAATAGTTTCCTTGTAATCGTGTCTTACCACCTTAGTGAATGAGGTTCAGTATGTTGCAGATTTCAGGGCTCACAAAGGAAAACACAATAGTTCGATTAGACTCTTGAGAAAGGGCTTCATTTGTCATAGTGAATTACTTTGGTCTTTGACTATTTTTAAGAAGGAAAAAAGAAAAGGAAAGGTGGGATCACACTCTGTGAGCAGGTCAGAATAAACTATGCGGACGGGTTCATGATGCCATGTATATTGTGGGGAAAAATAAAAGGAAAAGGGGAATGAAGAGTTTTGATTTCAGATAACTTAATTATCTGCCACTATCTGTTTGGAAGGTCTCTTAAACATGTCCCAAATGTCTACCAAATTTTCATCAGGACTGACAGCAGATTTTTAAGTATGGATAAAAATGCAGCAGTCTTTCTAGAATAAAACTGTGACAGACTATGATGAATTACCTTATTATAGCGACTCACATGACAAATGCACTTGATCAGTGTTTCTTCCTGGGAATAGCTGAGCCTGTCCAGAGGCAAAGTTGAAAGGAAATGAGAGCTATGTACTAATCTTAAGTGTAATACATCAGCATTTCTGTAAAAGTATCTGGAGGAAAATCTTATCAATTACTGTTTGCGTCATCAGAAAGTACTTTCCCTATTCCCTCCTGATATAACATAGCTTTTTTAAAAAAATTTATTTGTGACTTTAAAAAAGAGATCATACATCACAGAGAAAAATTTTCATATATATTTTTAAGTATCGTCAGTTATCTAGTTTTTAAAAGATCCTCAGAGAGTCTCCCAGCACAAGATTTGGATAACAATGTAGTAAGACATAATTCAGTATGCTTAATGAAAGGTTTTACATATTTAAATGTTTTTTTTTCTGTAAAAATGACAGTGGAAGAAATAGTGGAATTGAAAGTAAAGGAGATTGTTAAGAAAATTTAAAGCAGCAAATAATAAATTTCTTTAAAAGTTTTATTAAAGAAAATCACTTTGATTTATGGATTTTGCTTTATCATTTTACTTCTAAATTTGCATAACTTTTTTTTTCTGCTGGAAAATATGCTCAGGAAGTCAAAAACATCACCAAATTGTTGCATTTATTTTTATGTCACCATATAGACACAGATTGCAAAAATGTTTTTTGCATTTCACAATTTTAAATGAACCATGGCACAATGCTGAGATTTTTGATCATTAATAGACATTAAGAAAAGAAGGATAGATTTCACTGGAGTTATTGCCCAGAATTTAAAGGTAAAAATGGTTTCATTGTTTTGTTTATTTTTCTTTATTTCATGGAACTATAACATTCACTAGATTATGCTGGCATCATTTTTTCTTTTCTCTTCAAAAGTTATATTCTTGGGCTTTATTTTTATCTTATTGTTGACAGTATATTTATAGTTTGACATATAATTATGCCTATCCAGCATCAACTTCTATATTTCATCATAGTTTCTATTTGGATAATTGAAGGTAATTGGGTCAAATGATAAATAAGCAGATCTTCAATATTCTGCCACATTTTCCTTTAAAAAATGTGTGCTATGTCCAGATGGTACATGGTGTAGGGGGATCTTACTATAAAACTGTCCCTACCACCTGGCTGACACACATGCTCACTGAAGTTTAATTTTGGAAACACTGTGTATAGGAACAATACAGCTAATGGCTGTGTTGCTGAGTATAGGAAAACATACTCTTTCCAGCATTTCGCTAATTGTTTTAAAGTATAATATTTTCATAAAGAATGTGTTGTATGTGTGTGTGAGTTGGACAGTAATTTTCAAACTGCTGATGAGTCTTGCTAACAGTTGAGATGTTTATGACTTGCATTTAAAAAGTGACTGAAAGGAAATATCATGAGTTGTAGAATGATCCTTGCATTGTTAAACTTGTATTTTTATTAAATATATACATGCAGGGGCCTGGATTTGGCTCAATGGTTGGTCCACCTGTCTCACAAGCACAAAGTCTATAGTTCAATCACTGGTACAAAAAAATAAAGAGAGAGATAAATATATACATACATACAGGTATAGCTACAGATGGGATCACAGTGTCACATCCCACAGTGTGACTTTCTTTAGTGTGAGCTACAATCTATGATTGGAAGAAGCAGATTTGTGCCTCAGAGTGGAATCAGTAACAGACATAGTCACAGGAAGAAAATGGGAGCAACATAAGAAACCACAGAACAAGTTCTCTCAGTAATTCCTTAGCACTAGTGAGGAGTTTCTGAAAACGTCAGAGTACCCTCTAATCAGACCAATTAAATAGCAAGCTCTTAGTGAGTGTAGCACAATCATAACATCTTTTTTTTTCATTTTCAGAGATTTTTTTCGGTGGTCAACATGTACACTTAAGTTATAGAGTCTCTGCAATAGAATAATAATCATGATGACTTGAATTATTTTCCTTTCTTTCATGTCACCAGTTTTGACAGTTGGCATTGCAGGATTTGAGAATATACACACATCTACAGCCCAAGATGAATAAATTAAAGGAACACATCATACCTATTATAAAAACTGATTAATTTTTCTTTTGCTTTTTAATTTTATCACTACGTGTTTGCTGCACAGGAAGTTGTATTCATCTTAGGTATGAGGTACATTTACACGACACAGCTTGTTTCTTTCTTTTAATACCCTTTACCTTCCCACTCACCTCCCTTCCTCTGTCACTAAATTTCCTTTCCACATTTTAATTATCATTTTTGTTATCATTATTCTTAGCTCATTTCGAAGCCATATAATTTTTATTTTTGGTAATTAGGTTCCTGTACGCAGCACACTTTAATTAGTCTTGCTTCCCCTTTACCCCACACTCTGCCCTCAGCTTCCCAGACCCCTTCCCATTTGCAAGAACTCGATGCCTTTGTTTCCTTCTAACCAGACCTTAGTTTTATCTTTGTGCTTTGCTTTAATCAAATGAGGGATAGCATAAGATATGTAAGATATGTAAGATATATATAATCATTGCATTCTAAGTTTTTCAACTTTTTATGCGTGCACCAGACAAGAGTATCACAGAGATAAGTAGAGAAATTGGAAGCGCTGGAAACATTAAGTATGCAGTGACTGATTTTTCATACTCTTACAAGTCATGTTAGTACTAGTCAAATCACAATTAAAGATCTTTAATATATTTCTTTCAGCTTTTTTGGCACTTTTCTGATATTTTCCACTTGCAATTTCATCTGTTCTCTTCAGAAATTCACCTTTTCTCTTATGTCAATGTCCATCATGTTTACGTTCTCTTCTATTTGTAGTAAAATGTTTGCACTTTTTTACTTGAGGTAATTAAAAATTAAATTTTTTATTTTAATAGTTGTGGACTTTCAGTCATTTGTCCATAGCTGTGCACCACAGAGAGCTGTCCCTTTTGCATCTGGTTCCTCATCATTGCTATTTGTTGCCTATTATCTTAAATTTCTGTATCTAAAGTTCAGAGAGAAGAACAGCTTTTACTAAATGGATGAGTAGATGTGGACCTGCACTATTTTTCTTGCTTAGTCCTTGTTGTTTTGTTCTGCTTAATTTAGCTGCTCTTTAGCTTGCAACTCTCAAAGTCAGTGGAAAGTCAGATTCAGAGAACATCTAAATGATATAAACAAGTATGACCAGACCCACTGATGTGAGTCAGTTTGATATCTACTTAGAATGTGTAAGACCGTATGCTTTGCAACACTAACTTTTTTGCTTTAGTCCTTATCATTTTCAATAAGAAGTCAAAATTCAGCAGCACATATTGAAATATAAAATTAACATTGCACAAATTAAAAAATATGTTCAAAGTTTGTGTTTTAATTTGACAAAATCATGCAGATATCTAATATGCAGTCCTTCAGAATTTTTTAAATTTATGTTAACTGTATTTTTGTTCACATATACTTCATGAAAGATGAAATATTGGCATAATCATTTCAGTTATTGCATGGTAGTCCAGGTATTTTATTAAAACAAAACTTATTGTATAATCAAATATTAAAATATTATACATTCATAACCAAACAGACTTGAGCTTAAATATGATTACTTTTAAAATTTGCAGCACTTTGTTACATGACAATTTATCCAAAACAAGGTTTGTAAATATAAAACACATTAAACATCCTAGTGAGATAAACATATGACTTAAAAAACATGCTACTTATGAATCAGATGGCATTGTAAGCTTATTTCTGACTTTGGAATAGTAAATGTGCATATTTACTCATTTTAAAAACAGAACTAGATGAGTAGCCTTTTTAGGACAAATTCTTCATATTCAAGCATTATTTCAATTTGCATGATTTGTTGCTTTATAAATCTATCTCTTCAGTTAGACCATAATCTTCAATAATAGGATCTTAGTCAGCATATTATCCATTGTACCTCTAAACCCTCCCATGGTGGTTAAATGAGTGACTGAAAGAAATAAGCATTCAGTCTTATCCTAACAATATTATAGATATTGGTTTGTACACATCAGAGGCATCTCATTATCTCAAAGTATGTAGTAGAGAAAATTAAGTATATATATATATATAGATATAGATATATATATATCTCCCTGTCTAAGGGTAATTTAACTGATTTAAACTTAACATCCTGCTATCCAATTATAAATAAAAATTTCTAGTATTTTTTTCAAAATTGCAGTTGCTATTTACCTGACTTGTATGAGTTATAGATATCTACTGAGTTTTGCTCTAGATATTCATTTTTGCCTATTTTTAAAAATACAGTGCTTCATTATCAATAATAAAAGATTTTTAACATTTCTCAACATTTCTCATCATAAAAGACATTGGGAAATTATCTAATCCAACTATCTTCACCATATAGATCAGGGAAAACAAATAAAATATAAACAGTTGAAATATTAGATTTGTTTCCATCACCATTTAAGAAGCAGGTTTCCTTGAGTTTATATTGATGCTTATGTTATAATTCTTTGCCATTGATTAAATATTATTTCACCTGATAACCACATATCATGATTATAGTCAGCAAACTAGTGCTGACTATAGAAAGAGTTTGCTGATTCCTTGCTTACATATATCATGTTTTAAAGTCCATTCTAAGAAAAGGAAGACAGTTTTGTTGTACATAAGTAACTTTGTTAGGAAAACTTGCACAAGTGCAGATATTTCAAAAAGATAAACCAAATTTCAATTTCTAGTTATCTGGAAATTGAACTCCAGGACTTGCAGTGAATACAAACTTCAATTAGAGTAAAAAGGAAAAGATTTGGAATAAAAATTTCAAAAATAAAAATTAAAATGGGAAGTGAGTTAGGCTAGGTGACAGTTGTGTCATCAGAGACAGTAGGAAGAAATAAATGCACAATGAAAAACTCCTTGGTCTTGTTTTTAACTTATTAAAAGATGACTTAAATCCAGTAGTTGTGAAATTGAGAGATTTTAGTACCTGTGTGCAGTACAGGAAAAGATTTGCCAATCAGAGTGAAATGATTCTTTGGAAAAAAGAAATTTGATTTTAAACAGGTGTGTGTGTGTGTGTGTGTGTGTGTGTGTGTGTGTGTGTGAGATGTATGTGTTCATGTTTAGTAAAAAGGGCAGGCTGCAGATGAATATCCAAAACAAAGATAAAATTATTTTTATTTAAATATAACATTAAATATGTATATATAAGCCACAAGAATGCTGTGAATATATTAAAGCATATTTTAATTGATGGTTTCAATTTTTGAATGAGAGGATAAAGAAAACTAATATCCACAATAAAGTGAAACATTTGACTAAAAATCGAGAACTATATGACCACTCTTCATAATTTGTATTGCTTCTTCTTAAAATGTAAGAGCTCAGTTAGAACATACCTCAATCCATACCTATAATAAATATATGAACATACCTAGGCACCAAGAAATAAGAATGTGTTGATGGGGGATATATAAAAAAAAACAGTATTGTCAGAAAATGAAAATAACCATGGACTATTGACACTGGTTTACATAAGAGCCAGGCAGCAGAGCATATTCTAGTCGTATCACTGTTATCATCAGTTCAAACAATATTTCAATATATATCCTGGAACACTACTGTGGTTTGGTAAGGAAAGTTATATACTATTTACCTTTCTATAGTGACTGCATTTCAAAAAAAATGTATAGGTACAACTGATGACAAGTTTACCAGTTCCAAGTTATATTAATTGATTTTAACTTTTTAGCTATACTATATTTCATGTCTACAATATGAATTCAATTGTGGTCTTCATCAAGAAAGGCAATGATAGGCTGTACTATATTAAAAGTGATCAGTTTACAATGTCATATTATACAAAATGCCATATTTTGAAGAAAGGCATTGTGAAATGTGTAACAATAATAAATAACATAGTAAATGAATCAAAATCTATCCACAAACAAGCTTATAGTTTCAGACAATAGTCCTAAAAAGAGACTTAACATTCAGGTAATATTAACATTAAAATACTTTATTCATGCAATGAAGCACTCCAAATATATTACTAGCTAAGTTATTCTGAAACAATATGAAAATCTTCTTATATTAAAATCTCTCAGTGCCAATCTTTCGATAATTATGGTAGTGATTTAGAATATGCCCTCTCACAAGAATCTAGGACAATCTGCAGATAATATACAAAAGCAGCAGTCTAGGCTCACTGCCCAGATTATCTTGAGTATGTGTAATGAAGCACAGAAGAAAATTAATACTCATAAGCACATCTGACTCAAGAAGGGGAAAAAATGAAATAGTAAATGGTTAAAACTATGGTAGAAAATATCGACTGTCCACGATTCTCTTTTATAAAGAGCTCTGTGAATCTAAGAATGTTTTTGTTTCCTTCTTTAGCATTCTATAGAAATCCCTTTCAGATAAATATAAAGAGCAAAAAAGGAAACTACCTACACTTGTACCTTTTTATATGTAGGAGAAATACTTCAGGAAACTGAAATTTACCTAAATTGTACAAATTTGCCTTAACCGTGTTAATTGGAAAATCAGCATATTCCAATTAGAAATTCTACTTCTCAAAAGAGATGTTATGTACAATGAATTACATTTTCACTGGCAAATGGCAATTTAGAATTGTTCTGTATACCTAAAACTGCCAAAAAATTGCTCCTAAATGTCCTATTGATGTGGAATCCAGTTTATTGAGCCATAAAAACTGTTTCTTTTTCCAAGATTTAATTTGAAAAGTTTAATGAAATTTTGATTTTTGAGCTTTATCAAGAAAACTTCAATAACCTACCAAACAAGCAACATAATCTGTGTAGTCAATATTCAACTCTTCTGAATTTTATAGGACAATAGTTTACTAATTTTTATTTTTCTATGTAATTAATTTAATTATTGTTTAATTTGTTCATTCTATAAAATCATATTGAGTGTCCTACATTTATAATATTGTAAGCTATTTTAATAAAAATAAATACAATTTCTGATCTCAAACCATTAAAAAACTAAAGGATGTAAACTTATAGAATCTAATTAGTGCTCATAAACTAGAGTACAAACCATCCAAAATAAATACAGGTTCTTAAAGAGTATACAATAATAATTAGTGAATAATTTTAGCAATTGAATTATACATGAATGTAAACATATTCTTTTTCATTTATAACCTCAGTGGGAATATATCGATATTTTATATAATGCACACTTTGAATATTTAATATCATAGTTCAGATAATATAACTACCACTGCTTAAATCCACGTTAGACTAAGGATGTCTCATTTAGCAGAGTGCTTGCCTAGTACATAGAAGGCTCTGAGTTCAATCCCCAACAATGAAAAACAAAGCAAAATAAACTAAAATGTGCCTGCGCACACACAACTATCAACGGAAAGGACCAAGTTGGCTTTCATATTTGGACTCCGTTGTCATATTTGATGGTGAATGTTCTCTAAATGATAATGCTCTTTAAAAAGATGGAACAGTTTAATTATCTCCTTTTTTTTCTTAGTTTTCTAATAATAAAATGCAAAAAGTAACATTCCTAGTATTATCATAGACCTGTGCTTCTGATTACTAGATATCACAATAAATTAAACACTTCATTCCTGCTGAACCTGATACTAAACGGACCTGCATTGTAAAATTTTTGAGGCATGAAATTGTGGATAGTATGGTTGATTCTATAAAGCAGGGAACAACCTACTTGTACTAGGATGTCTCTAAGATCTTCTGGGAAGGAATACAATCTAACCAAACATTTATTGACATTTTTAATTTGATTCATTGTATGCTGGTGGCAAAAAAGAACTGAGAAAAATAGCTATCTTCAACTCAATAAAAATATACCTGCTGCCAAGTCATCTGGAAAGGCTCTTTTGCCTATGCAGTTTAGGAAACAACTTACTGCATTTGATTTTGCCACAACCATTAAGATCTCTGGGGTGCAAAGGAAAATAGAGGTTAGAATGAGAATTGTGATTATCATCTATCCTATCCTATTTTGTCCACAGAAAACTTTGAAACAATATCCCTCTGAAACTAAAAGCATGCTTTCTTTCCTTCTTTCTAGGTAAGCACATTAATCATTCCTGTACAACCAGACTGCATCAAGGTAAAACAAGAAAAAAGGAGTATATTATCTTTCAGCCTTTCAGCAATGCTTAATATATAAATATATATGAAATATATAGTATGTAAATATATTTTAGAATGAATGGTTAAAATCAAAATTCTTTTTGAAGGTAATGACTGAAAATATCTACAGAGAAATAACAGTATTCAGCATTTTGTTCATTATATTTGTTATGAATATTATAAACTTTAAATATTTGAATCACTGCATCATACAGAGTATTAAAATATTTACTATTAGGGCACTTAGCACTTTTAAAATTTACACTACCAGATAGATTTTTAAATAAAAATCTATTTTATTACCATAATAAAAATTAATAGTTTTGCAACACATATTGGATTTAACGATAAATTGAAATACAACAAAGTTTTTAAATACTAGAAAGTATCTCTCATACATGTTATTTTAAAGGATTTGCAGTTCATAAACATCATGTATACAATGAAGAAAATGAGTAATATTAATTAATATTATTCATAGTTCTAATAATTAGTTATCAATACATATGAAATGAACTTTTTTGGAAAATGAATTAATTTTCTTAGGAGTAATATGTCTAATTTGTAAAATTCACAATATCCTTTTCCCTAAAATAAGTCAATTCACAGATAAATCTGCAATATTTGTATGTATAATTTACAGAAAAGGCCAAATTTAATCATAGTTATGAGGTAGCACAAGTTCTAACACTTTCTATAAATATATCTAAACATTAAATTCTGGGAAATATTAGTTTTACTTCTAAAGTTTAGTGATGCTTATAATTTCTTTATATTTACCTTCTTTGACTTTTGAATTCAAGTTTGCAAGAATATATTCTAGCATATCTTGTGCAGTAATCCAGGCATTTTAGGGTTGCTTAATCAAAATGATTAGTTCCTTTTGATCAAAGGCAACAAATTAGTGGTTACAGAACCTACATGGCTTTAGTACTCATGAAAGTCCTTACCTTGCTAGGAAGGGAGGTGGAAACTCATTATCTCAAAAATAAATACTTTTAATTAGGAAATGATACTTCATGTTTCATTTATAACAGGTTGAAAATAACGTTCTAATTACTGTAGCAAGGGTGTTCTATTTTCTCCCAATGAACACTTAAACCTTCTCCTTAGTAGGTGGAGAGGATACATTTCATTTCATTTCATAATAGTTGTGCTGGAAAATATGATTTAGATCCCTAAATGTGATCATTTGATACTTAATTTAAAATTAAATGATAATATGAAATAGTTAATTCTCTATGGCTGATGATTGAACAGGAAAAAATGATTGTCTGGCTTTGGCTTTACTATCCTTTTCTGTTTCTTTACCTTTCATTAATGGGAAATATTGGAAAGCTTTAAAAAAAGTGTTTTGTATTTTAATTAGAAACTAATATTAATACATTATATTCAGCCCTCTTTCCAGTAACATGAACAAATACCTACAATTTGAGCTATTATGTGAAACATCACAAATGTTTTGCACTTGAATGTTTCTTTGGAGAGGTTTAACAATATTTGCTTGAGTCAGTTTGTAAATATGTTTAAAATCATATCGTAGATTCAGAAAAATTATTTTGTTTCTAATAAAAACATGTTTTTAGTGAAAAGTTCAAAACTTTTTTAATATGTTCTATGTTTATCAGGAAAATGAATAATTTTTAGAAAATATCTTGAAGCTGCTCTATGAAATCAAAAAGTAATTTGAACTTGTGTTTTATACTGTAAAACCTGAAATTCAAGTGATAAAATAAATATTAAACATCAGAGATTTGTATTTAAACATTTGCTGGCAAATAATGTTTCAATTTTCTATTAGCTTAGTAATCTGTTTAATTGCATAACAAGAAATATAATTTATTCTTCTTTTGATGACTATAAATCATGCCATGTATCAGGGTCCTCTGTACTAAATAAAAGGTAAATGAAAATTTAAAAATTCCAACAAAAACAAAATAACTTTAATTATATATTAGCCATTTTGCTCTAAACAAGGTATAAAAAGAAAACCTCTTTGATATTAACTGTTATTTGGGTCGCAGCTAATTGATGATTTACTTAATGTAAGCATTTAGAGTATGTGGTACATGTTCTGCACCCATTTGAAGCTATTCTTTGAATGTGTACATCCAATCTAGACATTATGAATCTAAGATTGATAGTTATTTGATTTAGCAACATCTGTTGTTATTTGATGTACTCCAAGCAGATGCTCTTCCTTGAAATTCAACATGCAATTTGATTTACTCTCATGACATATAACCTTAGCAGATGAATACTATTGCTATTTAGGTACAGGAATTAGAATTAACAGTTGTATGTGTCTTTGTTCAAACAAATGTCCCTAGACTAGGTCAAACATCATTAACTTTTATAAGGATGACAATCAGCAATGTCTTTGAATCACTTTCTTCATAAACTGATAGAGTTCTTTCATGTTTGAGGGCATCTAGAGTCATATTTTTCAATTAACAATTCTTTATTTTAATGCTCTTGGAGAATTGATGAGAGCACAACAATATACATTATCAGAATGATGTTCTTCTCTACATTTGTCATTGTATTCAAACCTGTCACACTATAAAAAGAGTTGCAATGAGAAAAATACCCAGAGACAGACACTAGTGTTTATTTAATTCTCTATTCACGTTTTGTAATATGCTGCAACATAATAAAACCCAACATAATTGTAACTGATCGTATTGTTTCATGGTTTATATGGTGACACACAGGGATTTAGGAAAAATGCAAGAGGAATCACATTGATTAAAGAACTATGATCAAATGTTTTCTAGTCAGAAGAAATACATAAACAAAAATTAAGTAAAAAAATGTGCTTGGATTAGAAAGGATATAAAACTCACCTCATATCATAATAGAGATTATATATGCTGTAATTGTAAAAAAGACCTTGATGTCCTGTGACAAAATAAGCATCTGATTCCCCTTTTCTAAAGGAGTCTCTTGTTCAGTGTTAACAATCCACTGATATCTTGTGACCTTTTCTATGCAAATATGAACAATTTGAGGCTATCACAATCTCTCATGCATTGCTCCTTAAAGGAACATTCTTAATTGCTTTTATAGTTTCAATTTTATTTTAACTTCCATTACCTATAATATCTTCTTTGAAGCTTGAAATTAACTTTTCTTTCTTTAACATTTTCCCCTTAATTTTGGTAAGCAATGATTTCACTCTTCCACCAAATTTCTGGGGAGTTTCATTCTGCATAGACATGACTAATTCAATATGATAAAGTACATCTTTATTATATTATTCTATTAATCATATTCATTGAATTAGATGTGTATCTTCCTTTTCTATCAAGATCATTCAAAGACACACAGTAGTGTCCTTTTGCATTATGGAAGCAAAAGTAATGACATTATAATGGAATTTACACTTTTAGATATTTACATGGTTTCAAAGGCGTTTGTGCTGCTGCTATTCCACCTATTTTCTTATTACCTCAGTCCCTTTTTGATCAGCAGATAGGTATGTATTAAGGGAAAGATCTAGAAATCTAAACTGTGAACTTAGTTTATTCAGCTGATACTTTAAATTATCTAGATAACCAGCCCCATTTAGGTGATAATTTGAAAGACAGAGAATGAGATCAGTTAACAAAGCAAGGACATTATCTTTTGAAATTCCTTTTTCTACCAAAGTGTTGCTTTGGGACAGCCTGAGTTTGCCATGCCTTCTTTAAAATAAAATGTATTGTTCTTTAAATTGCTGCTATCCTGGCTGGTTTCTGAGGCACTAACAATGCCAAGTTCCTTATTCTAAAAATAAAACAAGGTAATTTGGCCTTTGTTTGTGTTCTTGTTGCTATAAAATGATGGCAGTTTCTGACACACACTGTCATTCTCATTATGGAAAGAAAATCAAATTAATTATAATACCAGGTGACAAAGTGCTTAAACTTTCTAATACATAATTTTTATTCATTCAAAAGAAAATACAACAATATTCCTGATCATTCCAGTTTCCATGCCACATCCATCATACATCTGAGGCTTTTATGTGAACAAGCAGTTATTGATCAAATTTGGCCAATTACACTGACAGTTCTTTTAATTTCAATACAGTGTTCCAGTTTTTTGGGGGGAGGAATCTTTCACTTTGTGCAGTACTTGGAACATTTTTTTTTAGAAATAATGAATAATTCTGTCATTGCTATTGATATATTCATGTCAAGTTATTTTATAAAGAAAGATCAATATTAGCTACATGACAAATTTTATACAACAAAAACATTGTGGAATAATTCCTCTATTTATTAAAATCATCTGCATTAAGTCCCTTATCTATTAAGTCAATGTAATGGGGTAGGTTTATAGGTAGGTAAATAAATGGAAAATTATAATTTTTAAAAATCTTTTTCAATGTCTCAGCCTGTTAGAGTTCCCTGTACTTTTATAATGCAACCATTAATATCATATATTATTATTCTCAATAAACAATATATTTTTACTCTCTTACAGAATTATTTTCTTACTTTTTTAGCTATACATGGGATATAACATGAAATTTTCTCTGAAGGATGTCACAACCTATTTGTGTATCTTTAATATATAAATAATAGAAGCAGCATGGAAAAAGTGAAAGTAATTTCTAATGGGCAAACATAATTTGTTTTAATAATTATACTTTCAAAATTGTTTATCTTAAGGGCCAGGGATTTAGCTCAGTGTTTCTGCCGCCTGCCTCAAAAGCGCAAGGTCCTGAGTTCAATCCCTGGTACCAAAAAGAAAAAAAAAATTGTGTATCTTTGAGCTATTCTAATAGTTAGACTTTGGCAAATAAATTTATATGGGTAAATTAATAAATTAATTTTACATTATTTGTTGAATGCCATCTTCAGTTTGTATTTTACACAAAGCCATTTTTCTCCATCATATCTCTACCTCATACTATAGAATGCCTCTTTTCTATTATTCCATTGAAGTTTTTTCTCCTTATTGCTCATGCATAATGCTTTAAATAGTATATAGACAACTTTAGTTTTTGTTAGTCTAAGTAATTTGAAAAGATTGGGTTTAGAATTCTGTTTAGGATTACAACTATGGCCATATAATTAGTCTCTTACTTCCAGAAAAATAAAATTATGATCATATGATAATTTTTTCAAATGTTTACATAAAAATTTCACCTTTGTTTCTTTTTATTCATAAAATATTTTAAGGAAAGCTTACTATAATGTTCTTATTTCTACTACTGTTTGAGATTAGCACTACCACTTTTGAAGCTGTTTAAGATGCATCTTTTATTTCTTGTTTTTAAATGCATATTACTAAAATGGCACGACTTTTAACAAATTTATTGCAGGATTCATTACCCTGGTAGTAAGTGCTATTATCAGTGGGAACCTATTCCAATGCATTCAATCTCAAATTAAAACAAAATTTCTTTATTGCAACCTAATCCATTCAGTTTTTTGAATCAGGGTATATTATCACAAAAGCATTATTGCAATAACATTTTTGTGATAATTATAAAAACATGACTACCACAACTATGCTTGACTCTTAAAATCCAATTTTTAGATCTTTAGTTGTTTTCTTATAGCTACCAGAATTACACAGGCATTGTCACTTCCAAATGCTTTTCCTAGAATAAAAATTTTCCAGATATCCAGATGTTTAAAATAATTTGTATCTTTCTTTGTACTAGTGCAATGTATTCCCAGCCTCTAACGATTATTAAATTACAAAATGACTGCCACATTTTATTCGGTATAAGCAGTACCTCATACCCAGCTACTATTACGTCTCTCCAGTATCCTGTGGCTTCTGAAACAAAGTACCACAAACATTGTATTTCCACAAAAACATTCTTCCAGAATACTGGGGACCAGAAATCTGAAGCTCTTAATCCTGGGCAAAAATCAGTAGGTCAGGAGGATCTTGTTCCTTTGCTCATTTTAAGGATAAATCTGTGCCTTCCTCTTTAAATTTCTGACGGCTGCTTCTATGTCTTAGCTTTTGGTTTTTCATGTCTTTTCCTGCCTCCATGGGCACATTGCCTCCTTCATTTCCACCTTCCTCTGTCCCAAGGTGATGGTATTTAAAGCTTACCCAGATAATCCAGGCTAATCTCTCCATCTCCAAACCCTCAATTTATTCACCTCTGATAGGTCTTTTTTATTTTCCTCAACAAAGATTCTTATTATTTTCTTATCAAGTACAATTCACAAGTTTCAGGAAGTACCTGATTATTTTCTTGTGATCTTTTATAGCCTACTATGAGGACCATTTTAGAAATCTCACTGCCATATTCCTGTAAATCGGGAAACTGAATTAAATTTTCGAAGTACTTAAAAATGATTCATATTTTCTTTTTTAGTTTCGTATACTCAACTGAGTATAGTATAATAAAAATATATCACAAATAATATCCATAATTAGCTTGGTAAGATAATAGTCACTAAATCATTTCTTACCTCCTTAGCCAAATTATTTAATGGTAGCCATTCTATTTGGAAGATATTTTAATGTTATGCCTGATTTTATTGGACAAATGTGGCAGGTTGTGGGAGGCTTGATAAAGCACCTTGTATTTCCTATCATAATCAACTACAGTAATGAAATGTATTAGATGATCTTTTTAAAACAATAGTATAAAATAAATATAAATTTAAGCAGTGTCTTTCCTTTGAAGTTTTGAATTTTTATTTATTTATTTATTTAT